>NW_020450772.1:2784448-2965974 GCF_003343035.1 Apteryx rowi
TAGCCGCTCTGCCGCGGCCCCTCCGGAGCGGCTGGCTGCGGGCTGCCCCTGCCCCGCTCCCGGCGCTGCCCGCGGCGGGGCGGGCGGGCAGCCGAGGCGACCCACGGAGCGGCCCGCCGCCCCCGCGAGGCTCCTCTCCGGGGCAGCAGCGGGGGGAGGCGGCTGGCACAGGCGCCGGGCTCCGCCGCCCGCCCCCCGGCGCCGCCGCCGTCTGCCCAGCGCTGGCAGCCCCGGGAGATGGTGACACATGAAGCGTGCGGGAAGGACCATGGTTGAGAGGACCAGCAAGTTCTTGCTGATCGTGGCCGTCTCGGTGTGCTTCATGCTCATCCTGTACCAGTACGTGGGGCCGGGGCTGAGCCTGGGGTCTCCCAGCGGCCGCTCCTACTCGGAGGAGCTGGACCTCTTCCCCACGCCGGACCCGCACTACGTGAAGAAGTACTACTTCCCCGTGCGGGAGCTGGAGCGGGAGCTCGCCTTCGACATGAAGGGCGAGGATGTGATCGTCTTCCTGCACATCCAGAAGACGGGCGGCACCACCTTCGGCCGCCACCTGGTGCAGAACGTGCGGCTGGAGGTGCCCTGCGACTGCCGGCCCGGGCAGAAGAAGTGCACCTGCTACCGCCCCAACCGCCGCGAGACCTGGCTCTTCTCCCGCTTCTCCACGGGCTGGAGCTGCGGGCTGCACGCCGACTGGACCGAGCTCACCAACTGCGTGCCCGGCGTGCTGGACCGCCGGGAGAGCGCCGCCGCCAAGGCGCCCAGGTACGGCCGCCGCGCCCCGCGCAGCCCGCTCCCGTGCGGCCAGCGCCCTGCCGGCGTCGTGCCCCGGCCTGCCGCGAGCCCTTCCCTCCTCGCCGCTTCACCTGTCCTCCCCCCCGTCCTCCGGGCTGCGCCCTGCGCCTTCCCTCTGCATCCCCGGGCAAGTACAGCGCGCCTGCCCTCCCCCGCACCCGACACACTGCGCCCTCAGCCCGCGTTCTTCCTCTGCTCTAGCAGCCCTGTGTGCTGCGCTTGAGCTCGGTGGAGCCCYTAACTAACCTCTGTATTTGTGCCACTTGCTCTCTGCTAAACACTCAGTCTCCGTTTCAGACCTCACTCCTCATCTTTTAGCACCCATCGCACCCCGCCTCGCTCTCAAGCCTGCCCTGTAATCCCTTTTGTCCTAACCCATGCACCCCTTTTCCTCCAGCTGACATTGTGCTCCCATGCTCCGGAGGAGATGCACACCACACCACTGCTCCTTGCGCTCACCCTCTTGTTTTACCCCCTAGACTACCTGATGTGTCTTTGCACATCACAGAAACCATCCCTTAAACACCGTTTTGTGTGTTTCTTGCTATTTACTTTGACGGGAGACCTGCTGTGCAATCTTTTATGGAAAGGAGCTACGCTGTACACATCCCCTGTGTAGAGGAGGGAAGATCATCCTAAAGCCCTAGCGAGCACCCCTCAGTGCAACCCCATTAATACCCAGTGCATTCCTGCTCTCTTATCCCATCATTCCTGTACCTTGATCTCTTTCTARATGATTAATTTGAGAGGAATTTTCTGTTTGAAGTTCTCTGATAAAGACAGTGGCTTATATTAAAAACTGTCCAAAGATTCTGCTTCTTTTACTCAATATACCTATGTGTCTGTCATTTCAGGAGATAAGTGCTTTTTAAAAATTGATTACTTTTATTTTTAACACCATACACACCTTCCTTAACGTATCAGTGTTTTTATTACAACACTTTGTAACCTGTTTGCCTTAAAGTTTCCTTCTTAAAGGTGTGCAAGATCTTATGCTAGCGTTTGCTTATGCCATATGCTTTATTTATATACATATTGCTAATACCATACATAACCCCTTTAGTGAAAGGTGGCTTTAAAGAAAGTAGGTATTTTAGCATCATAACTGTTTTCTTCTCTGCATTTTTTAAATCATTTTCACCAGTTTTTTCACTGGAGCTGTGTGCGGTTGGCAGTGTTCTTTATTGTCTCTGTCATGACTACTGCTGTTTTCAACCCGTTTCAGTGTTAGTCATCCAAGTACTGTACTGAGATTGCTGTCATGCTGCCCGACCCAGRAGCAGCAAACTGAAGCATATATCCAAAGGGCTGAGCCTATTCAGGCTTTCCTGTGGGCTCTTATTTTATTTATAAGGTGCTTGAGAACACCTAGAAGCAAAATACCCTGAGCTCGTCTGGTTGCTGTTGAGATTTTACTGAAGTGTGCTCTAATKAAAAATGCGCAAAGTTCAAACCTGGTTTAAAAAAGAAACAAAAAAATTACCCATTTTGTGAACCTTGGCACTTGGCTAGCAAACCATTAACTTTATATAAAAAAACTGTCTAGATTTATGAATCATCTCAGACCCTCGTATGTTTTCACTGGTAATATTGCACTAAAGCCTGCTCTTTATTCAGTATTTAGCTCTATTACCCTGTTTAGTAGTTCTTGGTTTCGGTCTAGTTACCAAGACTAGGGTACTTAAGGTTGTGAAGTAATAATTAAATTCCTTACCATAACTCATAGGAAGTCAAGAACTGGATGCATATTGCCTCTTTTCAGTGACTTGTGAAAAAGATTTTCTTTGCCGTTTGTTTTTGGAGCCTGAGGAACTATGCACTTAACTCTGGGTGTATAGGAAAAATAATTAACCCTGTCCCATTCCATCGTGTCTCTGCATATCCAGAAATAGTTCTGCTTAATGTGGTCTCTTTACTTCCTCAAATCTAAATTAGAACTTCATTTTCAGCAGTGTAGAGCGAGGATGTGGAAGTTTTAGATAATCTAAGGTTTGCAGCCTTGGTCTGCTAAACAAAAAGCATACTTAGCTGTTCGTTTATTGTATACTGGAGATGGTTTTGGTGCAATGAACAGCTGCTAGTTATTTTAATAATACTGTCCTAGGATACACTGCTCTACTGGACTGCGGTACAGTTTAGTAGACACCTTCTCAAAAGAATTACTTATTTCAGGTCTCAGAAAATTGGGAAAAACAGACAGGAAATGCTTGTTTAAAAAAAAAAAGTGATGAATTTCCTTTGTCAGAAAAAAGATAGTCTTATATTATGTCCGTTACACTAACAGCAATATAATTTTGTTTCTCTGTTCTGAACATTGTATCTCTTTTGTTGCAACAAGACTCACTTTTACATAAGGCGTGTGCTAGAAAGGCTATTGTATGAAGTCGAGTTGAACTGTGACATTTTCTTTTGCTCCCCCCCCCCCAAAAAAAAATAAATAAATAAAATCCGCAAACAACCATTCTGACAGGGTTGACTCAAATTCTCATATTATTTACTCTGATTTTTGGAGTATAGGCTTCAAGTTCACCTATAAATCTAATGTACCAGCTTCTCTACATTTGCTACTTAATGCTGAGTTTAAACCTTTGTTCTTCCAACTRTATGTTTGTCCCTCAAAACAAAACAGCTAACTTGTGATTACAAATAAATCTGCCTTCCTGGGAATGYTGGAAAGCCTGAAGGTCATTCAGTAGTGCCCACATGTACAAATCATGAGCTGAAAGCTGTTAACTTTGTAAGGAATGCAGTTTTATCACTGCATAGTGCCCTATTGCACTACATTCCATAACCTGTGCATGGTACATAAATTTGCAATGCACTTGCTCTTTTTATTGTTCTGCTGCTCTGTGTTGGACTTAATGATTAGGAGTCCTACACTGCCAAAGATTGCAAATTCTCTCTATCTTTTTTTCCTTTCTTTCTTTAGTATTGATATAGTAAACACCCAGAAATGGGTGTTTTAGTTCTAATGGCTTGGCACACCTAAAATTTTACTGATTTCCCCCCACCCCAATCTCTGTGAATCGTTTTCCCTGTTTTATATTCAAAAGACTTCTGGACAAGCACTTCTTGAAGCAAATGTTATGTTTTATACACAGCCAGTAAAAGAAAGAGATTGATTTTTTTGGGGGCTGTAAAACTTGGGACTCCAAGGAACACTGAAGCGGGCTATGTTTATCAGTTAAGTCAGTTACCTGCAATTCTCATCATGATTTTGGTAGAGGGCAAGTTYCAAGATTTTGGGGAATGGAGGCCTATTCATTCCTTGTACAGTTAGCCCTAAATAACTGTTGGAAAAGACTTTTAAGACTTTTTTTAAAAAAGCAGATGGTAATACTAGGAGGTCTACTTTGAGTCATTATGATGAGATTTCAGAAAGCAGAAGCTAAGCACTTTCTGTGAACTGGTCCCTTAAATTTGTCTCAAGATGGGTGCCTAAAATTGCATGAGATGTAATCTGTTCAGTTGACTTTGGGGAGAAAAARCCTCCTGTGTCAGCTTAGCTCTTTAATTTGACTTCCAGAATTAGCAACATCTTTGAAGTGATCCATTACTGACTGGCCCATCTCATCTGTTAAAGGACTGAGTGAAAGCTCGTAGAGGTGTTAGAAAGGTTCTTGAGTTGGCCCCCAGCAGAAACGGGATGCAGTGCCCTGCTGGCTGCATCCTTCCTCTGTGCTCCCAACACAAGCGCAGAGMTAGGTGTTTTGAAGATGTCCTTGTAGGACACTTCGTGCATGAGCTCCRCTCTAATGTAATGTCCCGTAGGAACAATAGAACAAATAAATGAAGCTGAGGGAATTCTACGTGCTTCCTTTCCCACCTCGTCTCCAAAAAAAAAAAAAAAGGCTTTGTTGCTATCCTCCTGGTTTCTTCCGCCTCATATGAAAACAAGAGCATCTAAGCTGGTGGTTTTCCTCAAGACACAGTATTCACATGGAAATGATTTATAAAGCATACAGCTCTTTTAAAAATACATTTGGTGTGAGCTGCTTGTTGCTGAGGAGAGCCTATATATTCGGTACAATGTTGGAAGGGAATTGCTAGCTCTGTTCCCTCAACTCAGGCGCGTGCTCCGCTTGCTGGTGAGCCTTGTTTCAAGCACCATGTAGAGTGCCTTTTTTTTTTTCTTTTTTTTCTTTTATGAGTCTCCTCAAGAGGCTAGCTTAGTCTTGGCTTTGTGTATGTGTTTCTATGAAAGTCTGTCATAGAAGTTTGCTTGCTGAGCTTTTCATCTGTGTTTCATGCCATGAAAAAAATTGACAAAAGTAGTTCTTCACAATTTTAAAAGCATGTGCACACTTGCAATTTCACCATTCTTTCTCAAGATTTCAGATGCTTTAGAAATGAGAAAATTATAATCTAAATACTTTTTTCATAAGAGGTCTATGGCAGTTTAATAAAACCTGTGGTTAAACAGATCAGTCTGACTCTATTTTGGAGTCTCTCTAAACTATTTACAGCTTTCTTTTTCTTTTTTTCCCCCCATAAAAGAAACAATTAACAGGGCTCAGCACTTCATTTGTTTGATTTTTCTACAGTGCGAAYTTTCACAGCTTCCAACCACGGATCTCTCCCTTTGCCGAGATCTGTTCTTGATGAGGTTTTTATTATATCTGTGCTTAGGAACTGCAGAGACACATTGTCAAGAGACCAACTGTTGGAGAATGAAAGGCTTTACCAAGTCATTTTTATAATATTAGAACTTCTTAGACGCTCAGGCTTATCATTCTTGGTGGAGCTATATGTGCTGGGGGTTGRGAAATACCTGTCTGCAGAGAGCAAGGGGCGTTTTTCTCCACTCACCGGTTTGGCTCAGATTAGCTTCTCTTAAAGACTGGTGGAAAGTATSAATGTAAAGGTATTTTCAGTGGCCTGATTCTTTTTTCAAGTCCTTAGCACGTGGAGCRTTTTAAAGCCAGCTGGCCTGATATGAAGCCCTGCGTGTATTACACTCAGATGTGCTTGCCCATAAAGCCAGGCTGGTCTTCCAGGGCCTAACAGCTCTGAAGGGCTGAATAGTTTTGTGGTGAAAGTCTTTAAATTTGACATCYTAACTAAAAGTAGCTGAAAGTTGGAACTCTTCACATTGCTGCCCTAAGGTATTTTATTCATCTTGAGCTTAAAGCTTCTGACTAATGTATTTTATCAGGCTTAATTATTCTTTGTATTTTCTTTGTTGGCAAAGCAGAAAGGATGTGGCCCTAGATATGTCTGTGCTTGAGTGTATACTTTTATTAACCTGAATTTGCAAAACTATATGCATTTGGCTGTATTTCATTATTCTTTAAATAAAAGTTGTGTCATAACTTAGCAATTTTGTTTTTCTGCTTRCAAATTTGCAAATACTCTTTCCCCAGACCTCAGATATTGCCCTTTTACCCTTGTCCTTTCTCAATCAGCAAGGAAAAATCTATGCTATTCTGAGTAAACAGATTTGATAATCACCTTTTTTTTTTTAACAACAATTCAGAAATAATTACTTTAAAAGAGCTGAGTTGAATCCTATTAATATCTGAACTGGTTGCTGTATTATAACACTTTGAAGTATATCCTCAGTGTAAGGATAGTCTTTTAGGAATGGCCCACTGTAAATGCACAACTGATATATTTTACCAYGTCCTTTGCACTGCAAGTACATGCAGTGTTTTTGAGGTTAATTAGTTTATGGTCTGCGACATTTTGTGTGAAACATCTTGTCCAAGGTGATGCTGTGTCCTGTTTCCAAGGCTCTGCTGAACAAGCCTGTTCTGTGAGTTTGGAAAGCCAAATATAGGGCACGGTCTTTGCCACTCATTAAGCAAAGTCAGTGTGTATCTCTCTCTTTCAAACTAACGTGATCTTCATCAATGCCACCTTGGGATCTTTCTGTCACCTCTTGAGAAAAATCTGTGATTTAAGAAAGTTGGAGCTCATTAGTGCTGTAGGGGCTTTAGGTGAAAAATAATACATAATCTGCAAGTATGTGTTTGACGCTTGATAGAATAGCTACAGACGTACCTGACGTGTTTGGGGGTATGTGTTGAGGCCTCTTCCCTGTAGGAGAYTGGCGAGGGTCTTTAGTTGGATATTAGCGTGTGAACTGGAAGAGGTCATGTTACCTCTTAAGAAGCACTGCTGGAGGAGATCACGTTATAATTTGGAGATTATTACAATACCGCTTCCCCTCCGGGCCATCTGTTTCTTCCAGGAAGGAGGAAGAGATTAGCCTCCTTTTGTGGCCTCTTCCTTTGCTGAWTTGCAGGGTAGGCTCCTAGTGGGTTTCTTCAGGAGCCGGTAGAGGCTTTTGGCTGCCTATTGTAGAAACCGGAGAAGTGTAACCTGGGACAACTCAGGATTTGCGGACACAGTTTTTTAAGAGAATTTTTTTGTGAGTTTGTTTCAGAGGGTGAAATTGATGTTATGCCTTATCTGAGTCATATTGTATGCAGTGCGCTTCCTGCGCTCGGAGCCCTGGATGACTGCTTGCCAGCGTGTTCCTAACCCAAATGTTAGTCACAACAGCAGCAAAGAGCCAGCAAAAGAATCATGACAGAGCTTAGTCAAAGGGGTTGTGATTGTGGCTGTTGTATTCTAGTTGTTTCGACCTGGAAGCAAAGCTCGACTGTACAGATGGAAAACACCCGATTTAAATTCAGTTAAGAATATCTGGCTTACTGAATGTATCAGATTCTGAGGCTCTCTCTAGTGCATCCTACTGTCTTTTACAGATTGTGGATTCTGTACGTCTCAAAAAGTGGGAGAGCATGATGGATAGTTGCCTTCAATCAGTCATAGAACAAAGGTCATTGTTTTGTGTCTTTTTCTGTTTATTGTACAAAGTCTCTATTTTAAACTTACAGTTATTTGGCAGTAACCTTACTGAATTTGTGGTAGGAATTTTATTTAAATGCTTAAAATAAATAACACTCTTCGAGTGAACATTTGTGCACGTGCTTACTTCAGAAAGCCAAAGTGGCATAGTCTTAACTCCATAAAGTTTATCTCTGTTTATGCTTGTATTTCCAATAAATATTAGGGCAGATAAATTTTCCATTATTGACTGATATTTTGCTTTGTCAGGCAAAGATATAGCCTGTCTTTAATTTCTAATAATCACAATTTTGATAGCAGCTGCGGCAAGGTTCTTCGATGGAGTCTTGCTACTGATGYGTAAGGATCCTTCCCTCCCACTCGCATCAAGCAAGTATCTTCCTGAACAAAGGTGTTAGTGACAGTGTGTTTGAAGGCTGTATGAAGCACTGGAGGAACACAGAGATGAGGCAGCCCATAACAAATTCTCTTGTTTCTGAAGTTGTGGTTGACCTTAAAAAAAAATCCACTTTTTCTAATGGAATTAAAGTAAGGTTTGATGAGAAGAATTTCTCACAAGCACAGCTCTAAGGTGACATAGTCTCTGTAATTGCTACTTGATGTATTTTTCTTCACCCTTCTGCTATTGCCATAACAGAGTACTCTACTGAAAATCCAGTCTGAGAATTCACCTGAAGAGTGAATTTTGGGGGGATTATTGCTATATAGACATTAAGAGCCTTAAACACCCCTGTACAGTAGCATGTCAAGTTTCACACTTGGGGAGGATGCCTCAGATGGTCTTTTCTGTTACTGCCAAAGGAGGAGCTATTTACCAATGCATGTTTCTTGGACTCTGAGGTATCTCATAACTAGAGAAAGTGTTTTCAGGAGAGGTCTATGTTGAGAGAAGGTATCAAACAGTAAGCACATCCTTGATGGTGCTTAGTTGTTTTTACTTGTGTTAAATGGCATATGTATATTCTTAATCTTGTGCTTCACCTCTGCAGTATGAGATACTACACTGAATGCTGCTTCGTCCCTACAAACTGCTAAGTAGAACTAAGAATATGAAATTTTCTAGCACTTTTCTGTTCCTATATCTCATCCAGAAAGGGTTAAGAAACTCTTGTTGTCCACTCTAACTGTAACCTGAATTTCTTAGCAGTGCTAATTATATAGTGCTTTCACCTTATATCCCAAAACCTCTTACAAGGTGTGTAGTAAATAGCGCCTGGTACTATGTTCGTTCACAGTCTAAAACAACTCTGAAGTGGCCTGTCTTAAAGCCAGCGATGGCCATAAATCTCAGACTTATATTTTTATGTACAGTCCTTTCCTGCCCAGTGACTTTGTCTCTTTCAGAAGCAACTGGTTCCTTAGCACAAGTTATTACTACTTTGCTTTGTACTTCCCTCCCTTCTACTGTGTTAATGGTAAATGCTGCCTAATAGCTCACCTATGTTTTATAGAGGAAATATTTCACAATTTCCTGCCAATTTAAACAAGAAAACAGTGATTTGCAATTAACTTTTTATGGTCTGACTCTGTATTTTGCTGCATAACTAATCTCCAGCCTATTAAGTAGAGATTCTGTGATTATACCTCACTGCGGACTGCAACATTAGCATTCCTTTCACTGGGCCCTTCGGGGGAAGGGGTGGCTTTCTGAGCTCCCTGAGCCTTTTTGGCACTGTATCTAAAATTTACCAAATTCTCTTTTTTGTTGCTGTTTATCTTGAATTATTGACAGGAGCAGGTAGCATTGCTTAGACTTTCAAAATGCCTGGTGGCTTTTTGTTTGATTTCAGTTCTGTTGAAAGAGGCCTGGTTTCTGGAGAAGTGCTGATGAGGTTGAAGGGCTACTTCTAAAAATTCCTTCTATATTTTGGAGTTATTCGAAAGTTTAGGCTTAGTTCTTGTGTTATTATACATACACATGTATGAGATTCCTAATTACAGGGAGATCTTCAGGGAATTTTGAAAGAAATTTTTGTGAAGAACATGCGTAATTCATTCTTATTTTTATCTTAACATCTTTAAAAACAGGTCCTTGTTTTTTGTATTTTCTTCTCTCAGTCTCTTAGAAAAATAAAACATCCAAACAAATACTGTAAAAATAGAACTGACTTTTTTTGTTTGTTTGTTTAAACTAACAGCTCTTGCTGCCTGACCCTCTTGCTCTCAGTAAAGATTTCAGTTAGGGTACCTGTGACCCTATATCAAAGTGTTGGGGAAAAAATCGATGCCTCCTAGCTAAGACCAGCAGCAGCAGCATGCTGATTCATCAGTTGCCTGACAGCTTTTGCTTTCCTAGTGGAGATTCAGAAAGAACTGGGAGCACAGCAATCACAAGCTATAATCATAATCAGTCAACCATCCTGTCTGTTAACGTGTTAAATCATAAAAGACAGGATTACCTTCTGCTCTTCTTTATTCCTCTCTTTCTCTTCTCTCTTTTTCTTGCCACCTGTACCTCTTTTAACTAGGTCTCTTGAAAGAGGAGAGACACATGTGACTTGTGTAGTTCTGCAAGCAGCAAAACTGAACAAATTTGTCGTGTCTGCTGAATCAAGTACAGTTGGGGCCATTTATATGAAAACTCATGCTAAGGAAAATACCTCATTCATTGTATATTGTCCTGGAAAGTCAGTACATATGCACAGGAGCCCTTTCAGATCAGCAAGTGCCTTAGCATCTTTTCTAGGGGGCCAAAATGGGAACTTGGAAATCCTTCCAGTTCCAAGTATCTGAGTCAAGTTTCCATCACTGATCATACTGTTGTGGTTGGTGTTCTTGAGTTATCTGCAACACATTTGAAATAAATCATCTCAAGCCTTTTCTGCCCTGAAGATTTCCTCAGATTTTTTTGACCATATCTCCATATAAGTTCAAAAATGAGAGCATTTTTCTGGTGTATACATAGCCTGACTCCAATAGAGCCTTAGACCTTCTGGCCAAAGAATTCACCTCTAATTTCACCATTATACAAGTGAGGTCCTGTATTTTTAATAACTATATTGTATTACATATATCAGGACTCCTACTGCTACCACCAATAGCTTTGATTTTGAAGTGTAATATTAAGCAAAAATCTCTAATGACTCAGTCTTGCCCTTCTTTATTCAAGCTATTACTTGGGCGCAGCATTTAATCCTGCTCTTTCTCTTGCTCTTTGCAGACGGGCTTTGTCTGAACAGCGTGCTGTTTCTTCAGGATGTCTGGTCAGCCTTTCCTTACTATTCCGTGAACTAACCCTTTCCTCCAGGCTGGCGTTTTCTTGCACCATGATTACTTCTGCACCTTCTTCCTGAGCTTGATAAGCAAAATCTTCATCTTTTCACTTTGTAGATCTTTTACTGCTTAACCTTTCTCACTCTTACAAATTACTGGACGTAGGACTTAGAATCAGCCAGCAATCCCTACTTCCATTACTTCTTAAATTTTCAGGCAAGTTCAGTCACACTTTCTAACATGCTAAGCCTGCTTAACAAGGGAGAAGTGTCCTGTGTTGAAATGAGAGTTCCCTGGTTGTTGCTCAGGACTGAGGGAGTTCATAAGCCCGTGCTGTTATGCAGATGGTGAATGCTAATAACCAGGGAAAAGGTTAGTGCGGGCATTTTGCCTTGACAGCCTCAGAAATGTTTGGTGCTGAGGTGGGAGCTGAAATGTTGGAGTCCTTTTCTGTCCCATTCTTAGTTGCTTGAAGGCTGTGTCTTTTTTGCTTAGGTGCCCATGGCTTGACTTTTTACCTGTGTGGTGTGTGAGCCATGCTCAAGGTAGTCCCCTATGCCCAGAAAGCTCTACATTGGGCTCCCAACCAGCTGATCACCTTTTGGGTGCTTCTAAGGCAATCACTTAATAGAGAAGTGAAATCGGCTTTATTTCCTTAGAAAGGGAAAGAGTATCTAATAACAAGTGTTACTCTTTGAACGCTTATACTTTTGCAAGACAGTCACGTGCCTTGTTAAGTTAGGATAAGTCAGATTAGGAGGAAATCACTTACCTAAAAATGTGCTTTTTTACCAAGGTTTCTCCCCACAATTCTGTGTGATCAGCTTCCTCCAGCTCTCTTAGTCAGGACATGAATTTAGTCCGTTTTCCTTTCGCATGCAATCTAGGTGTTTCTAAAGCTGACTAGACTAGCAGCCTGCGGCCTAACAGGGCAGGAGGTAACTACAAAATTGTCCCATGTTTTCCTACGGTTAATTCACAACCTGCTTGTGATGGAGGGAATGGTCTTACTCCAGCATGGTGAGCCCCACTGTTCCATGAAAAGAAAACCCATGCCTCTATTTCCAGATGCTCTTTGTGTCTTGGGATTTTATTTGGGTTTTCTTTTGTTCTGCTTCTAGATAAGTCCTCTTTTTAATAGTTCAGAAAGTTTTAGGTTTACGAAACATAACTATGCCAACATCAGAAATAATTGTTAATCTCTACAGTTAAGTTTAATATGTTCAAGTATTTTGAGTGAGGTATTACTGTCTGAGGATGAGCCTCTTAACACCGCTCGGAAAAGCTTGTTTTCATGACTTTCAGTAAATGGAATGAAACTGCCACCTGTTTATGGGCCAGTCAGATCAAGCAAGCATACATGCTACAGAGATACAAAATGAACCGGTTGCCACTTCTCAGCCCCAGTGTTCAGAAGTCGGTCAGGCTCCAAGTAGGCGAGCGGGCTAGCATTCGTATGAGGGTGTCATTTTCATTAAAGAAATGCCAACTCCAAATGCTGAAGTGATAAAACAAAAATCACAGAATGATACGTGAGTTTTGATTTTAAAAATAAATAAACCTCTACTTACTGCAAAAGTTAACAACACAGTRGCTCTTACTATTTCTAGCCAGAGGGTAGGTGATCTCTTAGTTGGGAGTCAGATGTGTCAAGAACAGACTGAAAAACAGCTGCTACAATTTTGTTAATGTGAACTCGGGTTCTGATCATATGTCATGAGGGCTGAGGTGGCTCCCGCGATAAAGGGACTAGGAGGTAGCTGCTAAATGGCAAAAGAAGTTGTACGTCTGGTTACGAAAGGAGAATCTGAGATTGGGGAGCGAAAAGGAAAGAGCTGATCAGGCCATAACTGAGGATGAGGAAAAAATGAGGAAACTACACAAGCCTTGTCTTGACTAGGACTTTCAGATGTGTTAGACTGTATGTTAGTTAACAATAAAGATTTTTGTTAAATAACAATGAAGTCTTTTGATCTTAATGAAGACATAGTTTGAATTCCTTGCCTGTGTAGGGGAAGGCATGTGCTCTACCAAATTTTGCCTTGAGAGTTCACCCTGACACTGAAACTGTGTGTAATTATTTAAAGGAATAGTACTGGATTGCAACATGCAAGTAAAATGCTTGAAAAGTCTAGTGTGGATAAATATAGGATAGTGTATATTCCTCAGGGTGTGTGAGACAACTAGCTTAGTACACGTAAAGACATTTCTGCTTGCCTTCAAAAACACATTTAGACTCTTCACTAGCAACTGCTGAGAATGTATTTTTAAAACATGATTTAGGCAGTTCCTTGGAAGAAGCATTCGGCAAGTTCTGTGCTAACTTTTTCTTAATGTATTGGCTATCTTAAGACAATTGAAAAGGTCCTGAATTTGCCTTCAGGTAGTCTGAAGGTGTTCGATGCTGTGGCATTCTGCATATAGCTCCTGTGAATGTCTGTCTTCAAAAGCCTATTTTAAGCTCAGGGGAGGTCTCCAAAATCAGGATTTAATACTTTGGCATGGTTTAGCTATCTTAGCTATCTACTGAGGCATAGAAGTCTTACGCAGTCCTTCTTCTGTTTTCTTGTTTCAGGAGACAGGTTACTGTGTGATAATGTAGTGAGGTGGCAAATGAGTGGATCAGTGTGGCCAAACATGATGTTGCATGAAGGAAAGGAATTGTATATCCTTGCTGCCTGGAGGTTACTGGCTTTGGATGTCCTGGAATATCCTGACTGCAAAAGCAGGAGCTGAATCTGTATTGCTTTCATGTGCCTGTCAGTTAGACATTTGTCTCTGTCAGGTCTTCTGAGAGCTTCCTTTTTTCCTTAATATCACTGAATTCTCCTCTGGACTAAACTTATGCCAGGTTTTCTAATCTAGATGCCACCTGCCTCTTTGCATCCAGTACCTATAACAGCAGTTCCTATGAAAAAATGTTTGTGTAGTTGCCTTATGTGTTTCCATGCAGTTTGTAACCGTAGCTGTGGGCAGGAGAGAGACACTTGCTTTATCTGAACCTTTGAAATTGGATACTCTAATCAGCTTCGTTTACTCCAATAGGATTTTACCTTTTGGAAACCAGTAGGAAGCTGTCCGTCCCATTTCCATCCCAGCAGAAGGCCCAGCCAGGGGCGTATAAGTTGTTTATTACAAAAACTGGATTGTTTCCCATGTTACTAGGTACTTCAGGGAAGCTCGCAGAAATTGTTCGTAGCCTGACTGTCTGTCCTGGCTTGCTCAGACAGGTTTTTATGTTTGCTTGACAATGCTGAGAATGGGTTGTGCACACTATTCACCCAGCCAGCTTTTATGTTTCAAAACTGTAAGGTGATACATGAGTGKGGGGGGGTGCTGGGTTTTGTAGCTGCTTGGCACAGGTTTTATATTCCTCCAGACTGTTGAAATCTCCCATGCAGGGCTGCTCCTCTTGTGAAACCCTGGGGAACCGTGCATTGTTGCCCCCACACCAGCCGCCAAAGCCTTTGCAGCTTCTCCTTTGCGACTGGCCCAAGACAGCAGTGTGCAAAGGATGCAACAGCAGCAGCAAACTCTTTTGGTGCATTAAAAAAAAAAAGAAACATTCTTGCAATGCCTGAATATCAGTACTGCATTTGTGAATAGCCTAGGCACCATTTCTAAAGGGCAGCAGAGAACTTTGGTGCATAGTTTTCACATCTAACGAAAGGGCTACTTGCAGCCTGACCTTAAGTATTTTAACAACAGTTATTTTTGATTGCATTATCTGTTGGATATATTGCATTGGAGTTTTTTGAAATGCATTACCTGCACAAAAGTGCAGAAGAAATGTTTATATCCCATTAATTTCTCAGTCTTGAGGACACAGGTGACAAAGCTGTTACCTTACAAAGGCCTGTAAGGGCTGTTGTTCTTAAAGACCGTATAGGTGGGATGTGTATGTGCACATACTCTGTTTCTTCAAAGTCCTCGACAGTATAACTGCTAATCCTCATGCCATGCTGAGCTGGGATACGATGTGTTCTTTTTATAAATGCAGAAACAGAGGCAAAGGTTAAATGGCTTGCCGTGGCGTGTGCCAGGATGGCAGGACCTCAAATCCAGGATTACCGTATATGCGTGTTGAGTGCCCAGGCATGTGCTACACTAATAGGTAATGCCTCCGCACAGAGGAAAGGAGAATTGTACTGTATGGTCTTTCGTGTCTCAGGATCTGCCAAAGGAGAGAAATTGGATTGAACCGTGTAACAAGGTGATTGTGAAAAGATTTCCTGTCACTCAGTCAGACACTATAAATAAAGATCTTCTAAATCAGTTTTCTAAATATCCTGAAACAAATGCAGAAATAATCTTGCTGCAAACTGTCCCCTGCATGACTACTTCCATTTGGAAATACCTTCCCCTGAGTTTCCATCGCAAGGCCCTCTTGAGGAGGGCATTTTCTTCTTTGCGCTCTAGCTAGCGTTGGAGGGAGGAGTTGACACTTGAGGTGCAGTTGGACTGTAATGAAAATATAAATCACCATAGAAAGGGTGCAGCTGTAACTTATAAAACTTGCTGAATGATCAATGGTATCTGCGTTACACTGCGTGGATAGTGGTTGGCTGTCATAAAGCACTGGTTGTCAGTGTAACACCCAGCTGGAAATCCTGCAAAAATTGAAGGATGAATTCCTTAAACATTTGGGAGATGTGTGATGTTTGGTCTGCCAAATTCTTCAAGCAGGATGGATCCACCCCTTTCCTAACTAGGATGTTTCCTGACTTCTGAAGCTATTTGGGGATTGTCATGAAAAGGCTGTTTTCTGGATAGAAGCCTG
Organism: Apteryx rowi; assembly: GCF_003343035.1. NCBI lineage: Eukaryota > Metazoa > Chordata > Aves > Apterygiformes > Apterygidae > Apteryx > Apteryx rowi. The sequence goes on from NW_020450772.1 coordinate 2,800,053, forward strand.
GCCAGTCCCAAATCTGGGAATAACTACTCATGAGAACAAAAAGAACAGTTATATTTGTCAACTATAAGACTGTGGGTAAGAGATTTAGAGGATTCTTGTCTAGTGCAGAAAGGATCAGAAACAGATTTTTCATATGGAAGTCATAGAATTACTTACATACCCAAGAACATACATGCGTTTTTACATCTTCTTTTCATGAGAATGCGTGTGTGTGTGTATGTGTGCGTGCGTGTGTTGGGATATTTGCAGAAACTTAAACCAAGCCAAGTTAAAATAGACACGTTAAACCCAAGCAGGTTGCTATAGCTGTATAAACCATGACATCTTGGATTATTTTGAAAGTAAAGTTGTGCAATCTGCACAAAAATCCTAGTACAAAACAGACCCAGAGCTAGCAAATTCCAAAGGTACCAGCGATTAATTTCTTGGATACTTCAGGATTTACTGTATAGTGTATACCACTCTAATATCCCTTTCTCCGAAAGAAAAGAAAACCTCTCTTTCACATGGAGTGGTCTCTGTGGGGTCAGTGAGGAGAGAATAGGAGGGGAAATGACGGGGCGTTAACAGCTTCCCTCAGGCTGAAGGACAAACAGCCCTCCCTTTAAACAAAGCCAGTTACGGTGCGAGTAGGAACTCTGAGTCTTAGTGGATTTTTGCAATAAAGAATACAGGCTTCATGCTCCAGAAGATAATTAAGCAAGTGTTTATGGTGGTGAGGGAACTCGGAGCAGGAGCTGGTTAGGCCAATTCATTCTGGTTATTGTCCTTTCTTCTCCCTTCCTATTTATAACCCATTTAAATGTGACTAATGGCTAAAACGAGAACTACATTACATGTCATATAATCCTTTTTCACCTTGCTTGATGATGCAAGTTGAAACAAAGGCCTAGTTGTTTAGGCTCCCTTTAAACTCTGTAAAAGTTCACATGCTTCTAAGCCATGCTTTTAAATCACACCTCCAAGCCTGTGTGGGAAAGCCACAGGCAAGTTTGGAAAAATTCTTTCTTCATTCTCTTCAGCATGCAGGTGATGACATTGCAGGAAAGGGAGGAGGAGTCTACGCATGAGAACAGTACTTGTAAGTGCTGTACTTGGTTAGAGAGATGGAGATGGGACCAGTGCCTTGGGGACCTGTAAGGAGATGTACGGAGCTTTTTGCCTCCAGGTCACTAGATCAATGCAGAACATTTTAAAAATGTTGAAAGCTCTTATCCATTTGGTGGGTCATTTCAATACTGTTCTTAGGTGACAGATGTCTTCTCTACAAATGCAACTATCAATGTGGCAGTAGATAGACCCCTCTTGCTTCTTCAGTTTTAGTCAAGCATCTAAGGTTGAATTAGATGGAGGAGCTGAGCTATGTGAATGGCAGTGGTTCATGATGTCGTAAGGCTGCTCTGAGGACTTCCAATMCGATTACCTAGCCTTTCATGTCATGCCAGACTGCTCTTATCTCTGTAAATAAAATAGTGACGGTAGTGGGACACAGGTACCAAGTATGTCACTGCTGTTGGAACATGTCCAGAGCAGTATGAAAACTGCAGTTCTGACTTCCATTCATCTCCCTGCAATTCCAATACAAGGAATGACCAAAAATGTTTCAATCAACTTGCCCACCTTCGAAAAGTTGTGTCAAAGACATGCAGAGTGGGAGTAGGAGAAACCAGGCCTCTGAAATGAAAATTTTGGACGTAGTCACAGGTGGAGTCACTTCAGTAGCTTGGGCAGGTGGTTGGTGCTCTTATTTTTGTTTTCCTTTGTAATGGCAATATTGCAGAGCTACTTACAGCTCTGAAGAAGTTTCCATAAAGAGTGAACGGTAAGCTAGCCCTGGAGACAGGAGCAGCTTTCCTTATCAGCCAACTTTAAGTGAGAAAACAGTAAGAGACGCTGCATTAGCACCAGAAATGAAAAATGGACGTGGGCTTTAAATATGGAGTTCAACTTTTTCAAAATTCATACAGCTTGAGCATGTAGTTTTTGTTCTTGTTCATATCTAATTAGAGTTCCCCCTGCTCAGGAGAGAGGAGGTGTCTCCGAAGCAGGAATCGTTAAAGGTATGACTCCACTAACAAGTTAGTGCAGGGTGAGGGTGTGGACTCCTGGCAGGTTAACTCGAGGCTCCGCTCGGCCTGCTGGGGCGCCTGCTCATCTTCCGTAGTACGGGGACAGTGTCTCAACCCTCCATGGAAAGGGCTAAGCTGCCTCACACTTACTGTGGAACAAGACCAAACCCGCACTTTTGGGGGCATTAAAAGCGTGCTATAAATCCAGATGGTAGCGCACCTTCAAACATTTTGATGTAAAACCTGTTGAATTTGGATTGAGAGGAACTACACTGCTATAGCTAGTCCACTGGCTCTCTGCCTTCTGGTTCACAGCGGAAGGTTAGTTAGCATCTCTGCTATTTTCTTGAGTTAAGTGTTTGATGTGTATCTTTTGCTTGCTACTTCAGTCTTTAGCAGTGGTAGGAACTGTGCCATCACAGTGTCAGAAGAAAAAAGGTCAGGTAAAAATTTCATTTCAGGTTCTAAAGCTAAATGCATTACCTCTGTTTCTCACACACTGGAGCAAGACATTCTCTCTCTCTCTCTTTTTTTTTTTTTTTTAAACCGTGGGTGCCTCCTCCCCTCCCCTCTTAATTTCTATTTCTCTACATCAAGAAAAAAAGATTTTCAAGTGCAGGCACTCAGCTAACTCTCAACCTGAGAAAGATGGAATTGGTTTATTTGGCTTGAAGCCACAGAAGCTAAGTGAACCTGTCACAGGATTCTTAGCCACTTATGAGGAAAGTCTGGGTTTAGTTTCAGCAATTTAGTATTGAAACTCAAGTGTGGATAACAGTTGCGGTTCATGCTCTCAGGAGAGGTACACTAAAGGACTTCATTTCCAGTTTTTCCCTCAGAACCCTTGCAGCAGTGGAGGAGCTCAAAGCCGGGCTGTGGCTCATCCAGCTGTCAGGAGATCAGGTGTCAAACTGAAGAGCACTATTGTAATATCGATCTCATCTGGAGTGGATGAAAAGAACTCGCATCTCTGTGACAGAAAAAAGCATTGGGCTGTTCACAGCAACTCACAGCTTAGAGCAGTTGGTTTCACTGGCGACAAGTCAGAGGCTCTGGCATAATCTGTGTTTGACCATGTGTGGGAACGCTAGTTGGGTTTACATGCTGCATCGGATTGTACTCTGCTAGAAAAGGAAGGCAGTAAGAGGACACTGGAAGATAGCTCAGATCACTGGCCAAGTATCTCCATTTGCCTTTAGGCTTTCTCTGGCTTAATTTTGCATGTCTTCGGTGAGGTTGTACTGTTACTCAATTAAATTTTTATGGTGCATCTCAGACAGGCTCCTTCCTGKGTTTGGTTGGTCCACACCCAACTTTCATTCTGTTTTCATGAACAAAGAGAAGCGGGAGGTTTAGATTCTGGGGAACTTTAACAGGTACCATGCAAATGTCAAACATTCTTCTGGAAAAGCAAATTCTGAATAAGTGAATGCATGGCTCTGAGGAAAAACCTTCTTGTCACTGGTTGATCTTTACTTCCTTATGAGAATTGCCATATGTGAGCAGACTGAAGTCCAGCTCTAAGCTTTTTAGCCCTGGCATTTTGTGGTATATAAGCATACAGTTTAGCGTGATCAGGTCCAGCAGCTCTGATGCATATTTCCCTGTGCAGTAAGCCCTCGGCAAGAAACAACAAAGCTGTCCCTTAGGGATTTAGGAGGATGGTTTTCTGTTCATTGCTTTTTGAGTAAAGGAAGATCTAGTGATGTTCTCAGTAGCAAGAAGAATTCCTGCCTTGTTTGTTTGTTTGTTTTATGGAGGAATTTGAAGGGGTGGAGTAAAAAAACATGGTTTATTCTTTTGTTTCATTTTTCCCTCCTTCAGAGTATACGTGTTGGAGTTATGATTGTCATTGCAGTGCCAGGCTCTTGCCTTGACTTAAGTAGTAATATTTTTGCAAAAAAAATAAAAGGAATGAAAAGTTTTATGCTGTGCCAAAAAGCATGTATGAATTATTGCAGATGCTGACTTGCATTTCTAAATTTTGGCAGGAAATGAGGCAGGAAATGCATTATTGGAAAACTTGTCCAAAGAATCTGCAATGGCAGAATTTAATTATGTTGGCAAGTGCTCTGAAAAGATGCTGAAGCTTCCATCACATGGTGACAGTATATCTAGGCTTTGCTAGTTTTTGCCTCTTGCCCCACACACTGGCATTTTAAGAGAACTGAATAGGAGCATGGAGGTGAAAACAAAAAGTCAAGCAAATTTGACATTGTCCTCTAAGAATGGGAACTCCAGCACTGGGAAGGATAATTTTACTGCTACCTGTTTCTCAGTATTTTAATACCTGTGGTTTGGTTTAGTTTCATTTTGCAAATAACTAGCAATGCATTTTATTTAAAACAATACCATCTAAGCACCACTGGTATATTGTTAACTGAAGAGCTGCTTCTCTCAGAAGTACTGTAATGAGATATATTGCAGCACGTCTGCGTGGATTGCAAACCATTTGGCCTAAGTTCTGTGTCTGCTTGGACTTCATTGAGACACCAGTTTTTACGGAGCGGGTTTGATTCAACTGCTCCTTTAACTAACCCAAACTGGGCAAGATTTAGCTGAAGCCGATGAAGTAACCTTGCTGCAAGTAAGGAAAGAATTGGAACTGACGTAGAAGGAGTTAACCTAAGACACTTAATTGCACTAAATCCCACTTGTCCCTGTATAAATTTCATGGAATTCGATTCTGGATCCAGCCTTTTCTGCGCATCTAGTTTAAGAGACAATGAGGAGCATGACTGGCCGGCACCACGGAGCTACGCAACTGCCACCTGCTTAGTTGTTGATTTTTGAAAGCTGTGCCCAACAAAGTATTTTATGACATTCAGTGATCAGTGCAAGTACACGGTAAAAGTCCACTACATTTTTTTTTTATTTCTAAGTCATAAAACAAAAAATAGGTACATTATAGGCTATGTACATATATAAAATATATATAAAATTAAATTCAGATGGGAAACAGGAATGGCTTTCCTTGGCCTCCCTAGTATTTTATGGTTGTTCACTCTTCACTTGCAAAAGACCAATGGCCCTGAAACAAGTGAGGAGGGAGTAGAAGGATAAGATCTCCTAAGCGAAGCAGCTGCATTAGGTGCCTGCAGCCATGTCTTGTTTTAAATGTAATCTGTTCGTTTGTTGTCAGTGGAACAAAATTATCACATCCCTTGGCTATTGTTTCAATTTCCAAAATGAGCGAATACAGGCAGACTATGAAATGAGCTAAAACATCTCAAAATTCCCTCCTGGGGAGAACAGAAATTAAGAGGCCTCAGTCGAAGTCTTGAACAGACTGTATAGGGGCTGATCCAAACCATGGGGGCTTTGGTGAGATTCAGCGRAGGGTGGGAAACTGCATCCTTAAGGAGAAGGTGTTAAATCTCCTGTGTGTGTTGTCACCTTATCTCTTACAGTTATGTGTGATCTAGTGGGAAGTTTTTCTGTGCTTCCTTTCTCCATCTATGGAATAAAGGTTGTGGTGGGCAAAGTGAAAGAATTCTGTATTTCCTGCTTCATCTGGAAACTCTCAGGGGCAAGAACCGGCACGCGCAGCGCGCACTGTGACTGCGTGCTGGGTGCCAGGCTGCGGTGCCAGGCTGCAGAGTGCCGCTTGCCTGCTTCAGAAGGGGCGAAGCAAGGCTCCTGGCGGCTGGGGCGTGCAGTTGTGACAGTACAAGTAACGGTATTTTGTTCCTGAAGATGAACGAAAAGCATGCTGCATATCAGAAATGCAGCTGATCTCTTGGAGAATTGATGACGATTTACAGATGTTAAAATGAGGTCAAAGCAATCGTTCTGCTGTGTGAGAAACAAATAGAGTATCACAGAGAATAGCAGTGACAGAGATTCAAACTGATCTTTAATCTTCAGAAGAGAAAGTTTGACTTATTTCACTTCTCTGAAGTTTGTATACAATAGTAAAAATGAATGTGTTTCATGTTTGTTTTCTTAAACACAAGTATAATGTAGAAAATAAGAAAACATTGGTAGAGCTAGGAAGTGTCATTTTCTAATGGCAATAAGGCGACATGTCCTTGAAAAGAGCCATGATAAGAAGTATTGCTTAGTGGACACTTTTTCCATGTTCATCTCTGAGAACAGTGAATTAAAATTCTCCTAACCCTCTCCAGCCTTACTTTTCTGTAGCTTTCTAGAGATATCTGCAGTCTGGAAATAGATACATTAGTAGTGAATTGCAAGAAATATTTTAATTTGTATTTTTATTACATTTCCTTGCTATTCATAGAATATCATAAAATATGCAGTTTAACTTGGTGCTGCTTTTAAGCAGAATTACTACTGAGAACAGGCCTGGACTTATGTACTGAAATCACAGTAAACTGATGTTTTTTCCTTCTTTGGAAGAGTACTGAATATCTCACAAGGCCAAGCCCTTAATAATTGAAAATTCTGCATACATAGGTCAATTTTTTTCTTCCCTTTCTTTAATTTCCGTTTCATTTTTGGAGTCTGAGGTCATTGCCACTTCTTATTGTCTGGTCTGTCTTTTGTCAATTAATTTTACATATGAAAGTGTAAAATGCCTCGTATTTATACATTGAATACTCAGACGGGCAACAGGGCTGCCTGACAAATATCTTCCTTGTTTCAAACAAAACCCTGTGATAAGCTGTGAGATTTTTGTCGGGAGCCCCCTAAGTAGTGGGTGGTGCTGATGGGAAAGGTTGGGAGCTCTCCTGTCAAACCGCAGGGCAGAACTCGCCGCTGGCTCTCGTTTGCCTGCTATCCCTTCCTTGCAGGCCTCTCTTGTTAGACATTTGATTTTCTACAGCTACCAGATCAAGGAGAAAGGTGTTTTCTAGCTTTTGCGTTTGAGTTTCCAGACTGCTGTGGGGAAGACGGAGAAAAGAGGTAGGCGTTGTTTCCTCTTTAATTAAGTCATTGATTTCACTATCTTTGTATGAAAAGTGTTTGAGCTGTAGCTGAGTCACTGGCAGACTTGGAAAGGCAACTTGGTCTGGGTTTGCTTAAGATTATTGTCTTGACGGTTGCATTAGCTGCTAGAAGAGAGGAAGCTTATAGCCCTTCTTTAAAATAAAACYGCCACTTCTGCAGAATTCGGTGGTTTTGGCCCATATATATCCTAGGAAAATCTTTTCACTTGTTACTGTTGAATGGTGCTTTAAAGATCTGTATTGCGGCTAGATACTTAAAATTCAGCAGTGGCCTGTTGAGAATGTAAATTATGAATGCAATCCTTTTCAAATAAGAAGGGTTTCAAGAATTAAATATGGAAAGTGGGTGTCTTGTACCTCATAACCAAATGCTTGTGTATTTTCATCCATCATGGCAGCTACTTCTGATTTTCCCCTGCTTACCAATGGATACTAGGGAACTTTACATACTCAGGAGAAGTCACCTAATAACTCTAAAACACAGCATTTTAAAGTCATGAATAAAGTTTTTATAAATACAGCCAGAACACTTTTATGATTAGYTATTTATAAGGGAGTTGAGGAGGAGTAGAGAAGGGAGAGGGGAAAGGAAGCGTGCAAGGTAGGCATTCTTTATTCCCCACTGCTGCATGACCTAAGCAAACAGCAAAATGTTTGCAAGTATGCCCATGCGGCTGCACTGGGAGAGAAAGCCTCAATGATTCATTTTGTTTGTTCTAATTAAACAGTAACAGGAGAAACAGCTTATTTTGTTAATAAGCTAGTTCAAAGTTGTACAGTAAATCTGTTACAGCTGCTCTTACATTTCCTCCCTCCAGACTTAAAAAACTCATTTTTAAACCTGTGAAACTTTTGGGGGGAAGATTGTCAGATTTGTGTATGAAAAACTGGAAGCATGTGACAGTTTTTGCAACCATGCATTTGATACTATGTTGAAAATGTCATGTCTGAAGTCTTATTTCTCTGTTAGAAATTTTATGCCCAAGGGCCACGTTCTCAGACATGCCTGGTGTCACCTCACAGGTGTGCAGTCTTCACTTTTTCTCACCTCTCGGGACTCGGCTGCTGTGGGAGCTTCCTTTCAAAGCAGYTGTTGGCATGGATGCTGGGTATGGTATAATGGCCACTGTTTGGGTATTTGTCGAAAAGGATTTCAAACATAGGTTGTTGCTCCCCTGCTGTATGTATAATACAACTCAAAATTTTATCTTTTTAAGTGGCGTTTAATGTGACTTGAAAATCATTACATTTAAGCTCAGTGCCATTATATGGATTTTAAAAGCAGTAGGAAGTGATTGTGATAGCAGATATTCGGGGTTAGAACCAAGTTAGGAGTATTGCTCCTTGTTTTGCTCCGTGTAAGGTGTGGGTTCCGTAATGACAAGGAAGGTCTAAAATTAAACCACATAACAAAAATACATAGCTGAAATCATTTACTAGCAGTTGAAAAAGACATCTTAATCTTCTCTTTCTGATAGTTGTTCTGAAATGAAATGTAAGAGATGGCATGATGTAGTGGCAGTGAATATAGAAAATGGCTCATTTGTAACTGTTATTGCAGTTGCCGGTGCCTTCTAAAGGTGTAGGTGCTTGTTGTCAGAAATCCTGCCCGCAAAGGGTCCCTTTGGGGTTGTGATATTAGAAGGCTACAAGATCTGTTATTACAGCTAACCTACACTAACTTTGAGTAACAAATTTCCTATATGGAGGTTTCAAGTTAAAAGCAGTGGAAAAAATAGAAATACAGTTGCAGAAACATACTTTGCTCCTATTTCTAGAGAAAAAATAATTGTAGCGGAGACTTAGAAATTGAGAGAAAAGGAGGCATGCATTCTGTGTGTTAAGCCAGTTATGCGGCCTGAGCTTGGAAAAAAAGATAGTATGTCACAGACAGAATGAAATTCYGATTGCTGCTGAAATGATAATATTTAACTTTGGAAAGGAACCCTGAAGACTTCACAAGGTCATGAAATGCCATGAACTGTAAATACATGGGAATTCTGTGACTGCAAAAAAATTACTAGTGCGATACAAGCTAAAGATTATCAAATTGCTTAATGCAAAGCTAATAATGTACCAGAACTTAGGAGACTCTAAATTTGTATGGGGTTTTCCTAACTGTTGATACGCCACCCAGTAATAAACCAGTTGTAGGGGGGAAAAACAATGGTCACAGGAAGACATGCTGTGATGATAGCAAAGAATTGTTGTTGATGGTGAGTTTTGAGCAAAAAACATACAAAATAAATGGAAAATTCTTTGTAGTGTCTTTGTTTCCTTGAAAAAAAGATTGAAAACAAAATTGTATGGGACAATAGTTTAATGAAGCACGGTAAAAATTACTGTGACTTCTTACAAAGAAAATACCTCGGTGGATCTTGTTTTCCTTCGTGGAATTTCGGCTTCAAAACACCCTGACCTGCTGTTTTCATATTTCAGCTGTAGCTGTGTGAATGTGTCCCCTTATCAGTTCCTTGGCAGACTTTTGAAAAGGAGAGACTCGAGTGCCGCGTGTTGCAAGCCAGAAGCACGCCACTGCAGGAAGTGCAACCAGGCCTGTCAGTACCGGTGCGTGAGCCAAATCTTCAGGCAAATGGGAAGGGATTTTTAGACCTGCTCGGAAATATGGGATCAGTAACACCTGTGATGGAGTGGGGATGACATTCTTTATGAAGTTATTAAAAATGATAGCCATTGTCCTAAAAAAGGAAGACTTCCGTGGTTTCAGAGATTATGATAGGGAAGATAACTTTATTGTTTTAGCCAAGTTATAACAAAACCCCATCAATGTGTTGTTTTTCTTATTACCTTCAGCAGCTATTAAGCCAGTTTGCAGACTTGAGCTGGTATACATGTCCGTACACAGACATATGCATTTCTACTGTGGTATTCAACATTATAAAAGTTTATTGAGTTTCAGTCAGATTTATATTATTTTTTTTACCCACAGTTATTTCTTTCTGGCTATCCAAAGATGGGTGCATTTTGTATACAGGAGTGCCTTTCTAGCCTGGAAAATATTTCTACCAAATGTTAGCGTTAAAAGTAACTAACATACTCGTTCTGGACCCACAAGCTACCTGGCTGGAGAATGCACTTTGCTTTGGGGGAGCTTGCATCAGTTAGCTTCCTGCTTGGATACACTGGTGTATTCCAAAGGTACAATAACAGATGTACACTCACTGAGCTGCAAAATAGCAAAATAACCACGAGCCAGTAGCAAGTTTACCATGTTCTTTCAGCCTCCCAGGAAGTGTGGTTTATCTTCAACAACCACGTAGCTGCAAAAGATTGAAAAAAGTAAATAAGAACCTAAACACCCATTTGGCTTAACATTTTCTGCACAGTAAGTATTTTCCTAAATGTAATAAAAACTTTGAACATCTTCTGAAGAAACTGTAATCTTCTGTGTCCAGGCTGCTCTTCTGCTCTGTTCCCATGTTCCTCTCAGAGCAAACCAAAATGAGCCTTGGCTAAGTTTTGTTTTGCTTTGAAATGTTGCAGTGAAACTGAATATGATATGCCTATTTTTATACCTCCTTTTGAACAACCGGTTTCATTAACAAAGTAATGTCTTATTTCACAGTCTCGCTGGCAAAACGCTTTGGTTTCGAAGAGCTCTGCGACTGGAGTGTTCCAACCAAAAATCTCTGCAGCTTTGCTGGGCTCTGCTAGCCCCAGGAGGGAGCAGTTGCTGGCTGAGCAGTGGGCTCATTTTTCCAGAGGAAAAGTCAGGCTGTTGCTTAAGCGAAAAGAGAAGTGAAGGGAGAAATCCAAGCAATAGTGAACTGAGGTGCTGAACTTGGTCATGAAATCCAGCTCCCAGGTCCTTTTGTATTTTCATAGCAGTAACTTCACTGTGGTGCTGACTTGCTGGGATGCACATGAATTTCATAGTTAGCTGTCTGTTGTGTAACATGAATACTATTTTTCACTCTAAACCTACGTATTGTTACTACGGGTAGTCTCCTTTGCAAATATGATGGGACCCTGTTTCTATTAAATTGCCAATTTCTCCTCTTCCGGCACTGCGGTGGTTCTTCCAGTGCTGTGGCATTAGGTGTCTGACTGGCGGGTTACTTTTCTGCCCCAGGTTAATCATCAGCCTGACTGGGAGGCAGCCTTTTCGTAAGGAGCTAGTAGCTTGTCCGTCAGGCAAAACCCACTCCTGTTTTCAGATTAGGGGGATATAGGGATCTGAATCTAAGAATATTTTCTGATTTTAATTTACTGTTATTTCTGGAGACTTTTGACTTTTAAGTGTAGATAGAGAAGAAGGCTGAAGTTGGAGGAAGGGCAGAAAATAATCAGGCTAAGTAGAAACGAAAACAAACCGTTATGCTTTTAATCACAGTGGCAGTGTGGGAATCATAAATCAGGAAGACGGGTAACAGAGTGGTTACAGGAAGCACAGATGAGTAGAAGAGGTTAGACTTTTCTTTAAAAATACTTTAGCTGCTCATTGACCCGGCACATACTGCATTTTTGCATAGTGAGTATGACAAATAGAAACCAAGATTATACAGAAAGAAGTCATTGTGTAAAATCTTTCTCACACCCACTTCTAACTGCATTTTGTACACTCTGAAATGTGTATGCGTCTTCTAACCCCATATAGTCATCCTTTCCTTGCACCCCTACATAACGCTGATTGTGTGTGCAATGTGTAGGCACACACACCTACATACAGACTACTCTGATTGTGGCTCCCTTTTCTTCCTTGGTGTGTTTCTTCCCCTTGCTGCCACTCGAGAATTTGGAAGGAAGGCTGATGGTATTCTTTTTCCAGAAAAGAAGTCAATGAAGTTGAAGGGACRGAAGAAGAGAGTTAAGTAGCTTTTCTGTTCATGTAGATACAGTTGAGATACCTCTTCATTTCTTACTTGAGCAAGCAAGGAAAAAATTGGAAAGCTCCTTGTTGTATTACTAGATGTGTTGCCTCAGACACAGCTTTGATCCTGGAACCACAGCCATGAGAATTCAGTAGTCCAAGACTGAATCACAAAAATGTTTATATTAACAACAACAACAAAAAAAAGTGCTCACAAATTTCTGGTTTTCCTAACTTTATCAGTTATTTTAATCATGGATATTGCACCTCCTTATAAATCTTTCCTCCTTTTTATTTTAATGACACCACCTTAAGTATTACAATGAACTTCACCTCTCCTTCTTAATCCAGAAATGACGTACTACTGTAGTAGCAACTGGGGACTGAAGATTTCTCGGATGTATTTTCTGTTCTATTTTATGTTTGTGAAGCCCTAGGCTTCTGACACAAACCTTAAGTTTTCAAAAATGCTCTTATTTTTGATATATCTGTGGTCTAGTGCCCAACTTGGAAACACCTCTGGCTTGATTTTGAGAAGTGCTTAAGCTTCCGCTGGATTCATTACAAGCTATSTATGTCCTAAGATTTCTGTGTTTTCAGTTTGATTATATAGAAATAGAAGCTTCCTCAATATTTTTCTTAATCCTTCTCTATCTCACTTCCCAGTTTTGCAAAAGATAGAYAATAATATCGCTGCTGTCCTGCAATTCAAAGTTCTTGGCAGAAGGTTTGTGACCTCTTTTCTTTYTTTTTTCTTTTTTTTTTTTTAAACTCTACACAGTGATRATGTTTTATCTGTTATGCTTCTAACATGCAAAAAGGTTGTTGCCAACAGGTTCATTTTTTGCAGGTAGTGGATTTTGTTATGGCACTTGTAAAACAGAGCTAGGTATCAGTGCAGGATTCTGCCTCCAGTTTACATATATCAGTTTAGAAACTAGTCTGAAATCAGTTGGTGCCACTCAAGTCTTACACGTGCAGTCTCCTCTATTAAGAAAGAGTGTGTCTCGTGCCACAGTCCATCCTACAAATTTTACTTGTGAATGTCTCCACATCTGACAAGCTCTTTTGCCTGGTTCTGGTCTTTGACAGCCCTGAGTCCAAGTGGTTTCCAGAGTAAGAGAGGGAGCTGCACTGCAAAACTCCTTTAACTCTGTAAAAAGTGCCTTGAGCCACAAGAGGTTCTGGAGAGTGTAAGCTGTGGGCCAGCCCTGCGTGCCAAATGTGAACGTCTCCTCCTTAGTCCAGCACGCTTCTGAAAGCTGAGGGAAGGGGAGAGAGCAAGAGAAATCTGCGTTGCTCATAGATGTGGACACAGTGTAGAAGAGGCCTTTCATAGGTTTAGATAAGCATTATGGACCTGAATTAGGGAGCCCTGCAGGAGGGGCGTGAGAAAGAGGGCCCATGCAAGTCCACTGAGATCTAAAGAGTAATTCGCACCACGTAACGACACGTTGGCAGAATGGGAGAAGGAGACTCAGCCTTGCAAACAGTAATGCATCTCCGTTGTTACAACCAGGTGACTTGTCCCGAGAGGCACAGTCACTTGTCTGCAGACTTGGGACTTAACTTTTGGGGGGTGAACTAAAGTGTAGAAGTTTGTCCATTAGCAGGTGCCACAGAAGGATGTACTCTGCAAACAGAGTGGCTGTTGCAAAGTTCCTTCAGTCTTTTCTTCTCAGTACATTTGCTCTGTAAACAGTCTGTAAGTGATGCTTGGGTGAAGGGTTGTTTTTTTTCTTTAAAACTCTTTGATTTGCCATCTTTCTAGTTCGAGGACTCTGCCTTATTGCTGGTTGGTGACTTGTTAATATTCTGGAAACTGGAGTTTTTTAAAAAGGATTGATGGCTTCAACATTAAAAAAAATTCCTTTGCATTAGTCCATTTTAACAGCCAAGGCAATTTTCCACATGGTGGCTTTATGGAAATGGGCTGCAGCTCTTGCCGACCATGACCAGAACATTACAGGAAATGTATTTTCATGGAAGATTTGCTGCAATTGCCAACCGGAGAAGGGAGGGGGACAGGGGTTTGTTCTGTTAATGGACAACTGCGTGCCATGATGTGAATCCCTTCTGTGAAATTAAATTGGTTTGCACTTTCCACCATTGCTTGTTCCATGCTGAAAAAAACAGTCACTGATACACCATTTCCCTCTGTTAGGACCCAAGTGTGTTGGCATAGCATGACACCTTATGCTGGAATGGGGTGAACAACAAACACATTTAGATATCTGACTGAGATAATTTAAGCAGTACAAACGACTGGAATATTTCCATGGAGTGCCTTGATCAAAACTGGAACTAATAGAAATTGGCTTTGCAGCTTCGGTGCTTAGAGGTGGTAGTATTTTACGTGATTTGCAGGAGTACAAAATAAGTTTTTTAAATCTGCAGATATTATTGTACATACATGACTTTAAACATGTGAATAGTCTCTTTAAGTTAAAGCTCAAGCATTAGAGTCTGAAGGTTTGAGTGGTCTTCATGTATTCTGAGTATATTTTTGCATAGGTTACTGCTGTGTTGCCACAGCTAAAGGTTGATACTTTCCAACTAGAAACAGCAAGGATTTGTTGCTTTACTCATATGTGAAAATATTATCTATGCTGGGAATATTTGATTGTTTGCATGAAAAAGCACTGCATGACTGATTCCCCAGTGCTAAATATTTGAATTCCAGTAGGTCCATTATCAATTCCATATGCGATATGTGCTGGCTTTTACTGCATACATAGGAGATGAGAACAAAAGAGAAACGGAAAAGAGTGGCGAAGAAGCAGAGGACGTAGGTACCGGCCCCTAGGCTAAACTCCTTGTTCCTGTCAAAGTGAATTGGGGATGAGGGTGTTGTGTGCCTTCTAAATACTCAGGTAGCGTCTTACTCGCTTATGTTTTAATTTAATTTTTCTGCAGCTTGACTTCAGTCTTCCGTTGTAAGGAGTTTAAAGCTGACCTCTATGAGTTCGTATTGACCCCAGCACTGTATAAACAACTCCTTCTGAGGACCTACTTTAGGTTGGCAAATGTAATTCTAAAAAAGTGTATGAGGTAGGATTTGCTCTAAAGATTTCAATGAGAGTAGAATTATGCTAAACAGCGTGTATGGGTAAGCCCATCCAGATGGTAAAAATAGTGTTTGTAAAAATATTTTTGGAGGCATTGAGGTTTTTATAGTAATGTATGGAATTTTCAGTGGTTGCATTGGTTTTGCTTTGAATTTACTCTAAAGAAACAGTTTTAATATCTATTGTGTGATGTTGATGATTACATGAGTAGGAAAAGAAGAAATGGTGAAGTAAGAGTAATTTGATAAAATTACCTTGAATATTCAGTAGATGTATTTCTTGACAGGTTGCCAAACTATCTGTTAGAAAACTCTTTCGCTATTAGCCCCTTAATTTCCCATTCCCAACAAATTAGAATTGTTCTAGCTATGTTTGCTTGCCAAGCAGAAAAACGATCGATTGAAGTACACTCTTTGAGCAGGTACTGCTTTATATTAAGAGCATGTGTTGGACAAATATAGTTGATACACTTCATGTGGCATATGATATATTTAAAGTCTGTTTGTTTTCTGTTCTGATCTTGTCAGCAGTATTGCAGTACTGTTGCACAACACACCTTGTTCTCCTGTACGTGTCATTTTTTAATGCTAAATTTTGTTATGCAGAGAGAAATACTACAATAAATTGGCAGATACCAGGAGGAAGGACTGAGGAAGAGAGGAAAGGGAATTTAGAGGAGATAAGGCTATCTTGCTTCCTCTTTGTGACTAAGCTTGTAAAGTGCAAGGCATAGTGCTTATTTCTTTGTAAAGACATTGGTGACTTTAGGGTGAGAATACTAAGGGTGGGTGGTCTCAAAGCATTTCAGTAGGATCTTTGATATCAATTCAGAGCTTGGATTTGGAGTTTGAACCTCAGCTTGGGGAATCAGTCATGCAGGGCTGTATCCTACAAGGGAATGAATTCCCAGCACAGATAACACTTTCAGAGACGAGAAAGGCAATCTTTCTGTGCTAGCCATTGCTAACGCTTATCTTCTGGAGAAAGGCATGTGCAATAAACACCCTCCACCAAATGTGGCCCCTTGAAACAGTGGGGAAGAGAGACAAAGGAAAAATAAAACACCACTAAACCCTAAGTCCTGTCTCTACAGTAAGTACAAACAGGGGATGGAGCCCACCCGTGCGCTGTATGATTCCTGCTCGTTCTTTGGTGGTCTTGTTATTGATGGGCGGCCATTCTTCTCTGTGTAGATAATTAAAGTCCAGGCTACTTGGTTGAAAACCTGGAGTTCGATAAAGCAGTCAAATGAAACACGGTGAAATAGTGCAATCATTTTACAAATCAACACTCCCATCAGTGACTGTTTCCACCTGACTGGAGAGGCCTCTGTGGTAGATCGAATATGACATGCCATCTTGTATCCCAAAGACAGAGTTGTTAGACGAACATACCGTGCATGAGCTCTTAACACAGTATCAGCAGAGGGTTGTTAAATATTCGCTGGGACAAAAAGAACTGCAGGCATTATGAAGAAAATCAAGCTCTCTTGTGCCAACTGACTACTAAAAACTTGATGAAAAATTACAGTTCAGCGCAATTGCACCACACTGTGCACTACTGGAGAGCTATATATAGCTTGTTTGCTTTCTGAGTCCTGGTAAGCTGGCGAGCAAGGCTGCTTGCGAAAGAGAAAGGGATTATTCTGTGTAACTGGATGAAAAAAATGGATTTTTTTGGCTGTTGGTAGATGGATACGGTACGGTGCTTAGGAAAAAGTGGCTTTAATCATGTGGTCAGGGCCTAGCCTTGAATAACTCTCAGAGCTAAATGAGCAACATGCACCCAGTGGTTGATGCAGAGCAGTAGAAACAACATGTTCTCAGTCAGTCGGCAGATTATTTAGTTGATGGATGAGTGTTAGTAGATATGTATCCACGTGGATGAATGTAGTAATGTGTTTGGGGGAAAAGACAATGCTTTTATGTCGCATGTTCAGCGAATAAACATGTTAGATGCTTGCACTGGAAATGACGTTAAAAGCTTGATGGCTACCCATAAAACTTGAGAAGCTCAGAGTTAGAACTAAGAGTCCTTAAGGTTTTTCTTTGCCTTGGACATTACAGTGTTTAAAATTCCAATATTTTAACTTTGTATTTTTGTCTCTTACACATCTGTGATTATGAATGCATATAAGAAGGCCATAAAAGTGGACATGTACAATAGCTAGAGCTCCATCCTTGACTTTGCTATTCATTGCAAGGCTTCAAATGATGGAGCAGTCTATCGTTTTGCTTATGCAGGAATTTTTCTCTCTAGCATCTGATTATCYCACTAACCTTTTGGTTTGAAATATCTTTTCTTTTTCTTCATGATAAAGAATAGTGACTGACTCCGTATCTTGAAATTTTCTGTGTTTTGTTGTTGTGACTGACTTTGTTGTTACCAGTTTTTCCCATTGGTTGAGCATCTAGCTGTGAACATTGAATTAACATGTTTTGATAGTTCACTTGCTGCTGCAGTTTTGCAATGAGTCTTTGTCACTGGACTGGGAATGATTTTCTCTTGGAAGTGAAAAAATAATAATCCGAAGGCAAAGTTTTGGAAGTGTCTTTCTATTTTTTATCAGTGCATTGCAAAGAGGATTTGAGTTTATAAGAGACCTGCATTGATTCAGGAAAAATCCCAGCTGGCTCCTTGCCACTTAAATTATAAGAAATAATTCAACAAGCGGATGTTTTGGTTCTGAAACAGCCAGCCCTTATGATCAGTAACTATCTGTTGTGAAAAGAATCGTGACCTCAAACACACTTAAAGTGGCTGCAATCAATGATACTTCTGACTTGAGCACAGAGGCTGCATGGAGTTGTTAGCAGATGTGGCTGTATTTTACTGTGAGCATTTCTTGTTGGTCTTGTTATGTGCTTGAATTTGCTGATAAGGTATCTCGCTAAGGACCCTAAGAAGAGACTCTCAAGTTGAGAAAATCTGTGATGGTGATCTTTGAAATCATGACCCATAAAAGCCTATTGTTTGTATTACTATTGTTTGTTCTTTTTGTAGGTTATAGAATAATCTGGAAAAAAGCAAAGTTTATATCTTCTTGCAATCTAAACCAAGCTCCTCCCTTATCTTGGATATAGAGAAAGGTCCTGTGTTGCTGGGGTGGCACTAGCCAGATGCATCATCAACCTCATCAGAGACTAGATTGAACGCACAGAAGAGTTTATACCCTACCTTTCTCTCTGATTCACTGCCTGAGCACAGATTGTCCTTGTTCTGCTGTTGCRTGTAAAGAGAGAAGCTTGCTTTTCTGAAACAGCTGAGTGTCTTTGGAAGTTGGGTTTAAGCAGGGGCTATTTTACAGGTGTATTGGTTTTCTGCTTTCTATTAGACACTTCACTTACTGAGCATTTTTATTTGCAGCTGAACAGCTGTTGCTTCAACAGAGAAAAAGGATAGGAGAGAAAAGAGAAAAATAGCTATTTTCTTGGTTACTATAAATTGACGTAGGTTTCCCATCATTAACCAAAACTGCTCTGTCTTATTGCTGAGCTGAGGACTTACAGCTGAAAACCGAGCCAGTGAGCTTCCAAAGCAAGCTCTCCTGCCACAAAGGTCAAGTACTGCTCTGCCACGTGTCCAGGGCCTGCAGGGCGTCGTGTTGCGTGGAGGCAGATTTGGCAAGTGTAGCTGGCAGCAGTGATCCTTTGTTTGCATAGCATTGTTAGCGGGAAGGCAGGCGGCAAAGCTCACCAAGTCCTGCGTTCCGCAAGTTAGCGGGAAGTAACACGGCAGTATGTGGGATTCACGGCTGTCTCCTGTTCAAAAAAAAGAACTGCTTTTATTGTTACCTACCAAAGTGTTGTGTAGCCTTGAGTGCTTTTGACTCTTTCATGCTAGTGGAATAAAATAGTGAGAAATGTTGCTTATTTACTTCTTGCAGCTTCACCTGCTGTTTGAATCAAGCASACGTTACAAGTGCGTGTTGGTACTTGGTCACGATATCCTGGAGCCAGGGTCTTACTTGAGTAAACAAAATCCCCTTACTTCTGTTTGACTACATTATTAATGYGTTTAGCCTTGAGCAACTGGAAAAACAAAGGTCTGGTGCAAAGAAGAGCTACAAAGGTACTGATGAAGGGAAGGACAAATTTACCATATTAAGCCATTTCCTTTGCCCTTAAAATCAGCATTTAGCTCTGGATTTCTGACCAAAGATACCTCTTCTACCCAGGCCACTGCTGACACCATTAAAATCAAAACTTGACAGTGAKTTATGGTATTTAGGGTTATAAACTAACTCCACTGAAAAATGCGTTCAGTGCTATAGAACAAGGCAGTGCATAGCCTGGGAAGTGTGGAGATTTCTGGGTTGCATGGTTAAGATCTAGGGCAACAGTGTTCATAGTAAGTAGAGGAATTTCATGGATGCTCCACCAGAATTGTGCATTTCTCTAAATGGAGTAGGAAGACACAGATGGATCATTCATCCTTTCTGCAAACAGAAAATGAAATAAAAAGCTTCAGTGGAATTTGTTTTCCTTCCTTCAGGCAGCAGTTGAATGGCAATTACACTCAATTTTTTTTTCATACTATTAGAAGGAGAAAAAAGCTATCTCTTCTTATTCTAGCATTACTGATTCAGACAAGAAAATAAAAATGTTTATTTACTTTTGTTACAGAGGGTGAATGCTTGATCCCGCTTCCATTGCCATCAGTGGCAAACCTCCTATTGATTTCAATGAGAACAGGATTGTCCTCTTCCTGGGAACAGGAGATGCTGTAATCAGAGTGGTTTGTGACAGTGAAAAGAACGTTTAGAGCCAAGAGAGTGAAAAACAACCCACAAAAATGTGGAAAAACATATTACAAAAACATCCAGCTATCGTATCTGGGGGCCTGGTAATAATTTTAGGGGAAGTAAACAATGCCAGTGGACTTTGAAAACATGCAGCAATCAGTAAAAAAAATACCAGATTGTTGGAAAATCCTCCCCTGAGGGAAGAACAGTCTCTCTTTTAAAAATAATTATTTCAAAACAAATATGACAAACATCCTAAAAAATTTTCCGAAGCATAACATGCTAAAGGTGTGCAGCCCTGGTATGGTATAGTTTAATTTGTTTGCAGATAAGCTTTGTGGGTGTACCAGTTTGGCAAACCTAATTATCTGTATGTGTTCCCAGGCTTGCAGTAATATCTGGGAAGAAGGATGTTAGCACGGTTCTACCCAGGTGCGGAGGAGGCCCATGTACTGGGACYCTGGTCTGACAAACATATATGCTACTTTGTGCGCAAAGCTCACTGATTTCAAATGGGATTAATTATCTGATGGCTTGTCTACATGGAGTAGGAAATTGCCATTAACTCAGGYGTTATAAACTTGGTTCTCACCTCCTTCTGCCAGCAGGTCCCAAGTAGAGCTAATTCTGTTTGAGTTTTACAGTATTTGAGCCAAAGCTTATGTAGTCCATGCCTCTTCTGTTTGGTAAGTTATCAGTAGTCTGTAGTCAGTCTTTGTCTTTTTTCATTAAAAATCAAAAACATCATTGTGAGCAACCTTGAAGTAAACACACATGAGAATGCATGTTCAGAAAGGAGTACAAATGACTTTTAAAAATGTTAATGCCTTGCTGTAGGTAGTAAGCTTTTAAATGTAAACAAAAGTTTTAAAGTGATGGAAAAATAGCTTAATGTATCCTTCACTCCAAAGCTTTTGCTTTCTCTTGAGAATAAACTGAGCAGAGTAGTGATAATGCTCCAATGGCGCTAATTCATTTCATGTCTGGAGTTCATATATACAAAGCCAAACCTTCAGTACTTAGTCAAGATTGGGTTCGTGCAGCCCTGTTTTCATGTTATCGCTGCCTGAGCATGCTGAGGGAGGGAATGGGCTCTCCCTAGGCTTTAACAGTTAACTTTCTTGACAGAACGGGTTGCAGTGGTTGTTGGAGAGCTCGGTGCTCCCAGGAAGGGAGAGCGTAGCAGTCCCGCACAGGCTCTAGTGGGCTGGAGCTGCCCCAGAGCTGGTTCTTGCCTCAGACCTAAAAACTTTCCACTCTTGTCTCAGAAGAATAGAGCAGAGGAAACAACTCTGTTAGCCAAGGGTGCTGGGCTGTGAAATAGCAATCGGTGGTTCTTGGAGAGCTGAGAGGAAACTAATTGACTTGAGTCACAGCTCCACGCCCTTGTTTTACCGCAGGAGTCAGTATCCCCTGGCTCCAGAGGCTGCTCTTCCCTTTTCCTTGGGTGCAGCCAGGATTCTTATTGCTCGTTGTTATAAGCAGCTTAATACTTGGTACTTCAGTCCATGTTCTCCATGCTCATCCTGTACAGATGGAAATGCAGTAGTTCCCTGCCTGTTGCATGTTTGGAAGAGGTGGAAAAGGGTTTGAAGTAGACTCCCTATGAACCAGATTCTGCTGATGTTATTTTTTTGTTGGACTCTCTAGACGGCAAGCAGGGGCTGAAGGGTTGGTTTGGGTTTTGTTTCTCAACACAATGGGAGCCCATGTTCTTGTGTGTATTCTGAAGAAAYAGCACTTCACAAAAGAGAAACAGGGCTGAGTTCGCATTCAGTAGCTTATTTGGTGGCTACCCAAATGGCAGAGCTCTGTCTTAAAAAACAAAAACAAAAACAAAAAAACCTCACTTATTCAGCTAAGTTAAACACCATGTAATTTAGACTGTTGTTTTGTTTTGTTTTGTTTTTTGATGAAGGGGAGACAAGGGGAGTAGCCAGCAAATGCTGAAGTGAATCTGTTCCTCATCTTGAATGCATGTTGTCTGTATATGGAGTCTTGTCTCCAATTGCTGGAGGGGTCCTAGCACTGCAATTTCAGATTCTTCTTCAGCAACTCATTCTTGGAAGTTTAAATGGTTTGGTACAAACGCTGTACTGGACTGTGGTGTTCAGATCCTCAACACAACTATTTTCTTCTTATACTTTGTTTCCTAAGGATATTTTCAAACAAGTTCTTGAACTTCTCGTGACAGAACTTCTCCTTCACCAGGGTGATCCCAGGCTCAAGAGTTTGTTCCTTATATTTTACATAGATTTCTTCTTAGTTAGTTTTGGTTACAGCCCAGTCTATCTCACTGTGAAGTGCTTCTGTCTGCAAGTTTGGGTTCCTTCCACATGACCATTTTTCCCCTGTACTGAGAAAGCTGTGCCTGAAAGATAGGAATCCGTATCATCCTGTGTAACCTCTGTCTCAATTAAGAAGGGTGGTGCTGGAAGATAAGGCAATGAAATTCTGCCCAGGCAAATGCCCTTGCATGGACTTTGCATTTCTTTTAAGCATAATCATGGCCTTTCCGCACCCCGGGTTAGATTTCTGCAGGCATTTCCCCAGGCAAGGGATGACCAGGACTACACAGTATACAGAGGTCTCAGACTGGTAAGTACCTCTCAGAATAAAACATACCAGTTGCAGCTAACAACCTTCTCTTACTGTTACCYATTGCACTTACAGGTTCATGGTAAGGTGTACCAGGCACAGGCTGATTTTTCACCACTCAGTCTGTAAACTTATGGCCTGGTCTGTAAGTCTGTTCCTGTTATGATCTGAAGAAAATCCGACTAGAGGAAGTTGGGAGCAAAGCATGCTTGGCAGGGGGGTCCTTTAGGCAGGCTTTTGTCTTGCAGCCCTTTTGTTTCTCCCTTGACGGAAAGTGTTGGGAGAGGAGAGGAAGTTTTGCAGTCTTTGTCTTCAGCTTGGAAGACAAATACTTGCATTACTTTAATTTGCTTTTCACAGGATTTTTCTCTAAAAACAGAGCTCTAAAGATCTCTTTAGTGTTTCTGTGACATCAGAAAAAATCATTCAGGCCTGACATCTTTAATTGAGTTTACAAAGTCAAGATTTCAGGCCCCATGCCCCCTATTTAGTACTGTTGTAACTTTAAAAAATCTGCATTGCCTGGTTTATTCCAGTGAACATATGGCACTTCTGTAATCAATGTTGGATTCTTTTCTTTTCCTCATTCCCTTCTTTTTTTTATCTAATTATATGTTTTCACATTGCTTTCCATTTGGATGAGTTAATATCAGCGTGTGTTAGTTTTTAGCATGCCAATGATAACCAATTTTCATTGTGTAGAAGGTGAGCCAGTAAAAGCGAGGGAATATGCAAGTTCTGTCCTCCCATTCAGCATTTTGCCTCCTTCTCTGCCCCTTTCCTGCCTGCAGTCCTCCAGGGAGCAGGCGAGGTGAAATGCTGTGGGCAGAGACATGGGCTGAGGGTACATCTGCATTGCAGCCTCTGCGATCGGAGCTTCCGTATCCAAAGCTGAGCTGCCTTCGTGTAGCACCTCGTTTGGAGGTCGGTAATCGAGCAGCTGTGGGGTGATGGAGCTTGGCACAAAGTACCTGCGCTTTACCTAGTAACGTGAAGAGGTTTTACAGCTCACGCTGAGGTCTCTGCGGTCAGAACTATGCTGTTACCAATACCCCGGCTTCAGCTGGCTTAAGTAGTTTCCTCTTGTAGTTTGGCCTCATCCCATGCCATAGTTCACCAATATCGTGGCTGTATTTGAGCAAGTGTTTGGGGGCCAGCTTGTAAAACAAGATTGCTGTAAGAAACCAGGTTAAAAAGAACTTTCTGATAAATAAATATATATATATTTTTTCCTCTAACCCAAATCAGTTTGGTTTTTGCAGCAAGATCCCACAAGTGTTTGCCTTAACTGAGAGAAAGACCAAAGCATGATGGTGCAGCATGGAAGGAACAGTCTTAACTGGTTTTGTCAACCAAAAAAATGCATTGTATACCTACACCAAATGTTTTCAGCTGCTGTGTCTCAAAACCACTAAGGCAGCTGTTAAGAATGGTATAATACAAGTTAGTGCTAGGCAGCAGAAATATTTTGTTCTATATGGGCAAACAGTGCCACGGTGCGCACAAGCCGATCCCAAACTGTGCGCCTCCCTGGATGGGCTCTTTGCTGCCTTTATCAATCCTGACAGAAAATCAGCAGTATTTAAAGCTAGCCTTGCCTGTTTTGCCCGCACACGGTCACTTCCCAGAGCGAATCGAACCTGCGAGCCCAGTGATGTCTGCAAGGCTCTGGGTTTTGTCAATGTGCTTTTTCTTTTTCTTTTTTTTTCTTTTTTTTTACCTTTCYGGCCTCTATTTAATGTGCCTTTGCGATACAGGCAATGCTCTGATAAATGGCTGTCATTCCTGGACACGCGGCTCCTTTTCGCCTTATTCATTTCCCCTTGCAATTTAAAATGTATACACCCTCTGGCCAATGTGTTGCTCACCTCATCTGCAATATATCCAGCACCTCCCAAGCTAGGCCTGCCAATGCCTGTAATGCTATCGTTAGCACAGCCGGTAAAACTGGAGGGTTGTTGGTAGCAGTGTGTTAATATAAAGGAGCTGATGAACGTCACCCCAAACCTGCGGTGTATCTTAAGGAACTCTGACCTTCAGAATTGTGTTGAAGGATGCTTCTTCAAAATGTAGGCAACATTTTTGCCTACAGCTCTGATTTCTGGTCTAAACACATGTGAACACTTCATTATTTCTTACAGTTTTATTAGAACTATTTCTTCTCAGGCAGTCATACTTGGTGAATTCTTACTTCATTGTGTGTGCAGGTTATGTTGCCTGTTTTTATTTTATATATAAAGCATTGAAATAATAATGATCATTGTGTCCCAAGGCTGATATTCAGTAAATTTAAGATGATAACTTGCTTAAAATGAGCCATTTTTTCGTACTGACTCTTTAAACTCTTTTTGATCTTCCTCAGATATTCTGTGGCATTTGAG
This sequence comes from Apteryx rowi, assembly GCF_003343035.1. Lineage (NCBI taxonomy): Eukaryota > Metazoa > Chordata > Aves > Apterygiformes > Apterygidae > Apteryx > Apteryx rowi. Next base: position 2,824,657 of record NW_020450772.1, read on the forward strand.
TGCTATTTATCTGTAGTTTAGTATTTTAAATTCTGTGAATTCTGGCATGTAGAATTGTTTTAGGTTTTTCCAGCTCTAGTTCATGTCCTTCTCTTCCTCCGGACTATCTTTGTTGGTGTACATATAAAAAGCCTATTTCTTTGTTAAAGGATAGCTGGAAGGATCAATGAGTCTGTAAAAGAATAATTAGTCATTTTTTCCCTGTTACCCTAAATTGAATTTTCATTCCATGTAGTATTGACTTTTAACAGTTTATTGAAAATGAGATTTGAGAAAGTCGGACTCTGGCCCGACAGGCTAATCAGTCAGTTGCTAATAGACCTGTGATGCTCCACAGCCACTCGCTCATAGATTTTCTATTGTTGCTCCATCGCTGTTGATCAGATAATCTCCTTTGGTAGCTGAGCTAAGGCATGCACAATGGCAGTTCGCAGAGCATGAAGACCCTAATATTTCCTTATACAAACTTTCCATTCATTCCTGCTTTGTAAGTGGCCTGCTGCTACCTGATCCTCTCCCCTTCCTCTCCCGAGTCTCCTTAAAACTGGTGCTTAGCGACTGCAGAGATCCTGAAAGGTACTGTGCTGACGCTTCTGCAGCCCCAGTTCTCTTTAATGTCGATGCAGCAGACAGCACGTAGAAAACGGGAGCTCGCTGTCTCACCCTCGGCTTGCGGGGAGCACCGTGGTGGTGCGTGTCAGCACGCCGCCGGCCACCRCCCTGCTGCGGCCGTGGCTGCAGTCGCAAGGCTTCGGTGGGTCACGGATGCTCGTTGCTGGTCGGGGCACGCAGGTGGAAAACAATTTCACATAACGCAGCTTCGCTTCCGTTCAGAGTGCAGGTGATGTCAGGGTATGGGTAAATCTTGTCTCTCTGTAGAGCCTAAAGTTGAGAGAGCTCCCTAAAACTGGAGTCTGTTGTGAAATATGTGAATATCAAAATGGGCCATCACAGATGGACATTATTAACAAATGAATTAATGCCAGTGGAGAATGAAAGGAAAGTAAAAATGGAGTGGATTAGATTGTTTCTCTGCAAGAATTAGACTCAAAAAATAAGTCTCTGATGACTTGATCTTGCATAGTGTGGCACATTGTGGAGCCATCCAGGAAACCATGCCTCCTTGCCTCTACTAGGACTGCCCTTGAGATTAAATTGAGGCTGTTGTGGGATTGGCTGGACTGATGGTGAAGGTGAGGTGTGATGATGAGGATGATGAAGATGAGGGTGAAAGATATGGCCAAAATATTACATGAAAAAAAAGTCTGAATATAAGAAGGGTATTTGGGGTTTGTAAATCTAATCTGAGCTGCTGAAGGAGTTTGCAGTTCTCTCAGTAACTCTGCCGAGATTAGCATCCAGCTTGTAGTTTCTTTCCACACAAAATTGTAGTACAGTTCTCTTTTAAAGCAAGATCAGAGGTCAGTAGCTTTCCTCCTTCTCCTTTTTTAAATACAAGCTCAATAGGGCAATAGATGGAACTATTTATTTTGGGGAGGAAGGTAAGAAGCATTTTTTCTAAATATTAGAAGATGGTTGCATCAGAAATCTGAGTTGTAAAAACTCAGTAGAGACTCTAAATGTAGTTTGATGTTGTTGCTATGTTGATATGACTGTTTGAGCCCTGAAAGTCAGGTCCTGTTAGACCTCTTAGACTTTGGATCTAGCTTTGCATTTTTTTTTCTGTGTAGCCTTCACTGCAATAACAATAACTTCTTCCCAAGTTTTTTCCCCTTTGCCATTGGTTTGAGTAGTGACATGGAGTTTTTAAAATGAAGATGAAAGAAAAACTGTGTTGACTTGGTTAAAACACTCTATTTCTGTTTAACATCAACACGGCTCATTTGCACCTCTCAGTTACTAGTTTGGTTATTTTTGTTGTCTAGTATAGAAAGACAAGTTCATTTCCAGCTTAGCTTTTCTGAAATAAAAACATTTCGGAGACCAGTAGCCCCACTGAATTCAGTGAGCAATCGGCTTCAACCACGTGACACTGTCACGAGTGAGATAAGAGCCACTGCGGAGCCACAGCCTGGAATCAAAAGGCAGAGAAAATAAACTGATCCCAGTAGGTTTCTCAGGGGAAACATGATTGATAAATGAAAAATAAGAAGCAAAAGCTTATAGGGATCTTGGAAAAAGGGGTTTCTGGTGAAGGGATATCTCAGATAAGCTCAGAGATACTTTCTCTTTCTTGAAGTTCTCTGTTTCTGCCTACACAGGCTCCAAGGGCATAATGAGACAAAGATCTTCAGCTGATAATGTTGTTCATCAGAGTCTGTTTAGCAGCCAGCCAAAGTATTTAACTTGTATTGAAAGATGAAGGACTGGACAACAAAAAATAGAAACTGCCCTGAAGGAATTAACTTATTTTTCCAGTTCCTTTTTTTTTGTTTATTTTCCTTTTATAAAGTCATATTTTTCATGATCTGCACTTTTAGTCAAACTTTAGCTCTTAGGCCCAAGCTTTTCTTCAATTTGTATTGTTATTTTGGTGCTTTACTGGGAAATAAACTCCCTTGAAAACCTGCCCAGATACAGTCCGTGGGTGTAAGATAGGGTCTTGGACTTCTCTAGATGACCCTGCTTCCTGTGCAATGCTTAAAGCTATTGTAGACCTTTGGGGAAAGTGGGTTTCATCATTTTGTCCAAATATTGTCATCATCCTGTCTGAGAACAGGCACTATAAATCCTTTGCAGAAATGGGGAAGTGATCTAATCTCACTCACGTGGCTATATTTTTACAGTTTAAACTACTTGAGGCGTTATCGCTGTGGTCTTTACGATAAGCRTGGGGGTGCCATGGCCGCCCTTGTAATTGCTGACAGTTAACTGTTGTCCCACGTAGAGACTCCAAGGAACACGCAGAATCCTTGATCTTTCCGGTCAGCGGAGCCGAGGAGCTCCGTGTTGTGCTGTATGGCTTTGAGGTCCTAGCTGCATAGACCCATTTGCAAGTTTAAAGCCAAAGTGATTCAGACAGGAGCATGAGGAGAGCCTTAAGGTCTCTGATGTATTAGCTTGCCACATCTCCCTTCTTTGCACAAGCCAGTTAGCTTGCTGTACTCAGTATTTTAGTCCCTAACTTCACGTTTTATTGAACAAATACATCCATGTGTTTATATATTATATATATATATATACATACACACACACAAATGAGATTGGTGTGGAGAGAGAAATTCAAATAAATATAATACAAAAGATTCCAAAAGCTAGAAAACAGCCGGATTCCCTACCTTCCTCTGTCTGCAGCTGTTGTGTTTTACATCATCCATCATAATTTTCTTAAGGATTTTCTGCCTGACAATTTCTTGGTTAAATCTCAGTTTAGACCTGATCCTCATGCCATTGCAAGCTGTAGAAGAGTCCAAGCCCTAATGAAGGTATCTTCTAAGAATCCAGGTAGACAGGAATAGATTTAGGTCCTGGATACTGTGGTTACTGCTGTTACTAAAGGCAGGAGAAAGAAAATAAAACATTACAAAGACAGACATTATGCCAGGACAAACAAACATGCCCAAATTAATAGAAAGGACAAAACCTAAGGGATCACAGCTATTCCTAATAGCCTAGCAAATTATAATATTCAGAGTAGGGTGGTCCCACCAAATACTGGCTGTGCTGATGTGGGAACCTGATACGTTTCTAGCCACATGCTTGCTTCTGTCCCCGGCAGCTGGGAAGAAGGGGCTTGGTTAGGCAACAAAAACAGAGGGATTATTTTTCAGATTCCAGTGTGTGAATTGTTAGCCATAGCAGAGAAGCTAAGAAAATAACAGCATTTCCAGTGTTACTGACTTGATAAGAAAATTAATTTGCTTCCAAAACCTAAATGCATATTTTATTTTCTTAGTCTAATAAGACAGTCTAAATAAATAAGTGCCAAATTCCACCTGTTTTGTTTATCTGCAAAGCAGTGAGTTGTCTCGATCTTACGAACTAAATCAAAAAATATATATATTTTTAATAGCATGATAATCCATGCTGTAATTCTGCGTGTGTTCATTCTCTCTTAGGTCACAATTTTTACCTCTGCCCACTTCCCACAAAGGATGGGTTTAAGGGTCATAGAGAGCAGCTGGATACTGTGTTTTTTGTAAATCTCTAGGCAGTAGTGTATAATTATTGGATATACCTCTATAGGTATATCTTCAGAGTTGCGGGGAGCCAAACAGTACAAATAGCTTTGGAAATTTGAAATTAAAAACAAATATTTTAATATTAAAGACAAAGAGAAGTGGTTTGTGTGAAAATGCATGGGGGAAGGAGGGCAGGAGTGATATATTCTTTGCATTGGGAACATTTTAGAAGGACATTTTATCTACTTGTAGGATTTTCTTTCTCCTGCAAGGTCCYCTTAGCAACCAGGTTTCTATTCAGATTTTGGATGTTCATTCTCTTCCACTTCATAGATAGTTTTGGTTAGATTTTGTCCTTTTTTTCCTTTTCATTTTTTCTTGCTCTGCTTTTCTGCTGTTGTATTGGAGAACTTGAAACAGAAATACTTGTTACCATTGCATCTGGTCCAAAACATAGGTGGCCTTATGACCAGCCATGGGAAAATTGTGCATTCAACATTATTTTTTCAGTGAGGTTTCCTCATCTTCTCCTCTTCTAATAATAGTTCAGAATCCAGAGGAAATCCTCAGGACTGAACTTCCTACCTGCTCTGTGTGTTGTGAGAGTCGCATGACTGGGAATACTGTTGCCTACGCGTGCTGCTGGTCTTCTGGGTCAAAACTTCTGAATTTGTGCATACATGCACTGTATGCAAATATGGGCAAGATACGACTGTATGATTGCCTATAGTCGTGCTCTTTCTCTTAGGATCTGCTACTGTCCCTAGTAAAGACAAAATACTGTGTGATGTGTAGCTTTTCTGACCCAGGCCACCCATTCTTTTACAGCCCGGTACTTGAGAACAGCTRCCCACGGTGACGGAGGGAAGATGAGGCAGACTGGTTTAGTGGTCAGTTACTACCCTGAGGCCGGTGATCCCAAGATTCAGTTCCCAGCAAGAATGAACGACTTGATCTTGTGCAAGTCACTTCCTCTTGCTGGTCCTACTTTTCCTTTAGCTGTTTATGGCTTGCTTCCATACATAGCGTTGTTTATCTCTAGGAATGTGGCTTCTGCTCTGCACTGAGTCCTCATTCTGCCCAGAAGTGCAGACAGAATAGTCTGTTGTGAAAGAGCGGTTTTTAAGGCCTGACTAGGAGAATGTGATACTGTGTTTTTCAGCCAAATAAGTTGACATTATGTGAGTTTTTCAAATAAGAATTCAGAATTCTCTATTCACCTCTTTTGTATTCTATTTTTAGACATTTATTAGGTACTTTTTTGTTGCGGAGATAGATGTTTCATAGATGTTGGGATTTCAAAAATGAAGTACAATGGACTTTTGGAAAGTCTAATGCTTTTTAAGTGAGTATCTCATGAACAGCTTGTCCTAGAAGCCTGAAGCTTGTTTTATTCTTGTCTCTGACAAGTTCTAATAGACTGATTTTTATGAAAATATGAAGACTAGCAGTTATCCCGAGGGACTTTCAGATCACAAAATGCTGTGGTAGATAAAATTCCATGGTGTTATGCCTTAGCTTAGTTTCTTACTTTATGCAAACCACTGAGCCCTTTGAATTCAAGAAAATACAGCTTCTATGAATTCCTGAGTTGAATAGTCAGATTTCTCAGTTCTTGGGATCAGCTGCTCACTCACACAAATGGAAGAAAGAGGAGGCAGAGTGATGCGGAGGATGAAGCATAAAGGTAGKATCCCGGACTCCAAGACTGAATGGTTCTATTGATCATAAGTGACCCTGTAGATACCATATGATTAGATTACTAAAATGACTCATTTGAGAAATACTGGTGCAAATCATACACAAAGGTATGCAAACATTTCCAATTAAGCTAAAAGAATCCCCCTTCAAAAAAATATCATCACAAATGAGCATGATGTCACTGTTCCTAAGCTCAGTTAGGAACTACTTGATTTTGAGATTTACATTTTTTTTAGAAATGCCTACATTTCAGTTTGAAATAAAAGCAGAAAAAGAGAATGGCAATATTTGAACAGGAACACTGCAGCTCCATGTTGCTTGTCAAAAAAGCCCTAAAAGATATTTTTGTCTTGAGGAGCACCTTCCAGCGTGCCTGGATGTGTGAAAAGAGCACACCAGCAGCTTTACCCTGTTCAGTGATTCCTCCTCCCTTGCGGAGGTCAGCCAGCCGCGATGCCCTTAGTGAAAGGGCGAGCGGAGTCCTTACCCTCCTGCCTCTGCTTCTTTTTTGGACTTGGCTGCTCAACAGCATAGAGAGGTGGGAATAAGCCTGCCCTATTTCCAAGAGCAAAAAGAAGGCAGGGTAGTGGTAGGATGTGGCATATGGGTATCTGAGCCTAGGATTTTGGCTAGAGGTGCCTAGTGGGAGGGAGCAGTTAGCCAGCAGGGCCTGTGAGCCCCCGCAGCAGGGTGAGGAGCCCTTCCCTCTGCCTCCCTGGGAAGCCAGCTCCAGCGCTTGCGTTGGCAGCGCTTGAAAGAGAAATCACAGCGCAGGTATGGACTGCAGTGACCGGACACACGTCCTGCAGAAAAGCGTGCCTAGGAGTGGGAGAAAAAGGGTGGGCAGTGACAGAACTAAAACTGCCCAAGCTGGGTGTGACCTGCTCGAAGATGGGAAGGAAGGTTTTCCGTCCCATTCCAGGGGGCAGACACAATCTGCCCTTGTGCGTTTTGGGTCAGTAACAGTTAGCAATTTGTGGTAGTCATTTCTGGAGAGGATAAGCCTGGGTTAAAAACAAACAAAAGCTGATACAAGTCCTGTACTTTGTAATAGCTTTCTCAGCAGAGTGCAAGTTTATAAAATACAGGCTACCTATAGTTTTATATTTTAAATGTAGTTTCTTCAGGATCTTAGATCACACTTGATTTGGTGATTTCTGAGCACCGTTGAATGCAGAAATGCTTTAATTCTTAGTTCATGTTGAAAGTTAAAGCAACGCATGTCTCAAAGCAGAAGAAAACAGTATGGACTGACAATTTCAGCATGCCCTTTCTAATTAAGGAATATTGAAACTTAGTAAGGGATTTCAGAAGATTGTGTACGTTTTCAATCCTGCAGTTGCCACTGGTTATGAATATGCCATATGAATACTTCCCAAAATGCAAAGTTGCCCATTGCTCTTTCATTTTAGTAGCCAACGTATTAGCACACATTAATGTTTCTCTGTACAAAAAGCTAAATACTGCAAGGCTGACTGGAAATTCTGGCTCCTTTTTTGGGCAGCTTAGCTTCTAGTCAATCTAGTTCGGTGCTTAGGAAACCACGATGGATTTCTAAAGAATTCTCATCGGCAAAATCTGCCCATGGCAAGCTGCCATAAGAAACAGTGTGATGGAGGTAAGCTGCAGGGGGAATATTCTCTGCACCTCTTTGGAGTTCTCCAAATATACTTAAAACAGTCAATCGGGAAACAGTTATGTTCTGCACACCCACATACGAGAGGCTTCTGGTGAAATCATCGCTCTGCTGCCGCGCGTTCCTGTGAGCGGCGGCGCGGGGGAGCTGCGGGGTGGCGCTCCGCGGGCGGCGCGGGGGGCTGCCGGCAGCTGGGGGGCAGGCGGGCAGCCCCCCACCCCGGTGCCGTCGCCTTCCAGCCGCCGCCTCGGGGAGCTGAGCAAGAGTTGCCTCTTTGGGAGCCCTGGCTTTAGGTTTCAGCTGTCAGCCCGGGAAGTTAAACCAGGAAACTAGTATTTCATTAATCATCTATCCAAATACGCCTGCACATTATATTGACTCCGTTGTTTATAAAAGGAAATGATCCATTTAATGCGTAATAGCAAAAGAAAGGGAGAGGGGAGAAACCCACTCCTCTGTCCATTAAGACAATTTCCTTTCAGAGAAAAGCCTTCCATTTCCCCTAATGAATTCCTCTGCAAATAAACACGTATACTAAGTGCTCCTGCTATGCTTCTGATGGAGGACAGGGCTTATGAGTACTTTGTGTATTATAATAAGTGTGCAGTAGGTGTGGAAGATGATTAGATGCAACTCTGACATAAATGCATAGGCTTTTTTAAAAATGGAATGTGGGACAAGTTTAGCATGAAATGTTACCTTACGTTTCTTCACCTTTGCTAATTGGTAAAAGGATCTACAGTGCCTAATGAGTCTCTTTATACCTGTGACATTCTCCTTCCTGTTCCCTCTCCCTATTTCTTTAATGTAATTATTTCAGAAATCTGTTGATAAAAATCTAGTTATGAACATGCTGGACCTTTAATAGCGTAAGGTAGCAAGATATGAAAAAGCAAATCATTCTAAGGTGTTCTGTGTTAACTTTTGGTGGGGGGGATCAGGCTGTACAGTAGTTTGCTTTGGACAGTAATAAGAAAAGTCAACAGTCCTAAATGGATAGACAAAAAGAAACTTCGTCCTCATAGGCAAATCAGCTGTGGAGAAGGGAGGCCACATTTCTCAAAGCAAGGTGGCTAATTCAAACAGCGGACTGGCGCCGTTGCATTGGCTCCTGCACGTGCTTTGCAGAGGTTAAGCCAGAGCGACCAATAAGCTCATCCCACCGGTGCTCACGAGGAAGATATCCTGTTTGCTTGCTCTCTGCATCTGTTATAGCTCCCGTGAAAAGTCATTAATAGTAGTATCCAAAATCATCCTTAGAGCAAAATGGGATGGGGGAATGTAAGATGTTAGCAAGAAGAATGAGAAAGGTGGAACTGGGATGAACCACAGCTACATTTATATTTCTGCATGGTTTCTTTCTTTCTAAAGTTCCTTGTTTCATTGCATTTGCCTGTTTGCAGGACATAAACTGTTTTCCTCCCCAGCCTTAGTGTGCAGAAGCCCCGTACTGGCAGAAAACTGTCTTGAAATCTTGTGCAGCCTATTGAGGCCAGCTCCTTTGTGACTTCTGCTTCCTGCCTCTTCACCTGGGGGTAAATAAAGCACAGGTGGCTTTGGGGAATATTCCCCATTGAACAAGGAGTTAATTGTCACCTGCTGGGACAGTATAATTTATGTTGTACCATCTTAAAATTTTACAGTTTGATGGCCCTATGAGCTCCACGACCATAATGCTATGAAAATTGGAAACCTTGCCATGCTTATGGAATATATATGCAAGTGATACACTCTGAAGTGCAAAATCAGACTAGATTTCCTTCAATTCTAGATTACTCTCTCATTTGAGAGACTTAGAGAAATTTCATTTTCAGTAAGGAGTTTGTCAGTTTCTATTCTAAAATTTTGTGGAGGGGCAGGGTAAACCAGTGCTGCCAATTGGCTTCTTTGGATTTGTGTTAAAATGTAGCACTCTTTCCACATTAATTTTTAAGTGCTGTTATACTGTGTTCCAGCAATAGAGGGTAAAAAGAGCAGCTTTGGAGGAGTAGGAGAGACTTGCTTTCACAGGCACTCGGTCACTTGTACTTTTTAGAGTTACCAGATCTGGTCTGGGAGGGAACAGCCTAACGCGCGTTGTAGTGTAGCAGTTGGAATGATAGTTGTTTCTAGCATGTGTTTTATAAGTCTGCTGCATGACATACTGACTGATACACGAATGGCTGCTGCCTGGTGAAAGCAAGGCGTCTGTAAATGTCTAGTGTTTTCATAGATGTTGCAAGCGGTTTACACACGTGGACCATCAAACTTGGTTAGGATTAAACGGGTCTCAAATAACACAGTTACTTTTGCTGTTTGTTTCTTTCAGTTTACACCAAAAGCTTTGCAGGAAGGTTCAGATTTATTTAGGAAAGATATCGGAAGGTAGTGATGACATTCTTGTGTTGGAACTAAAACAGCTAGTTCCCCCCCCCTTTTTTTAATTTAATGTGGGCTAGCGGCAGAAAAGGTGACATTGTAACTACAAACATCACCGTGGAAATGCTCCGCTGAGCGTTCTTCTGTCTACTTTACCCTTTCCTAAGTATTTCTTGCAGTCACTTTCTTTATGCTTGGATCAGTGTTTGCTGTCATTACTGCATATATGTTGTAACTTAACCTTGCACTTCATTACTAACCAAAGGAGTTATTGCAAGCATAACCCAGACATTCTAACTTTATAAAAAATCACATTTTTACGTTCCTTTTAAATCAATAAATATGGTTTCTGAGTAGTAGGGTAGCATCTGTAAATCAGCATTTGCTTCAGTTAGGTCAAGCAATTTTTTTTAAGCCTAGATTTTCCTTTCCTGAATTATTTTAAAGATTTTTAAAACAAAACTAAGTAGTACTCAAATGATTAAACTCTACAGAAATCTATTACAATTGAGCTCCTGTTTATTAAAACTATTAAAAAGTTAGTTTATTGCATTATTAATTTATTCAGGGAAACTTCATCTAATGTGACCTTTGTATCCCTGAGGTTGACCCTAGGACTTTGGTTAAGGCTGTTTGAAATTACAGTGTGAGTTTACACTGCTGCACGTCATATTTTATTCCAGCTGTCTTCTCCTGTCTTATCTCATGGCACTGGATAAGCCACTTCACCCCTTTCCCATGTTTTTGCCCCAGCAGACAGACATACACACTCACATTCACTCTCTCTCCCTTTTTTATAAGTAATATAGGTGCCTTCAGCCCAGTCTCTTCTCTGTGTATGTCCTAGCATGGTGGAATGACCAATCTTGTTGAAACCTCTGGGTTCTACTGTAATAGTAATTAACATTTAAAATAGTAAATAGCCTCATAAGCACTTTCTAGCTTACCATGTATAGCTTCTGTTCATAATATATAACTTTCTTTTTTGCTTACATGAATTGAAACATGTGAAGTCAAGATAAAAATCCCAGAGCACTCAGATACAATTAAAAAATAAATTGGATCTCAGGGAGAAACACTGTGCACTTGAGTCACTTTAAAGAAGAAAGAAAGTGGGTAGAAATGCTGTATTCCTGTCTAGATGGAAAACATGTCAAATATGCATGAAACTCTCAGCCCAGGGGGTGGGGAGGTTGAGAAATGGAATGCGTTTTTTTATCACTAAAAGAGACCATTTGCTTTCAGCCTCACCTCTAATCCTGGTAAAAGAGTTTATTGAACTCAGATGCTTTTCAAAGAGAATTGAAGGGCATGCTCTAATTTCATTTCTTGGAGAAAGTTGAAATGATGATGTTGCCTTCATGTTCTCAGTGCTGCTTCTGAGTTGAAAACAAAAAAAGCAGGAACAACGCAGGAAAACCCACCCTGTCTGCTCCCTCTTCCCAGGTCTAGTATCAAGGTATTTTTATTAACAGTGCTTGTACTTTCTCTAGTAAAGTGTCCTGGGATTCAGCACGGGGCTCTTATCTCCAGTTGTTCAAACCATGAGGGGACAGGCATGTTCTGCTCACCCTTGCAGCCACCACAGAAACTGCAGCTCAAAGACCTCTGGAGGAAGGAACCATGATTGAGGACTCTGCCATTCCCATTCCATCTGGAATGCTGAATCTCTTTTAAAAACAAGAATACAAGTGCTGTTTCAAGTCCTGTTCCAGCCCTTGGTCCATAGGCTCCTGCTATATTCCATGGGCCACTTTGGAGGGAGCTGTGAAAGGGGACTGAGAAAGGCAAATCTCTATATGCTATACAGCAGCTTACACGCGCCAAGAAAAGTCCAGATCTCCCTTAGCAATTGTTTAGGCTTCACAAATCAGAAAAGATTAAATACCACGGCTGTTTCTGTACCCACGATTAAGGGGGAAAGCTTTCCTCTTACAACGCTGAGGGAGACGTTGCAGACCCGGCCATTCCATGGTGACCTGGGGCGTCCTTGTGAAAAGGCATGTGACRCTGTAGGGGCTGCTTTAAAGCTCAGAGGCACATCGGATTGCATGCATGCAGCAAAAAATTTTATGCACATATTATGGTCATGTGGGGATTTTTATGGTTGTAAATCTTCAGTCTCTTCCTTTTGGACCTCCGCAGACAGTTTAAGAGACAAAACGAGTTGGGAAACGGAGGGAGCTTGTCCTTTCTTGTAGGGGCAGGCATAGGTTTTCCTTCTTACCTGTTTCTCTGCTTTTGACTTCTAAAGGAAGTCTTCATGTCTGTTCTTTTTCCCTGCTAAACAGCTGGTCTATAATACACACTCTACTTCTGTCATGTGAAATACCCCCTGTTCTGATCAAAATTAATCATTTTCTTATTTACTGAGTTTTAAAAAAAACATATTGCTTGTATATCTTTTCATTATAAGACTGGAATTAAATGAGAGGCTCTTTGGATACCTTGATAAAGAGCACGGGAATGAACAAACGGCCGCTGAAAGCTTAGGAAGATAAAGCGAGGGAACAGAAATGTTTCCTTTGGTTCTTATTAGCAGTCTGCRGATCAGGTCCTGTATCATTTATTACTCCGAGGTAGTGAACAGTGCATGTTGATTGATCTTTCTCGCTTATTTTGTAATATTGAAGAGTTGAGGGTCTTTTCTATTGTATAAATTACTTCTGATTATTTTTTAGTTTCTCCTAATCTACTGTTAATTAAGAGAGGATGGAACTTTTCAATCAACTGCTAGTGCGGAAAGGTTAATTTAATAAAACTTGAACATCTATCAGCTAGTAAGTGATAATAGGAAATGTCATTACCCTGTTACAGTGAATGCTGGTTACCTATTCTGACATTTGTTTCTTATCCAGGCTTCACAATTTGTGAGCCATCCCTTTTGCTTCTAATGGGTTTTCTGCCCCTTATTTCAGTTTACCAGTGCAGTAAATTCATCCTTTCATACGGCAAGTTTCTTCCTTGTATTATGCATGAATCTTTCTTCTTTTCAAGGCCTCCAGGTCTCCAGGTCCATAAATTTTCCATGAATAGAAAGCCCCTTATGCTTCCCCTCTGGATTGGAAGTGGTTGGGAAAGAGGAGGAGAGGTTACAGAATTAAGGAGATGGGGCAAGTAGTAAGCAATTCTTCAGTTAATTGTAAGAAAAGATCTTTGTGTCTTTCTCCTTCTTTCCCCCTCTATTTATTGCATGTTTGAGCTGCTGCTTACCCTGAAATGGAGCAAGAATTTTTTTTTTGGTTTAGTTGCTGACATTTTTARCTTGCTTGGAACAATTTTAAGGTCAAATACGTGGGAACAGAAGGAGGAGGAGGGATAACAATGGGGTGGAGTAATCTTGTTGTTAATAGCACACTATTTGTGTAATTAGCCCRGAGAGATTTAATGATACAGCACAGAACATGACTGTGGCATGCAGCATCTATAACAACAGGGGTGAAATATTTATGGTTTTCTTCTCCAGGTAACAGTAGGTTTTCTTAATTGTTCATTTTTACACATCCACATGGTGTTTCTTTGTCTTCATGTGGTTCAGTTGTTTTTATGGAGCTTTCGTTACTCTTAACTTCTCTTTCTATTGCCAGAGCAGCACCTGCTGGCTAAAATTGATATGATTGCCATCTTTAGCTGATAATTTATCTCCTGTATTTCTTGTTTACGCAGGATATTGCCATATCTGCTTCTTTCCTTAGGTTCCAGCAGTTTTGCTGATTGCTAATCCAGAGAAACCACCATCAGGCCCTTGTGAGAGGATCTTAAATTTCTGCAGCAAGTCTGAAAGAGGGTGCAGGGATGGGTTAGGAAGTACTTATGTGTCCATGACAAGAGATACAAAAACTTTGGCACCTAGACTTTTCTTCAGGTCCTCATATCAAAACAGAATAACTTCAAGCTTCATCTCTGTACCTTAACATATGTGAGCCAACACATCTTTCAGAATGACCGTGCGATCTGATGTGGGCGTTGGATCTGTTCAACCGATACCATTAGCTGGAAGAACAGGGATGGAGCTACTAGAACAAAGAGCAATAGCTAAGTCCGTGCATGGAATTTTTGTCGTTGTTGAAATGCAGTCAGTATTGTATAATCAACGAAATTCTAGCAAGAATGCCTAAATACATGCTAGGAGAATGAAAACGAGGAGGAATGCCCTTTCCCTACAACTGCCCAGCCGCATTTGAACAGAAAAAGTGAGGCACCATTGCTCTTTTTAAGCAAGGTCATACTGTAGATTTCCAGGAAAAAATAATTTTATATATCAAAATTAAAAAATATATATGAATGCAGTGGTGTAGCGTCAGCTGAGGTCCAGCTGGGATTTACCTGGCATGCCAGGTGGACATTTTGTGAAAAAGCTGGATCTAGCCTGCCTGTGTACACTTAAAATTTTGGAAGAAGATTTCCTTGAAAACTGGTGTAGTCTGGTATATTGCAAAGAGGGGAAAATGTGTCTGAGAAACATTTTTATAAGCCTAAGCATGAGGTTTATCTTTAGCAAGTATGATTTCATACCCCCTCCCCCCCCAGCAAGGGAGAAAGGGAGGGGAGGACTGTGTTATGAGAAGCTGGGAACCATCTCACCCAGCCTCACGCTGGGGAGCAGCGTCTCCACAAGCATAACGCGAGTTCCCAGGAATCCTCCGGGGCTTCCCCCCCTTGTGCTCACCAGCACTCCCCGAGCTGGCTCAGGAATTGCATTATTTAAGATCTTTATTGTAAAACACTGATTTATATGCTGTAGTTTTTAGGAGTTTATTTCTTAGGTTGGTGGGGAGTTGCTTGTGTGACGGTGGGGTCTTGCTGGATGCTATGTAAACGTAGTGTACTGCAACGCGAGCCCTGCAGACTTTGAGCTACACAGAGCAGCAYAAAGGAGTGATGTGACTTGTCCAGCATCGTGGGAGAAGTTAATGGCAGTGTCAAAGACAGAGTTTAGATCTGCTGCCTTTCTCCAGTTGCCCATGTTGTCTGTCAAAATCATGTGAGGACCAGATAATGCAGCAAAGAGTAATGACAAGAAATAAATGATAATTAGACCTCTCAGTGAAAGCTAAATGTTAGCAAGTGTGAGCTCTGTACATACTCTTCATTGCAATGACTATTGTACAACTACAGAAAAATGGACTGTGGTGTGAAGAAAGAATCTTTACATTTAGCTCCTCCAACTTTTCACCTCACAGCTCTTCATAGTTCTTCCCCCATGTTTTCAGTTAGCTATAGGTAACCGCTTCCTGTTTTTTCCCTTAGTTTGAAACCACAAATCTCAAAAGTAAACTTTGCACATCTTAGAAGTGTGCACGTCTAAACCCAGRCGCCTAGTACCCTCTGCTCTAGAAATGAGTTTGCCATTTCATAAGAGGGTTGATGAATGACATGTTGGGCTATTTAACAAGCTGAAATTAAAACAAAGCAAGCAGATAATCTATTATTCTGTTCCATATTGACAGTAAAAACAACCAAACTTGTAAAGAGCTTTAAAAAAATCCTCTTCTGTCCACTCTAGAATATTTTCTCTTGCTTCACCTGCATATGAGAGGACTTCTGAGTATTCAGGATATTCCGTGAAYTTAGCTGCACAGTATTTACACTGATAGTGTTTTATCGTCCTACGTGCCTGTCCACAAAACAGATAGGAAGGGCCAGGCTGGATCTTTATAGAGCACAGCTTATTTTTCTTGTAACTCCTCACCTTAACTTCTAATTATTCTGTTTTTGCTGCTCCTGAAACGCAGAARTTTTTCAGGGTGAGTCCTGGGAGCTGGAAGAAAGATGGGAAAGAGTATTCTTAGGCAGGAATGTGGGGTTAAAACCTTTTTCTTTCCTGCTTTGCGCAGTGTTGCCCTGACCTCTGATAAACTCTTGGGGAGTTCAGGATTGTTGTGGAATTTGCTCACATTTGAAAACTCAGTGTTTTGAGCTGAGAATAATTTACTGAGCCACTTTCCATCTGCTGATGAATGACTGAGAGGTGAAATTTAAGGGGGAAAAAGGAGTTGTAGACAGAATTAGGCGGTGGGGTGTTTTTAAAACAGTGCTGGCAGTCCCATTTACTTTGGAATTCCTGCATCCAGCAACTGTGTACACGGCCCAGGCCTGATGGAGTTCTTGTGAAGAGAGTTTAACAACCTGGCCCGGGTAACTGAATTGTTAATTAAGCTGTCACTGGTGGAATGTGAGTGAAAGCCATGGCATTAGAGCAGTGTTTTTAGTATAATCCTTAGTTGTTCTTTGAGCTATGGCCCAAAGAGATTTCACTTTGTGGTAACACTTGAGCCCCATGCATGTGAGATTTCATCTATTTATTTTTATAAATATCAGTTTCCAACGTGACCAGGCCTGCACCCTCAAAGCCTGTGGACTCGCTGTGTGTGTGGCTGCATCGCCAGAGCTGGCCCTGAGTTCCTTCCCTCTGCCTGCAGAGCAGGAAGGAGCCCCAGCCCTGCCTGGGCTAGCACAGCTCCCTCTTAGCTGTGTGTGTTGGGGAGAAGGGTAGCTGAATTTCCTTAGTTTTGCAYGACGGCAAGAACAGAACAGAGATGTTTTTGGAGAACCTGGTCTCTGGCTATCCCTGGACAGGAAGCAGCTCCTCATAGCGAGGGTCTCTGTGGTCTGCTTTGGGAAAGGAGGGCTGGAGCRTAGTGCGCTGGTGATTCTCCAGAGGACTGAGGAACTTCTGGATTTGTGCTTGAATGTTGTATGGCTGGAGTAATCCTTCAGCACTCACCTCTTGTTTCCGTGAAGCTTGTCAAAGATCCTTTTATTTCAGTCCTGGAAAGGTGCAGCTCCACCAACAGCATAGCTTTCCAGTTGCTTGTGATCTTCCTGTGGAGATGAGGAAAAAGAAATCTCACAGTTGAAGATTCAGCTGCAGTCAGCTGGTCCTGAAAAGAGAATAAAACCTCTCCCAGGAACAAATTTTCTAAGACCTCTAGCTCCAAGTCTCTTTTGAATGCTCTTCTTTTCAAAGAGCAAGATCGCATTAGTGATTCCTTCAGCTCATTACGGTTGTACTTCCAGTTGCAGCCTGTGATAATCAGACTTAAGTTTTCACTGCCTTGGCGATGGCAGCAAGTGGTTTTCCTGGCACACTCAGGACCTTCCCGGTGCTGGGCATCCCAGCACTGAAACTACTCCCAGGACTGCTTGGCCTGTCCATAGGCCCAGGACCTGCTCTSCTCTAGGCTCGCAGTGGCTCCAGCTTCCTTGGGTCAATCTACCCTGAGCATAACAGCACCAAACGCTTTCATAATTTCAAGCAACAAGAGGCCTCCTTGAGTCTGCCAGTGTAATGGGGCACCTTCTGGCACCTGCTCTGCTGGCTTTGGGAAGGGAGAAATAGGGGGTATCAGTAAGGATTTCATGAACTTTTACAAACGTGTGACATGTGGCTCTTTGGAAGGAGACCAGCTCCAAGAAAAGTGTAAGAATCGGGGAAAATATTAAGGCAACACTGCGTGAAGAAGACCCRAAGAGGTTAGGTTTTTATTTGTCAAGGAGCAGGATACTTTACAGCGCGCTGTCAGTAAGGCAGAAACTCTCCCAAACAAAAACTTAAAACAAAAAAACTCAAACCAGCATGAACCAAAAAGGCTTTTTATCAACATAAGGCCTTTTATCTCAATGTTTTATTTCTTTTCCTCTCTTAATTTTATGGTGTGTTTATTCCAAAATGAGAACTTGATTTTTGTGCCTGGTTTCAAGTCTTGTGACTATATAGATATTGGCCTCCCTTACTTTGGAAAAAGCTCAGTAGATTTCACATACCTCTCTGACTTCTCATCCCRCTTTTTAACTGAGATCAAACATAGAAACTCTAAGTCAAGTAGGGAATTGTTCAAATGTAGAAGAGCAGATACTGGAATTCATAGCCTTAACTATAATATTTTCTTTGTAAGTCCAATGATAGTGCACATGTTGCTAAAGTAAACAATAAAACTGTCAGCCAGTAGTTACATTTCAACATGGTTTTACAGGGAAATGATCTGAGCAAAGCTTAGGAAGTGCAGGTAGATTTAACAAGCTCCTTCTGTGACCTGCAGTTTTCTTCCTGGTCGAGCTCTGATCAAAAGCTGCCAATCGTGCCAAAATGTGGTGTGATTTTACAGCAACCAAGGAGCAGGATGGGACTTGCCAAATACTTTTATTCTTGTGACTGACGCCAGCACTAAAAAACAGAAGCTCTGGCCGCCTTATTTAAAATGTTGCTTTGTATTTTTCCTTCCTTTTTGTCTTGCCTTCTAACAACATTGCACAGTTGTAATGGCAGTCTCTAGCTGTCCAAGTTTCTGCAGGCTTTTTTGTTGTATGGCTTACAGCAGAAGAAAAAAATTCCATGTGGAACCTCGTTCACCCCCTCCATCTTCTTCCATTCCCTCTTTCAGGAAGGGAAAGCTGAGCAGAAGATTTGGCAGTCTTAAGATCTTTAATTTTTAAACTGGGGGTGGAAGGAATCTGACTAAATTAGTTACCTTTATCTCTTTCTTTTGCTCTCTCTCTTTCTTTCTGTTCCTGGTTTTCATATGTCCTTTCCCCTTGGATTGCTGTCAACTAGTTTCTGTAACGTCTCATTGCGTACAGCCAATGCTGTGGCTCCCAGCGCAGGGCTGAGTGCAGCAATAAATCACGCCCACTGCTGTGAACTGGGAAGAAGGATGCTTTCAGTGAGCTCGGGGCTTGTAATGCAGATTAACGTTTCGGCATCTCCCGGGAAGGCTGGGGAGAGCAGGAGGAGGCAGGGATGGCTGTGTCTCCATTCAGGAGCAGTCTAGCTGTTTGTAACTCTCTTTTGTTAAGTCCCAGTCGGGTCTCAGTTAGGTCACACATTTGCACTTGTTCTGAATAATGTAGGAGAACCCTTGAGAAACTGCATGGCCAAAGAGGGAGCGGGTGGGAGAAGGGAATGCATTCTGGGCTTGGGAAAGCACAGGGAGGGAGAGCTAAAGCTCATCAAGTAAAGCAAATGAAGGTCAGAGGTCTCCTATGACCTTGCGCTGCCTTCGTGACCTTTTTAAGACTGTTGACTGTGATGATTTCCCTGCCTGAGGGATCACTGGCATCTGCAAGCATTCCAGGAGCAGTTAAACACCTGTGCATTTGCTGCTGACATTTCATTAGGACGAGTAATGAGGCTAGATATTAAATGTCTACCTTTCTGAGTGGTCAGGAGAGAAAACAGTGGAGGRAAGCTATAGCATGTCTCAGGGCTTGTGAAATCTTCATACGAAAAGTAAAGCGCTCTCCCGTCAGCCCTGTTGCGAATGGAGCATGRACAGGGCGTCACTCTGTCCTTGCCCTGCTGCGCTCCAGCCACGAACTGAAAGCTGTTCTCCAGCTTTAGCAGTACTCACAGTCTTGCTCTATGCACSGAATGCCAAAGGTGTCACCACCGTTTTGCTGAGCACAACCGCGTGCTGTGCCCTTCCTTAGGAAGGTCTTACCGCTTTACTGTCTGTGGTTACGGCCCCACATCCTTTCAGCATAACTCCCTTGCCTCAGTCGCAGGTTCCTCCTAGGAGGATAAAAATTTGAGAAAGGTTCCCAGGGGTAAATGTACACATCTGGTTAGAAGTTTACTCTGTAGCCTCCAATTCCTAGTAATTCTCCTCTGTGCTGATATCYGGAACTGTGTTTTGCCAGATTGTATCTCACAGCAGCAAATACAGAGAGCGTAAAGGCAAGCCTGTGACAGTGTAGGTAAAGAAAAACGTTGACCTGCGCTGACTGTGGGCCAAGGCTGCTCTCAGCAGCAAGTTGAAATGCTGGGAAGCAAGGTCAAAACATGGGAACTTCCTACTTTTAAATTCAACAAATTAAATCCCTAGTGGATGAAATACCTCTCTGCTTATTTCAGTTGTCAAAGGTTTGTATGAGTTTTAAAGTTTCCTATACAGCTGGTACTCCTGTATCACAAACATATTCTTTTTCAAACCTAATAAACTTCAGGATATGATTTGCAAAACAAATAAACCCCCAAAAGTGGGTCTGTGAAAATTCTTTCTGTGGAGAAAGGTATCTCTGCCTACAGACTGATCTGGTAGCGAACTGCCCTTCCAAATCTAAATCCTGTTACACTTGCGTAGGAGAGAGTGGGACTACCCTAATAAAACCTGAAAGGGCTGCGTTCCTGGGAAAGAGGCGGAGGTGTCCATGTGCCCCCCAAACATGTCTGAAACGGATGCAGAATCTTTCCCTCGGAGGGCTTTTTCGCAACAGACAGCAGCTGTCATTTTGCTGTTGCTTTGAGTTTTGCTGAAATATTTTCTACTGAGTTGTATCGGTGTTCAGAGAAATGATGTCTTTTTGTTTACACGGTAGTATAAAAATGTGCTACCCTTTACAGACAGTTGGCAAGCAAGAGTTGAGGAGCTGAGCTTGAGATGTTTTAGATGTGCTGTTGGAGACACCTTCCTGAATTTTAGGAGGTGCTAAAATTATGTTCCTTTTAAACAGCCTTTTAAACAGATGGGCTTCCATAACCACCCCTAGCTTCTGATCAAAAATTTCCAAAATAAATGGAATAGTCATATTCTTTTTAACCTTACCAAGGTTTGGAGGTGGACCTTTAAATGCCCTATTTGTCACTGTTAGCTAATGAAGGACAGGACCAATGTCCCCCAAGTTTGTGCTGAGTTTAACTGGAGATGTGAGGAAGCATTGACCCTGTATTATGGTTGACTCTATCAATGGGGAATGCTCAAAATGAGTTTACCACAGTAGAGAGAACACTTTTAGGTGGAGTTGTTTTCCAGCCCCAGGGAAATTACTGCRAGATTGTTTTATTCTTTTCATTGCTGATGCACAGGACAATATTTTCATGAGTAGTATTTTCATTTCTAGCAGTAGCTGGCCTATAAATCACTTTGGCATGAAAGTATTATTTAGAATCTGGGGGRAAAAAAAAAAGCATGTATCTTATGTAACTGTGCTCCTGCCATCAGGTCAGGAATGTATTTACAGAAAATCTGAAGATGGCTTTGACTGCTTTATTTGCACATGATAGAAACAGTATTTTTTTTTCTTTCTCCCATCTTCACTGGTGTCCATGTGTTGGTTTTCCTATGTGTCTGTTTTCTTGCCTTCACATTATTACAGGCATCGGTGTTCTTGCAGATTATTCATGAAAGGGTGGGTGTTTGTATGTATTCCACATTTCACTGTAGGCATGCTTTATCCAACTAGGGACCTTAATGTTTTCACCTCTGTCCAGTGTTTTTGTCCCTACTCGCTGTTCTTCTCCCTTGTCAGAGCCAATATGCACGTTTAATTGGTTTCAGGTTATGCTCAGTCTGAACAGAAAACTTCCTTTGAGACTGCAGTTCAGTCATTTTTACAGACAGCTACTGTAGGCTCTGAGATCCTGACTTTGAAGTGTCCTCCCTGCTCCCAGGAGGGTGTCATGACCATCACCTGTCTCCAAAGCTTCCATCTTCTCCTGGCGCTGGCAGCAGCGATGGCTCCGGTGCTGTCGGGGGGTCTAGGTGACCCTTAAAGGATTTTTTTTTTTAATCTCCTTTCCTCTTCCCCATTTTTGACATTAAAAAGTGTCTTGAGTGAAACACCATGCTCATAACAGTGAAGATTTCTGATAGTATTTTAGGCAGGAGCAGTGAGCTGCTTKGGTGTATTACATCTTGGGATGTATCACTGGCCACTTGACCCTTCTCTGCTGCACGATCAAGCAAACAAGGCAATAATGTCAYAGTGGTCTCATGTTTTTCTGCCATGAAAATGTGTTCTGGACAAAGGCATCTTGTATATCACTGTTGGAGCAGTTTATTGAGAGAAGCAAGAGACTTTGTGTCAATGGAAGAAGGGAGAGGATTTTTTTTTTTTTTTTGGAAYGAACATGGTAAAATTCATGATTGTCACTCTGAGAAGATGTCAGAGGATTTGCCAGCTACCTTGTATTTCCCTAATTTCCAAATAAGAATGAGTGTGAGACCTAGCTGGAGTTGGAGAAAGTTCGGTATTGAAAATGTTGAGACTCTGGGCTCTCACTCTGAGTTTTGGAGTTGGATACCAGTGTYGTGACATGGAAGTTTACAGCCTCTTTCGATTTTCATAAGTCATACCTACTGACCTCTAAACCTTTAATGCTACTCTCTCCTTGGTTTGTAAATAGATGTTTAGCTAAGATTGTCTCTGAACACCACTATTCAGCGCCAAAAGGCTTTTTAGAGTGAAGACAGAGGCGGGTACATAAAATTTAGGCAGACCTTTTGAGAAACCCTGGAAAGGTTTTTGTAACCACAGAATCCATAGAGGAAATATTTTGCAGGAGCTGATATCCCTTTGTTAATAAAGACTTTTCTTGCTTTTGGAGGTAACACGCAGAAAAAGAAGTGCTTTATTTTATGCAATGCTTGGGGCAGTGGGAGGAACCGGGCTGGCGCTGAAGCTGCGAGGCTAGCGGGAACTGCGGGTCGCTCTGCGGTCAGCCCCCGAGCGCCGCGCCTGCGGCAGTCGCACTGAGCGTGTGTGCCGTGTACTTTGTGCGTGGGTTTTTTAAGTCGTTACTGCCATGGCGGAGGGCAGAGCAAGAGGACTTCAGACTGTCTTTTATTTAGAAGTTTCCCTTTTTTTCGCCATAYGGCTGCTGTCCCACAGTGGGTTTCATATCTGTTGTTCATTGGCAAGTCTGACACCAAAGTTTGGAAACGGCACAGACAGCTAGGAGGGGGYGGAAGGACATTTGTCTGGCATTGAACACGGGCCACGTTAACTTTTAAAAGTGGTGATGGCAGGCAGCAAGGTGCTCTGAGTGGGCAACGGCACACGAGTCGTCTTCAGACCCTTTACCGAGAGTTCAGCTTCATCCATGCTACTAATCTGCAACAGCATTTTGAAACCGCAGGAGAGCACATGTAGGACACAAATGTTTACTCGCCCTTGAAGTAGGAGTGTAGTTTCAGGGACAGTGACAGATTCTCTGAAGTACGGCAGCACTGCTGCCCGTGTGGCGCCGCCAGAGCGAGTCTCTTGCTGTAGTCAGAGGGATTCCAGAAGGAAATATTGAGAGGAATCTGCAAAGTCATGATAATTCAGCGATACATATGGATATCAGCAATGTTCTCTTCTGCTGAGCATCGTATAAACCCATGGGAACAAACGGGGCTTGCTTTCAAATGCCTGCAGTCAAAGATGGAAGGAAAATACGTATGGCGAGGTGAAATGCTGCCCGTTTAGCTGTACAGCAGGACCAAGGCCGGGGAACTTTTCACTTGGTGATCCAGTGCTCTGCCAGCTAAACAGTGCTGCGTTTGCCTCGCTTCCTTCAAAGCCAACCTGCTGGTCCTTCCGTTCTCATAAATAACCTATTTTCTTAATCCCAGTAGATACCTGAAAGGAAGAAAAACACTTTACAGGAAAAGTTGGTAAAAATAGTACTGAGTATTTTTGTTTCTCTAAAGTGAACAGCTTTGCAATGCAGCAGCTTTGACAGAGATAAGCTCTGCCCTGCTCCTCAAGAACAAGCTGTGCCGAACTCAGGGTGGGATTTTCAAAAGTGCATAAAGTTGATCTAATTCTACTGCCACTAAAGTCAAAAGTACTGATTTCAGTAACAGCAGGTTTAAGTCTGCTGTCTTTGTCTGAAGGAAACAAAGAAAATCCCCACTCCCGGAAAACAGCCTGTTGGTCTCAAAGACTAAATGAAATGGCTCATGTATGACAGAGCTGTGATGTACCAATAGGTTTTATTCACAGTTCTGAAAAACACTTTTTAGTGTCTTAGTAAAACAAGTATCCCAACAGTTCTTTAACAAATTACAAGGGTGGAAACAGAATTTTGGCATTAATGCACTTGAAAGCAATTCCATGAAAAAAAGGTATCACCTTTGTTGTCTGAAAAATTGACTTTCTGTGGAGACATCTGATTATTATTTTTCAGTTTACTAAATACAGTAACTCTCAAAGTGGAATAGTGAATGCTTTTTTAAATGCATGTAGGAGAGAAAACTGTGACTTCTATCATATCCAATAAAAAATGACCCTAGTTTTATACAGTAACAGGAAATGAAAAAATCTTCAGTAACAATTAAAAAGAATCCATATAGTTTTATTTCACATCAACCTTTTTGTGAGTAATCTGGAAGAACATAGGATTTACCATATGGTTTTATTTCGATGACATGTTAGGTTGTTCTAGAAGCAGTCATCAAGACTTTTGGAAAAAAAATTTGAGTGACTCTTTTTTATCCCCTTTTCAGATTTTACAAGAACAGTTTGGGGTAAGGCCTCCGCTGATCCCTTTGCTAGCTAGGCTTTTATTGTTTTCTGCTTATGTCCCTGATGCTACGTGAGATCTTTCCCAAACCATGTCATATTTAGCTTTATTAATGCCTGTCCATAAAACAGAGACAGTGTTCCTCTAAAAGTCTTTTAAGATTAGTAGGATGTTCTGCATAACTGCAAAGTGATGATATCGTTTGAGTTTGAACTAAGAAGTTCTGAGCTGCGTTCCTATCAGGCTTTGAATTAAAACTCTGTTCAAAAACTAAAATAAGGAGCTCTGTTGTCTCGCCGCACCCAGGCAAGCCCCAGGTATGCAGAAGAGGTTGGCTTTTTTTCTTTTCCTTAGGAAATTCCTTACCCTGGAGAGCACTAACTGCATTTTGCTCCTTACAGTATAGTTGGGTGGTTATCTGATCTGAGTGTGAGGGCATGTTAGTCCTCAGGCAGAGGGAATTAGGATTTGAAATATGCAGAAAAAAAGGGTTTGAAATGAGTTACCCTCTGATGTTATTTTGCTATTGTGCTTTAATTACTAAGTTAGAAGCTAGGTTGGGTAAAAGTTCTCACCGTAGATGTTTAATTTTGTCATCTCTTCCTCTTAGCCACTAGCTTTGTGTCCTTTTGGTCTCCTAACTGCTTCTGCTGCGTCTGTCAGCCTGGGAGAGCTTGCATGATTTGCTTGGCAATGCCACATACCTCTAATTTTAACTTAATGCCTATTACTGTCTAGTTCAGGGATCATCTATATGGGTTTATCTAATACACTGCAGAAATGGCCAGCACGAATCTCTCTTCTTTATACCTCTGCAGCTCTAATCCTGCAGAAGTCCTCACTTGTAAAGATAAAGGTACATTTATCCTCCTTAATGAGGCAGCAGGTCTGGAGCTGCAAATCAGAGCTGACTTCTGTCAGCAGAGCCATGCAGTGACTAAAAAGCTATTGCTGATACAGAGCAGGTTGTACTGAAGGAGCATCCCACTTCACTGAGCTCTAGCTTGCCCTGAAGAATTGCTTGTGATGTTCATTTGTAAATTATGTTAAGATTAAGGAAAAGCAAAGAAAATATTTGTTGCGCCAGGAGTTTACAACGCAGGTTGTTACGCAGTCTAGTAGTGAAGGGAGGAAGTCTTTCAAACTGGGGCGCGGGGGAGTTGTGTGCTTGTTTGGTTGTAACCTCTGGCCCTAGAGAGGGAGGGCCACTCGTACCGGAGGCAGGCCAGGAAGGCAGCGCTCTCGCCTGGCCAGCGCTCTGGCTCCGGGACACGGGGCCCGAGCGTCCTACTGCTGCCCCTGCCCTTCAGGCAGTTTGTGCCCCAGCCTGCTCCGAGCCTCCGCCGTGTGTACGCGGTCATGTAAATGAAGCTTCCTGTGGTGGCTTCTGGTTTATCTCTGGTTCAAAATTCAAACAATGATTCCAAAAAAAATGCAGAGGTTACTTAGATATTTTTAAAGCTTTGTTAATCTCACAGAGTAAGAGGAGCTGTTCTTCYAGCCTCCTTAATCTTTCTTTTTTTCGATTTTCCTCAGCACCCTGTGTTCTCAGCAGCAGCTGCCTTGATTTCTAGCTTTAGAGCACCTTCTTGGAGATCAGTCRGGTTCAAACCTTTGAAGATGAGAATAGCTAACCTGGGGCCCATCTGACACAATGTCTCCAGTGTCTCAATGCTGATCACAAACATATCTAGAGATGACCAAAACAAGCAACGGTGTATGATGCTTCCCCTGAGTAAACTCTCCTAGCCTCCATTTATTTTCAGCGCTAGAGATTTCCTGAGCTAGATGCAGCTTCTACTGTATTTGGTATTTCTTAATGGATTTTTCTTGTCTGCCTRTGTCCAGTCTGCTGTTAGTATCCTTCGGCAATGCTTTCCATAGGTGTAGTGCCCTGCAGGTGAAGGACCACTGAGTGTTGTTTGCTTTGAACTTGGCTCTTACTGCCTTCACCTGCTGCTCCCAGCTCTGAGAAGGGACGAGAGGGAGAACGGTCCTCTATGTCCTCTGCCAAAGGCTGGCTGAGAGCGATGGGAGTTGGTGGCTGTTTTTAACTAGAAAGATTTCATTGGTTTGAAGTTACAGATAGAGAGATTACAAGGAAGTTTTATATTTAAAAAATGGCAAGACTCAAGATAAAGTCATGGTAAGATTTGGCAGGAATGACGAGATGAAATCAAAGACYATGGAAGATGGGAAGTTGAGGTCACATTGTTAAGGTCATCTGGTTGTAGCAAATATTCATCACTGATTAATGGAAAGAATGTAGAAAGGTAGATTTGCCTGAAGGGAAAGCATATATAGCTGAGGTAAACAGAACATGTCCAATTCCCAGTTGATGTTGCCTGGAGTAGAAATGTGGGCTATCATGAGTTACCATGGCTAGCAGAGTTGGGTGGTGACTGTTTCCCTATAAAATCTTTSTTAAGAATTAAGACTTTTTCCATGCAGCAGAATGAAAGAATAAGGCTRTGTTATATTAAATAAATACCACTGACTGCAACAGAAGCCTCAGTAAGTAACAGCCAGTGCAAAATAAAGATATTTTGAAGATTAGTTGTTTTCCTGGCTCATTTTTCCCTTCTCCTAAAGCAATTTTTTCCCTGCTGATTATCTGCTCTTGAAATTTGCTCCGGGCTTAGCACAGCTAAGAATTAAGGGACTCAATAGAAATCAAGTTCCTAGAGCTACTTAGCTGAAGTCAGTGGGATCGGACAGCACTCGGCACTTTGTGCGGTCAAGCCATCCGTGCTGAGTCTGGTGCAGAAACAGTCGTGAGTGGGCAGCTTCTGTGAGCCCTGCAGGTGGAGTTTTACTCTGGCCACAGTGCACTAAGCATTTCTTTTTATTTCTCTGCTTTTTACGTTGTCATCTTCATCCCTCATGCTGCTAGTAATGAAAACCAACACACAGCAAAAAAGGCAACACTTGAATAGAGTTGATTTGTTAAACTTTGCCCACTAAATTGAAGGTTCGGTCTAGTCTGTTTGCCCTTCTAAAAACACATGGTACTGCTTTTGCTGTTGATCCAAGAGTGCTGCTGGGATATTTAGCTCTGCGGGGTTTAGGTGGTTTTAGCTCCTATCATGAAGCTAAGTGGAGTTACGTATCTTTGAACTAACGTATTTCCTCTTTTCTTTTTCATGTTTCCATGATGCCTCCCACCTTGAACCCATTTCACCGTTTGATATGTTTTAGGTAAGTGTATACGCTCTAAGGGAGTGCTGTTTTGTTGTGTGGTTATTTTTTCCCATTTCCCTCCCCTTTTGTACATCATGTAGCATTTCCTGACTGTTTTTCCTGTGGTTAGAAAGGAGTTGTTGTGATCTGTCACATTACTGTTACACAGGCCAAGCTTTGATGCTACCCCCTTGGGTCCTTTCAGCTGCAGGTTTGGAGATGAAGATGACCTCGCAGTCTCTTCGCTGAGGAAGGCCACCAGGCCTAGTGAGGGTAGCAGCTCCCTGCTGGAGCAAGGAGAGTATTTCTAGTTCAAACATTCAGAGTAATTTGAAAGAGGTATCACATGGGGCTAACAAACTTACAGCTGATGGGAAAAACTTAGTGGTGTTACCTAGGCAATCACTCTTTAAAGGCCAGCTTGTCTTACCTAAAATTCCATTTTTGTTATTTATTTTCCACTTTTTTGGCATCTACAGATCAGAGATGTAGATTGTTTAGTATGGGACCTTCACATGTATTCAGAATTTACATCACTTGAAAGCTAAATAGGATTTGGAGATTTTTTGAAATTCTCTGAAAACTTAAATTTAAAAATAAATCATGATTCATGAAGCCTTTCATGAAGGGCTTCTTGCAAATCTCACCCTTTTATGAAATGTATTCATATACCTTTGAAAAGTTAAATCCATACCACCATAACTGCAGAGAGAAATCGTTTTCCTGCTGAACAGAAGGGCTACCATCTGATAATGACTCTGAAATATTATTATACGTAGCCATTATTTTTTTAATTCAAAATATGAGTGGGGGGKTTTTTTAGCTTAAACATATGTGGACATAAAGAATATACTAGCATCCACTGAAAATGTTAATATATTCATGTGACTGAGACAAGCTAAGCACTTGATATCTTTGGGGAATTGACTTAGTTACTTATAACCTACTAGTGACAGTAGCTTTAATTGTGATCAGTGAGTGAGTTTTTCACAGATTTTTTTTTTTTGTCAGAAGAATACAGAATTTAGAAATACTGACATACTAAGGCAGCATTTTCCTCTTCCATGGTGTAATCGGGCAGTTATTGACTTCACTGGAACTACTGTGGATTCGCACTGACAGAAATGAGGCGTAATTTGAATTGCAGAATATGGACGCATGAACTGTCTTTCTCTCCTTCATGAGTATTTATGTGTGAGAAATATCACTTTACAGGCAGTTATGGAAAGGCTGCATGCATAATGTGGGATCCCATATGCTTTACAAGGGAGGAAGCGTGGAGGACAGCCCACTTGTTAGATTTGCTGTTTAGGTAACAGATACCTTGTGGATCTAGCATCGAGATCGTCTGTGCACAGCAGAGCCAGGTAGCTGTGCCACTCACCTCTGTGAGGCTGCCATGTGGGAAGTATAAGTGAAAAGGAAAATATTCCCAAGGGGGCCAGATTCCAGGCTGTAAGCGTTGTCTTTGTGGGCAGACCTGGACAGACCAGTTTGCAGTTCGCTTCCACGAAATCCCGGGCCACGAGTAGAGCGGTGCTCCCGGAAGCAGATGCGAGCTGCCGCGAGCCTGCGAGGCGTTCGGCGCGCCGGCTGCCGGCCCTGCTCGCGGCGCGGCGGGCGCAGCGTGGGGCGAGGCCGAGGCAGGCGGCGGTGCGCGGAGGGCGGCGAGGGACGCGCCACCTCCCGGGCGGCACTGCGGCCGGCGCCGGCCCGTGCTCGGGGGCAGATGTGGGCCTGCCCAGGCCTCTTGGAGGGGGCAGTGGGACAGTCTGCGTCTCTGCACAGGTTGAACTGGGAAAGCAAAAAGGAGCTGCCAGCAGCTGCCCACAGGCAAACAAATGAAGCTCGAAGCCGCTCTGTGTGCTTTGCTACAGCTCTTTCCTGAGACAGTCATTCCAGCCAGCTACGCGTTTTCTGCAGCGGGCATAGCGCTAACCACATTTGTCTCGTTGTGCTCGGAGAAACAGCAGAGCAGAAGGGCTTTGTCTTCGCCACAGAGCTTGCCGGGTGAGCCCCCAACACATCGCACTCACCCGCGGGTAAAAGCGCCTCTAACCGCGCACATTTATGCAGTGCTTTCTGCAGGGACTGTACTTGCTCTCTGCGGAGCTAAATGCTATGTCACACGCCATCATGTCATTTTCTACCCGAGCAGCAGCGGCAGTTTCTGATCGTTTGTCTCAGCTGTCCAACTCCCACAGCCCCATATTCCCCAGCTACAGCAGAGCTGACGTTGCCTGTTGAATTTCTGCACTCTCGTGTTCTCGTAGCACTGCACAAACAGTATTTCATTACTTGCTCTTTCCTGACCAGCTCCCACTTGCTCCCTAGTGTTGCATGCTCTATTAGAAAGCCTCTTCGGAGCCTGTCTCTCAGAAGCTGCCTCGCGGGACGGCTGTTGGGCGCCTCGGGGTTGGGCAAACACTTGTGAGCATATGGAGAGATGGAGAAATTCAACACAGCCATGTTCTGTAGTTTAAAACACTCTGTTCTGTGGCAGCCAGTCTGAATATCCATAGAGTATCAACAACTCTAGAAATCAGTGCCAGCGGGAAAGAAAAAAGATCTATAACTGCCATTAACAGGGCAGCTAGGAAGAATTATTAAAGAAAATATATTGCCTTTTAAAAGAACTGAATCATCTCTTTGTTGCTTGTCCCATGTGTGGAGCAGTTCTGAGGACCCACGCGCCAGTCTGGCGAGGGACCAGGATGGAGAGGTGATCAGCCATACTGTCCAGGGTCAGAGCAGTTGTGCCTGAGCCCATCTGAGGATCCCATAACTCTGCTCAGGGGCTGTATGTTGTGGAGACAACAGGGAGGAACRTTTAGGCGGGAGACAGCTCTGAAGGGGGATATGCATCATTTATGCTGCAGTAGTGCTGAAAGGACTTGATTATTTTAGCTCTGTGTTGTGCTAGGTTCAGAACAAACCATATAATTAATGACTGCCTCAGCTTGAACTTGTCATCTAATTCATGGATGAGACAAGCGGGCGAAGGCTGGGCTGCAGGAGAGGTAACATGCAAACTGTCTGTATACAACAGCAGCAATTGCTTTCAGCCCAGTCATCACTGCAGCCTTTGCTGGTGATGTGAGGGACTGATGTTGCATGTTCTAGTACTTGGGAAACATGATTCAAGACTTAATGGGCTTAAATTTCAGCCAGGGAGGTTGTGCTGATGCTAGAAAAAATGGTGAGGTTAGACAAACACTGGGAAAGGTTCCTCAAGGGTGAGGGGGGGTTTGCTCAAAGTTTAAGGACTGGCTGGGCAAACATTTGCCAAAAAAAAGTTAGGTAGAGTTGAATCAGTCTTGGGAGCAGGGTCTCTTCATGGTTTTTAAGGACTCTTCAAGCTCTTTCCCTGTCCTAAGCCTTTCCCCAACCACTTTCGTTTGTGCAAAAAGACAAACTGCAGTTCTGCATAAGGAAACAGCCTTTCTCTGCATGCTCTGGTCTCTCCGGTTTTGAAGTCAAAGCGCAGTCCTCCTCTGCTTGCTTGGCCAGTTCTGCTGAGTTTTATCAGTTGTGAGATTTTTCCATAAATCTGTCTTGTTTTTCTTTTTTTGCTGGGGGGTGGGGGGAGGCATGTGGGACATTTGCTTAGCATAAAATACATTTCCACCAGCCTCCAGAGACCTCCAGATTACCTAACAGAATAGAAGCAGGATTATGTTATCAGTGTGTTACCTCTTTTTTAAACCCCTCTCATTGAATTTCCCCACTGTTGACCCATTCCTTCTGTGGATTCCCATGACACTCCACCAAGTTGGTAAGTGAAGCAAAGAAAATTAGGATTTCAGGACATTTCCCTTCCCATGCCACATATTTAATTTGTAATGTACATTTTGCTTTGCAGATAGGCAGCACGCTTATGTACTCTAATTTGCAACATTTTTTTCTCTATTAATAACCTATTAATAGCCTGTAGGATGTTCTCTATCACCCCTTCACAAATTTGTGAACTTCCTCACACTGGTTGATATGAACTGAAGTAAATTGTGGCAGAAAGGAGAGGAAGATCGCTTTTTTACACAAGATGAAACCTGGCTTCAAGATCACAAACAATGACTCTTAAAAAACGCCCATGCTAATGCCCAAATACGGCCCATTTCAGGCCTTGATGCCTTCCATCTGCCCATGCAGCCTTGCAGAGTGYGCACGCTCTTTCCACTTTGGTTCACATGCCGAGCGCCGGCAGCACTCATGTAAATCACAGCCTCAGGTAGCACTGCTTGTCATTCAGCCGCACAGAACCTCCCGCACTGCAGATCTCACGGCCCTTCGAGCCCCATGCTATTAAACACCTTGCCCTGGCTTTTATAAATGGCGTGCAGAAAAGAGGCAGAGATTATGATACCTCCGCTGCTGATTGCACTGTCATTGTGGGTCATTAATCTCCGCCTGGCTTTGAGCCTTCCAAATGAGCACTCTGCTATTGCTCTGCACCTGCCACAGCTGTAGCTGATGGCTGCCTGCCTGCGCCTGCCTCCCCGGGCCTGGCTCGGGCCCCCCGGGAGCCGCAGGGAACGCGAGGCTCCTGGGGCGCACGGCATGACCAGGCCCATTAACGCGTGTGTCCACCCGTGGGCATTTAGCTGCCTGCTAATTATCCGAAGTAACCGGTTTCCACAGGATGACTCATCGAGACGAGCTGTTGTTGTTTCATCCAGGGCAGTCGCCACTGATTTTGCTCGTATGAGAGAGACTCTTTCGCAGGCAATCTGGGACTTGCGTGTTGAGGGCAGCGTCTGGTCCAGACACACAGGAAAATCTCTTTTACTTGAACTCGTGTGGCTGCATCTGCTCTGCCTCAGCTGCTGACAGCAGCTTGGGTCTACCAGCCTGTATGTGTGGGCCAGGTACCYTGGGCACTCTGCTGCTGCTGTAGTTCATGGAGTAGATTATTCCAGAGTTTGGGAAGCAGCCAAGGACACCTTGTAGGTCTGACCCAGAATCCATTATTGATTGTATGTTTGCTGTGTGTCTATACACTGGGCTCTCTGGGTCTTGAGATTTTTTGCAATTACGTTTCTGCAGACCATAGCTGCTCGTTGATGGAGTGCAGGCTTTCCCTCCAGGCTCCATCTTGAGAAGGACTTGGAGGCAAGCTGGTATGGTTCCCACAGCCTCCCTTCTTTCTGGACCCTGCTAGGCCTTGATGGCCTTGCTGAATGTCCCACAAGACGTGGCTGTGCTGGGAGGTGTGGAAAGATGCCTGGAGGGTGGTCTTCCTAAGGGGACTGATCTAGGTCAGTTCGTATGTGAGGCAAGCAGGGCAGAGCAGGTGAAAACAGATACCTGCAGCCCAGCAGAACTGACTAGGGGTACAAAGAATTTATCCAAGGATGTTTGCTAGAGCAACTTCAGATGGAAATTTGGGCCAATACTCTTTTTCAGTGGCTTTTTCTGTTTTTCAGTATTTCTACTTTTTGTTTTAATTCTCCTTCATCTTTTTCTTTTTTTATAGCTTTTTTCCTATTTTTAGTGAAACATAGCTCATTTATTTTGAGGAGGTTCAATGCTATTTGTTCAGTTTCTACTGCTTTAACACCAGGTTGTTCTTCCTACGCTCCCACGTAATATGCTTTTTTTTCCCTATAGAGAAACTGCCTGAATCTTTGAGCCAGGTTCAAATACAAAATCATTAAAAGCTCATTGCTGAATATGTTACTGTGTTAGAACGTAGCAAGTGGGAATCTGGTGGAAAGGAGCTTGCTTCTAGTTCCTCATCAGACAGCCACCTTCCTACTTCATTTTGAGGCCAGTACCCCACAGCACAAAAAGAAAAGTGATGTTCTGCTGGTGCTAAGCATTGAATTAAAATTTTAATGGAATTAAAATTGCTTTATAATTCAGATGTTTTACCATAGACTCACAATAGAATAGTAATCTTCTCCTTTCCTTCTGAAAATCAAACAGACTAGGCTTTGAAAATCTCTTCTGTAGGGATTCTACTCATTGACTCTGAGACAGGATATTTAAATGGATCATTAATTAATTGTTATCAAGCATGTATGATGCCTCTTGGCTGTTCCTCAGTACTGATTACTGATTTCTTTTTCCCTTTAGCATTCCAGTTGCTTTCAGAAAAGTAGTATAAAAAAGAGACACGTGCCCAGGTTTGGATTTTTCTTCCGTTCCTTAATTCTGCATACTTTATTTCTGTGTCATGCATCTCTCCTAAAAGATTAATTTTGAAGGTTGTGAACTTTGCAGCTTACTAGGAAATCCTCTTCTCTAGTCAACAGAGTCAGGATTTATTATTTTTCCTGCAGTTCCTTCTGGAAAGAAAAAATAAGTACATTTGGTGAGGAAACTGGTAATGGATAATGAGAAAAGGAAGCTTAAAAAATGAAAGCAGGCATAGAAGGCACTGTAGCATCAAGGCTGTATTTTAGAAGAAATAGTCCTTTGTCTTTTATTTCATTCCTAAACTCACCCAAATGCAAAAGGAGTTCTTATATATTCAAGGAGCTTTTTGCATTTGGGCCCTGAGTTTTGATGTTTGGGATGTGCTTCCCAAGAAATAGGCCAGAGAGTCCCGCTTCAAACACGTACACTGCCTGAGGCATTCCCCATGACCAGCATTTCAGTTACCCACTGCCCCAGCTTGAGATCTTCRGGGATAACATGTTGCCTAGAAAATGGTGCATAAGGAATGAATGTCGATTACCCAACAGAAGTTGAATAAATAGGGTAGGGGGAGGTGGGGGTTTTATGACACCATCTGCTTCTGTGATCTGGAGTCTCAACATAAAATCAGGGCTCAAGCTCTATACTATGGGTTAACAAAAGCCTTTAAATAGGGTAACTAATGGGTCAAATGTATCTTTGCTTGTAAGGTTAAGACCCACAAGCCATCGTTTGTAAGAAGGTGGAGGGTGGATCGGTCACTGGAGAGGAAAGACATTAAATTAAATGTGGTGAAGCAGCCACATGGGACCCCTTAATAGTTTCTGAATATTATTTTTTCTTAATGAAATGCAGCTTAATGCAATCCCACCCTCCTGGCCTGACAAACATCAACTTTGGTCTTTTGAAGGTTGTCATGTCACCACTGCCTCATAAACGATTCTGTGCACCTTCCACTCTCTGCTGCCTTCTTGTCACTTAAAGCCCGTGGTTTCTGACATAAACAAGGGAGAATGTTGATGGGAAGCGGGGACTGTCAGGCCTTTCAGTTTTGCTTCTCAACTCGTTGCTTTCTTACAACAAAAAATAAGATATATTTRAAGGGGGGGATTGTACAGAGATCCAGTGGTGCATTAAAAACGGAGGCAGCAAAAGTGGGGGAAAACATCTGTGGAGCATAAAATATGAATGGGGATTGAAACCTTTGGAGTTCATGCTCAAATAGACAGTGTTGCACAAGGGGGACTCAAGTGGGCCTCTGCCCTGGGTTCATCTGCTGGTCAGGACTCATGTAGAGAGCATTGCTTTTGGGGGGAGAAATAAGTGGAAATGGGTCAGATGCAGGCCACCTGATTCATTTTAAAAGCCATTTTAGGAAGGCTGAAAGAACTTGTATCTTAAACATGTCTTTTTAGCAAGACCAAAGGCCACAAACAATCCTAATAATTTTTACAAGATTATATTTTAAACACAGTCAAAGCAGCACTGCTACTGGCCATTACCCATTAATGGCTGCACCTGACAGATGAAATGCTGTGCTCTTTTTCCTCAAATAGCTCAGTCCTGGTTTCCATTAGGACTGGGTTTTAGTAGTGGCTTTCTTTATCCTTCCCCAGAAAATTTCATCCTTCACCCCTTCTAGCTTTTCTGTTCTAGAGCTGTTATTTTTTCTGTTATGTTTCTGGTGGGGAAGGGATGATTCTGCTTTCCCTCCAGCTCTCAAAGATAAATTGGACCAGAAAGCCCTGCTCACAGCTCATCCCAGGGTCTGCACACCATCTGGGGGACATTTACATGTTAGTTTTCATACTGCCAGGTTTCGTAGCCATTCAACCTACTGCAAAATACATTACTGCAAGTTGGCTCTTTCTGGAGTCAGCCTTCAGTTCCTGTTAGCTATTTACTGTATGACACTGTTCCTTCCGTCGCCCAAGCCAATCACTAACGGATCCAAATACCTACAGCTCCTTATGTGCTCCTCCTTCACACCAAGGACACTTGCAGCTTCTGGATTCTGGCCACTATTTCTGGCCTCAGAGGCAGCGCTGCATGGAGCCATCGCTCTGCTTCATGAGTCTGCCCATAGCTAGCGTGGGAGGGACCGAGGGCCTTGGTGAAGATCGGAGTCTACTGTGTGTATGACGTAGCGAGTACCCTGTTTGATAACAGAACAGGCAGGGAGAGGGCGGAAGGATGCGTTACCAACGTAATTTGCCTGTTGTGACTGAGGCACAGAGGATAAATGACTTGTATAATGTCTGCAGCATTGAGGTGGTTGTGAAGTACAGAATTTTTTTTTCTTTTTCTATATTTAATCTTTTATTTCACTAATTGATTATTGTTTAGAGGTTAAATGCTTTTAGTTTTGGCCAGAGAGTTTTTAGGAATGAAAAGCCTTCGACTTCCTTTTATAAGTATTCTGGGAGAAAACAGTATCTATTAGTGTTACTGAGATAGGAGCTGTGCTCGCTGGGAAGATGAGGGAAGCTGGTTGGAAGTGAGAAGCGACAGGAAAAGAAGAGTGGAGGTGACAACATAGTCTGAAAGATTTCTCATTATCACATAAGTATGTGTGGAAGAAGGTCAAAAAATCTGTCACTTCAAGCTAAATGTGTCTGGAAGTGAATACAACTGMAGTGTCCCACTACATTAATATCCATAGTGGCACCTGTGCTGTTGTTTTCCTGATTTGCTTTGATATTATATTAATAGTTCATATGCAAAATGGATGCAGGTTAGTTCCTTGCTAATTATAAATTAATGCTTATTAACCCCGATAAGACAGTCCAAGAAAGTTTGGCAAGATGAGCCCACTGACAGTAAAACTAGAGAGCACTTAGAAACCTATGGAAATGGATTCTGAGACTTTAAATGACTCTCTTATCCTGTCATATGGTTCAGCTATTGCTTAGCTTTAATTCTTGAGAGAGCTGCTCAAAGTTTCCTCTTCCGTAAGGGCTGTGCTAATCAACATAATCTGCTTTGATGCAGCAGGACTAGTAGTCTGATTGATGTGTCCATAGAAGAGAAAACTCTGACAGTGGAACAGAATTTTATACCCTYGTTGGC
Source organism: Apteryx rowi (assembly GCF_003343035.1). NCBI lineage: Eukaryota > Metazoa > Chordata > Aves > Apterygiformes > Apterygidae > Apteryx > Apteryx rowi. The sequence goes on from NW_020450772.1 coordinate 2,861,048, forward strand.
ATCTCAACAAAGAAGCATAAGACTGACTGGGCCTGAAATCTGAACTGCCTTCGCAGCCTGTGGTGGTGGTTCTCTCGGGGCTTGGCCATGCAACAGTAGGGCATGCCTGCAGTTGTGAAGTTACTGCTTCTTGAGGCAAAAAAGTTGCCCAGTCTGGCACGATTTCAAAACACAGATTGTCCACAGAGACACAGAGAATGCCATAGTCTGGTCGAGTTCCCCTGAACACTCATCAGAAAGTTAAATGTCGGTTGCTGAAAGGACTCAGCATCTACTGCATAGAGAAAATGTGTAGCAGCAACACTGAGCTCTTGCAGAGTCCAGTGTGCATATTTATCAGATGAATTTTTCGTACATAATGGTGTCATCATGCTGAGTACGTGTTCCYGGGAACCCAATAAGGAGGAGGAGAATTTGGGGGGTGTTTTTTGTAAAGGTGGATCCCCAGGGGCAATTCCCTCTTGTGCTGCTGCTAGCAGGGCATTTGTCTCTTCTGCCGCCTGCAAGGGTGCTTGCGACAGCTGCAGGATGCAAATTGCCGTATCTCGCCAGCAGGCTCAGCTGTGTCCTGGGCAGATCCATCTCCATCTTGCTCCGTRGGGGAAGTTGCTTTTTTGACCATGTGTGCTGTCCCATCAGGTGCTGGCTCCTGATTTCTCTAGAGAGACCTTTGAAGCCAGGGGCCCTGTGTGTGGTCCTGTGTTGGTAACTTAAAGGTGGAAGGTCAGGGAGTTCATCCAGTTAAGCGTCCTCCTCTAGGAAAGAGAATATGTCATATGTAATTAAATAACTGTCTCCACAAGGTTTTTATGAGTAACAAGCAGCGCTTGAAGTGGAAGCTTCAATAAAAATTTTCAGTCTACCTGCTGCACTCATACTGTAACCTGTTAAAGGCAGGTAAAAATCCTCAAGGTTATGGTGAGGAATGGTATTGTGACTCCATCCTCTTTTCTCTGACAGGCTATTCTTAGTATGGCTGGGGCTTGTAGCACCGAGCACGGTCATAAGATAGAGTATGTGTGGAAAAGCCATCTCAAACCTATGAGCTTGTTTTAAAGCTAATCCATTTGGGCTTAATTTACAAACAGCTGGTTGATTTAAAGGGATTTTCATGCTGGGGTAAACAAGGAGAACATTTACACAACGAGTAAACTGTCCTGCCATAAACTCTCTTTGCAATTGTTGCAGCTATGTGTTTGCATTAGATCTTAGCTGCCTCAGTGCAAAGCTAATCCTTCTTGATCCTGTAGTGAAGTCATGATCCTGTGCTTGATGTCACCATCTGTTGCCATAGGAGCAACCGTGATGTTGGAAATGGAGTGTTATGACTTCATGGCAAGATAAAAGCACATCTTCAGCTGCTTGCAAACATACATAGGAGTATTTCCATGAAGTATATGAAAGGTATGTGGGTTTAGATTTTGTCTAAATGCAGTTCCAGTTCTTGGAAAATTTATGAGCAGGAAGGGGTTGAATTAATATATTGTATGAAAGGCRGGGAAAAAAGAATCCCCAGGCTTATATTAAATTCAAGCTTTAAAAAAAACCTGCAGCGAGTAATTCATATTTGGCAGAAGCACTGTCTGTTAAAAGGTTAATATGGTTACAAACAAGATCAAAATAGAAACAGTGTAAAACTCAACCACGGGCCAAGTATTTCTGTACAGGTTAGCACAGATATCTCCTGACTCTAGAGAAAAGCTCTCATCTCACCTAGCAGAGTGTGACAGCTGCTAATACTGACTGCTTAAGTCACTGTCACATACCTCTCCAGTCAGGGATTACAGAAGCTTGTCCTAGGATATGCCTTTTTTTTTTTTCCCTGAAGCATTTAAATCACTTAATGTCTGACTCACTTTACAAAAAATCTTCCTTTTCATARATTAGAAGAATGTTTTCTGCCTCCGAAAGGTCAGGATGTGGATTTGGCTAAACAGCAGGGGACAGAGGCAGAAGTTTAGTGGTGCAGGAGAACAGSACTGATATCAAGCTAGCAGAGTGCTGCACACCCCTGGAAGCCCTCACTCCCCTGTCACCCCAACGGCACGAGGCTTCAGGGAGTCGGAGGGAAAATGCACCAGAAGGTTTTGTTTTCCTATTTACTGTACAGAGAAGAACCAGATAGAAAGTGTAATTTCTTTCTCCACAATCAGGGAAAAGAGCTGTCCTGAGTCCTAAGTTAGAAACTGGTTTTTCTCCCTCCTTCCACCAATTGCTTCCTTAAGATTTCTTAAGTATTTCCCTCTTAAAAATATATACTGAGGTTCATTATCACGTTTCTAAATCTCCATCTCTGAGTTCCAAAGACCAAATCACCTTACCCGAGCAATCTGGAGTAATACATTGATGTGAAAAATAACTTGACAAACCACTGAAGACCACTGCAGTCCCCCAGGGAGGTGCCGGTTTCGCAGCGAAGCCCAGGGAGCACTCCGTGCTGTATGCACCTGCCGGAGCAGCACGGCCTTGCTTCTGCTGACCGTCCTCAGACATACATCCCGCGCACAGCAAATATTCCACGTGCTCCTCTCCGGCCCCTTGCCCTGTCTGTGTTTGAGAGCTGTGGCCCAAAGCAGGTGTTGCCCAGACTGTTACAGTTAAGGAGAAGAGGTGGCTGTAGTGCTCCTCCCAGGGAGGGCAGCAAAATCGAATGCGGGGGGTTGTTTGCCTGTCTTTGGAAGAAAGAGCGAGTGTCTTGGGAAGGAGCTAGGTTGTGTTGTCCACCCTGCCCAGCGCCTGCCGGGTCGTTCCCTCTGCTGCGTTTGTGGTTAAATTGCTTGGATCACTTCTGTCGGATAAGCACRCAGCTCTGATGAGTGAGTTAAAGGCAGCTGGGTTTACTCGCATCGTTTCTTTAAGGGAAGGCACTAATTCTGGATATTCTTGCCATGTCTCGCCCCATCTCTGACTGTCTCTGAGGGTAATGAAAGTCACAGAGACMCCCAGCGGAATCAGGTTCACTTTAAACATGGCACACGCTCTATATCCCTGGGGCGGGCACTTAATTTTGCAGTGTTTCAGACTTTTATGACATGATGATTGATTTTGTAGAGGTGGAGTTGCCTCAGTCATTAGTTAAAGAGCCTGATAAAGCTGCACAAAGATATCGAGTTGTTATCAATCATCAGTGTCTCTTCGTTCTCCCCCAACCTTTGTCCCACATTTCAGAGGGGACGAGAGCGACGGGCAGGAGGCTTGGTCTCRCTCCCGCTCCCGCTCCCGCTCCCGCTCCGTCAGTGTTTTATTAGACCCTGGCTCTCTGTCGGGCGGCGCTGAGAGCCGCTCTGCCCCAGCTGATGGCTGGCGAGCAGCGTGCTGTGGGGCTGGTGGCCCGAGGCACGCGGCGCTGCTGGAAGCGCCTCCAGCCGGTCCTCCGCTGGTGCCTAAACCCCGCCGTGCCCATGCTCCTTCCYGTGTTTGCTTGCTGCAGCTGCCTCTGCAGGTGTGTGGTTGCCTTATAATTTCAACTTGTGGCGGTGTTTCAGGGTGCGAGTTTCCTTTTCTGCCTTTTTCTGTTGCCCTCCCACCAGTAGGGTTAGGTGGTTCTTAGAAAGCTCTTCAGCACATGAACGGCAGCTCAAATCCCTCTGTGAACTGAGAAGCTGCCCAAAGCAGACACAACTGATTCGTGCCTTCATTGCATGGGATTCTCCTTTTTTTCTTCTTTAATTATGAATTTTCTCTGAATCACAGAGGCATTTTTCCAGCTTTCTAGTGCTTGCTTTCCTTTGTGGTTTCTACCATCAGTGTCCTGGGAGCAGACTTTTGCATTCTGGGTTTCCTTTTTATCTTCGCCATTTGCACTTAGTAGACTTAGGGGAATCCTCTCAGTACAAGCTTCTTGTTTGGTTATGGTTTGAGGTATTGTTCAGGTTATTTTAGGAAAAAATAAAGTATGGTTTGCAAATAGGTTTTTCCAGCCAGAATCAGAATATCCTCATGACATGGCTAGTGAAGGGATAGTGCAAAGTATGGACAGCTAATTACTTATGGAGGGCGATTATCAGGTCACAGAGTTAAAAATAGTAAAACAAATACTTTATCTGTCCCACATGTATCACGAAATGACTCCTGGTCTTTCAGCTAGCTGTCCAAAGCTGCAAAGTGCTTCAGACAGCTTGCTGTAGCAATACTATTGTAATGGATTTATTTGTTGTAATGGATTTATTTGTTGTTTGGGGGTATATTTTTATTTTTCTCTAGGCTTATGTTTGGATGTAAGCAATTTGCAAATTTCCTTGCAGAGTTTATTTTTTGTTTTTGGAAGTCATCAAAAACCAGCTGGACCAGCAGTATATACAAAGCTACACTTTGTGTGTTTCTTCTGTGTAATTTCTAAATATTATTTTTCTCATTCTGAAAGTAAGATCTTTTCTGTATCAAAGTGTGACAATAGATCTATGGATGTGTTGAAAGGAGCTGTCATACTTATGTTTTTCCTTCTGGAGGGCTTTCACTGCAGGAACTCCACTGAAAGGTTCTTGAATGATACACAGATAACACATTACAAGCCAGTCTAAAACCATTCTGACTAAGTTCTTTCTTTAAAAAAGAACATAAGAATGAGGTACTGTCAGGCCAAAAACATCCACCTAGCCTCCTGTATCCAGCAGCAACTATACTGGGTGTCTGGAGAACAGCAGCAGAGCAGGGCAAGAATGTAGTGGCCATTCTCTTAGTAGTATTTCAGTCTCAAAGAGCTGCCAGAGTCAGAGGTGACAACTTTGGACTTTACTTCCATTAATTTGTCCAATGCTTTTTGAACCTGTATTCCTCTTAGCATTTAGAGCATCCTGCGATGATGGGTTTCATAGCTGAACTACGTATTGTGTGGAGAACCACTTCCTCTGTTGCTTTCAAATGTGCCACCTGCAAGTTTCACTTGATGCCCCCAGCTCCTGTCCTAGAAGAAACAGGGGACAGTTGATGTCCAGGCACCGTCTCTGTGTCACTTGACGTTCTGTAGGCCTAATTCATGTCCTGACTTGGTCATCTCTTTTTCAGGCCAAAATGTATTTTCTAGATCTGCTGCATCCTTTTTCAGATGGGAAGAAACCACAACTGTATTCTGTCCATCATGGTTACCGTTTCATGCTTGCTTTTCTATTCTTAGTTCTTTTCCTAACACTTCCTAGCACTCTCTTTGCTTTTTGATAGTTACTGAGTATTGAGCTGACATTTTTATTCAGCAGTCTAGTTCAGCTCCCAAGGTTTGGTTCTGAAATGGCCAATTCACAGTCCGCCACTGTGTGTGTGAAGTTAGGATTACATTTTCCAGTGYGCACAATTTAACATTTTTCTGCATCCACACACTCGGTAAGGTCCTTCTGCAACTTTCTGAAATTCTTTGTTTCCTGGCCTGATATGTTGGTATCAGCAAACTGTGCTGCGTCGTCCGTTGCCTATTTTCATGCAATCTGGGAATATGTTGCAGGGGACAGGCCATAGCCCGGATCCTTGTGGGGCTCTGTGTGCTTTCTTCTGCTGCTACCTGTATTTAAGGGAGATATTTGTCCTTCTTCCCCAACACCCACTGAAGCTTCCTTTGTGTGGCAGATTTTTGTCCGAATCTGCAGTTTCCGCGTGGAAAGCACGGAGGTGCCTGGTGAAGCAGGTGCAAATGGAGAGTCGAAGTAGCAGCTGGCAGATTGTGTTTCCAGACCTGCAGACATTGTTGCTCAGAGTCTCTGTGCCAAAGAAACTGTTCAGATATGGGAGTTTTTATTTTATGAAGTGTGAAGACAAGTTTTAAGATTAGGAAAAATTATACATGTGTTCCTTCCACTAATGTCTTAGAGATTTCTTGTACTTTATCTGCTGTTTATCAGTCACACAAATCCATTTGCCCTGTAAGTAGCTTGGAATATGTTAACTCCTTGTATCAAGATATAGTACTAAATTTAATTAAAAGTCCCCAAGATTGGAGCATGTTGTTCATTAAAGGTGCACTAGAAAAAGAAATATTTATAATGGCTAAAAGTGTCAAGATTTTCTCACATGTCTCAATGAGTTTATAATCCTCTTCTTTCATCACCAGTATCCATGTGCGTACTGGCTAGTTATTTTAGAGCTATTCAGACATAAGGCTGATCCAGTGGTTTATTGCTAAAAATAATGCCAATATTCACTGTGGACTCAGCTCTTTTCCATTTTCCTGTTTCTGTTTTCAGCAAAAGTGACATTAATAGAATAGTTTGGATAAACAATTGTTTAGAAATTGCATATTTGAATTATTTTCTCTTTGGGATAGGTAGTGGGGGATTGGTCGTGTCAGTAGGGTGATGTTGTTGCTCTGTTCTGATTGCATGATTTAAATTTCTAAAGGGAGGAAGCGAACAACTGAGAATAATGAATCTCGAGGTAATAATGGATATTCTTGTTCTGGCACAAACACCCTTTCAGCTCTGGAGAAAGCAGCCCCTTCCTTAACATTTGTGCAAACAAAAAAATGGTTCAGCTGAAAGTTCATGAATAATAATAAGACATGAATATTATGTGTAACAGCTGTTTGGTGAGAACCTGCATTTAAAGCAGTGTTTTGAAGAGCTCACCTCTGTGTTCAAGAGCATGAAGTTTCTGAAAAAACACAAGTCATTAAAATTATAAAGCCCTCGTGTCCAGCAATAAAGACAAAACTTAGAGAATGTTTGGGGGCAGTAATGTTTACTTAATTTAAACGCTCTCTCTAAGAACGCATGGGCGCGTGGGTACATGCCCTGCTGACTTCAGTGGTGCGCAGACCTCTGCACAGAGCTCTTCCTTTTGCTGAAGCTCTTAAAGCAAAGGGGAAGCTTTGCAAAATATTTGCAATATCCAGCTAGYGGGATAATTCTTGGAGAACAACTGCCAGCTATTTGCACAGCAGCCTAAAGACTGCATGTGTGAGAGGGAAAGCAGTAATAAGTGGCTGCAGCACTGGAATCCCAGCACCTGTACTGCCCGTGGTTGCAGCAACGCTTAGGCGGGCCTGGGTGGGGTTTAACAAACGGTGCAGATCACCGAATCGTCAGGGGGCCTTGCATCATTGGAATCAGGTTTAATTTCTTCTTGTAGCATATGAGCCATTTGAAAGGAGTCATGAGCATAARAAATGGTGAACAAATGTGACTTAGAAATGCCAATGCCATTTAAGAGCACGTTGAATGTTGAAAGATGCGGGTGTGTAATCGGTTTGACTGCGCACCCATTTCAGCACCTATCTACTCTACTCCCTTCAAATACCTTTTGCTGGATGGCCAAGGTGAGAGCCCAGAGGATGTGGCAGTGAAGCCACTCAGCAGTGTCCTCTTTATCGAAGCGAGTGGCAGACCCTGCAGGCCCCAGGGTGCGGTGTCCTACATGGGACGGAGCAAGTGCTGGGGTCGCCCAGGGCCCCTGCTGCCGGCGGCTAGCGAATGCACAGGTTGGGCTCGAACACCGGCCTGAGAGAAGGGGAGAGTTTGCAGATGCCTTGTTTTGTATGTGATTGGGCAAAAGTCTTTGCTTCTTGCAAAGGTCAACTTTCAGAGTAAGACTGTAGTAGATTTATTCAGAAGTTTGGTGAGCAGCAATTCACTGGGGAGTGCAGAGGGAGGCTGGTTTCCTTCGCCACCCCCCCATTCCTTGCGTAGTGCAGTTCAAGCTTGTTACCTCCCCATGTAATCTGCTCCTTTTCGCTTGTCAGGAGGTGCTCACAGCACTGTATTTACAGCAAGGGGATTAGGTTGGCAGCTCTCCAATGATGCTGAAAACGGCCTCAGTGAGCCTCGTTTCAGCTGAGGTTGTCAGCGCTGATTGATTTTCGTGGTTGACAGAATTTGAAATGCTTTCAGATTGTGATTTCTCACTGGGCCTGATGGGGGGGGAGGTATTTTTATTATCATTATTAATAGAAGAAATAGTATTATCTCAATACTTACACAGATAGAGATTATGGGCACAGACTGGCATGAACAGTTGGTGTCAAGTTCTGTGTTGACAAGGAATAATCCCATCAAAACTTGCCTGTRAAATGTAGCTGGTTCATGGGCCTTCCAGGGTAAGTGAAAATTCACCAGAGATTTTTCATACATTTTACTATTGTTATTGCTGTTGCTTTCTGATAGGAATACAGGAATCCGGGTTCTTCTGTGGGACAATCCACTGSTTTTGGTAACTTTTAAAATACATTTTAAAACTGTATGTTCTGGGTTTGGTAGGACAAAATGTGCATCAGTTTCAAAGGCGAACGTTTTAGTGAGGTGTTTGCAGAGCTGTTTTTGAGCTAATTAATGTCTGCTGGACAGAGGCTCTGCAGGCTAATGAATCACAGGGCAGCTTTATCTGTGGACGATATAGCACCTGCTGCCTTGTTTTCTGCTCCTGACCATGAATCATTTATTGACTTCTTTGCGAAGAACTATGAATCCAGGTAAAGATGACCTTTTTGCCATTATCATCCATGCTTGAGCATGGGATGGCACAAGATTTCCAAAACTGGCTTGGCCACCTTTGATACCATCTCTCCTTAACTTTTGGTTAAGTGCTCTATGTCAGAGTGAGTCCTGGGGAAGTGCTGCATAGGGCAGATGATCTTGAGCTCCAGAAATATGTTACTGGCATCTGTGTAGAGCTTGTCCTGCAGTTCTGTCAAATGTGGCAACCCCAGGTTGTCTGTAACATCAAAGATAGAAGTGGTTGCTCTGAATCTTGCTCATCACTGATCACGTCTCCAGACACACAGATGTAGGCTTTTTATATGCCAATTTTTTGCTCAGTCTTCAGAACCAGCAGGTATTTTTTACATTCATGTGTCAGACTGGGATGTCACTTCATGTGACTGATGTCTGTCAACTGTGGAAGAGAAGCAACAACTTTATCTGCTGAATCCTCCAAACCTGCACCATGACCCAGGTTTGTCCCATGTCTCATTAAAAGCATTACTTATCTCAGTTTAATTTCTGTGTAAGTAATGTAACTTCCCAAAAATTAAAAGAAAATAAACACTGAGGGCAGCACAGGAATAGCATTAAGGTTTATTTTTAACATATGGAACATCTGTCAGTTTTGTGCTATGAAGACAACATATCCTAATGCTTTGTAATTCGCTGTGTTACTGTTAAGGATAACAATGAAAAACACACAAAACCCCCCCAAAGGATGTCTGCTAATAGCATTGCACTGAAAAACAGCCTGATCTTTGTGGGAAATACATTACTCACGGAAGCAGGAAAACACAGTGGCTAATGAGAGGAAATTTCAGAGTTGGATCAGCCTGCTCATCTTTGTTTGAAGGGATCCACCCCTTAACTGGAGGAAAAGGTCTTTTTAAGTTCAAGGCTGAAGTATGCTACTGTTCATGCTACAGTAAAATCTTTTTTTCTTTTTCCTACAGTACAAACAGTAAGGAAAAATAACTCCATATGAACATCTTAGTTTAGGGCTCCAGGCTTGAGGACATGCGTGTAATGTATGTTGTGTTTCACCCCCTAAGGCAAACTGATAAATCTAAGACCGTGCTTCACTTCAGTAGATGTTTCCCGTCATGCCTACAGACCAAGAACCCTTTCTGTAAGTCATTTTATAAACACGTACCAAAGACCCACCACCCCCTCCTCCAAGCTTGCATTAGCCTCTACGTACAGAACTGCACAGCAAGATCCTACCTGTGGCTCTCAGACGTGGTGGTCTTGGCTTAAAAAATTCTTGAGAGAGCAGGGCAGGTAGAGGACAGCTGGCAGCCACTGAGTCCTTTTAGAATAAGAAGGAGATAAGCTGTGGCCTGGATTTTTTTTTTTCCTTGCTTTCATGAAGCATGTTTAGTATCCTTTCGGCTACATTTGTGCAGTTTCTGTTGACATCACAGTGCATTTATAGGAGCCTTTTTTCTTAGTTGTAGAGAATCACATTTTGGCTGCAGGTGGTTTCCTAATTTATAGACCTATAAATGTGAGATAGATAAATGGTGATGTAGTCCATCTCACTGCAGCTGATGGGTTTGCCTGGTAATCCAGTGGCAGGGAAGGGTGCTGCTGTTATCAGTGCTTGTCTGTCAAGGGCCAGTAATAACTACTATCTCAAGACTAGGTGTTTCTTTTCAAAAGAGAAGTAGGTGTCTCTAGTGTGACATATGGTTGGGATCTGGCCAGTTCCTCTGAACGTTTGTGATAATCTTTAGCTGGTTTAGACACATGCAATCTCGCCTTGTACAGATTCTGGACCGCTTTCTTCATTTAAGACAGAGAAGCAGAGCTGAGCGTTACAGTCCTAATGGGCATGTAGACAAAGTGAATAGATTATAAATGCACACGGCTTGGTTTCTGTGGGAGCCAGAGACAGTTACTTGTAGGTAGGTAGTTTGTTTTAAAGGATATGTCAAGGGACTCTCATTATTTGTTCTTCCCTGAATTCACCAAGCCCCTGTGATGGAAATCTGTCTCAGGCTATAGTCAAGGTATTCTTTAACTCTTGCACTTGTGCAGTTAGTCCCAGCTCTGTCAAGGAAGGTGGGCCAGATTCTGCTCTTTCATGATGAGAGTCTTTCCTGTGTCAGTTAAAAACATATTTGGTAAAAATATGGTTTTGACAAATGATGGTTTCGTCTGAGGTTTTGTTAATGCAGTACACATTTACTGCATCGTAGTACATTATACATTGTAGTTCATTTCATTACAACTTTAAGTCCTGAGAAAACTGTCTTGGCTCCTTTCACTTCTCTGATCTAGATTTTTTTTTCTTTGTAAACTTGTTATTGCTTAATTAATCAGATGCCTCCTCTGTCATTTTATACTGAGAAAGTAAATTGCCCAATTATTCTCCTCTGTGCCTTTTATTAATTCAGATAAACTTGGGGTTTTTTTTCACTTTAAAACCTATTTGTAGTAATACCTCCGCACATGGAAGCTATCCCTTACCCCCGCATATGTAATAGGGAAGACAGGGTGTGGTAAACTCTTCCTCATCTTGGCTGATACTAAGACATTTCGTGTACTTTTCCGTGTACCATAGGACTGCGCATCAGAAGGCACAGCCTGCTCTGCATTCTTGCTATAGGTCCTGTTCAGATCTGGAATGGATTAGGTAATTCATGTAACATATTACTGACTCCATTAATTTATATTTCAGGTCTTCACTAAGATCAGTTTCATCTTTTTCATTGAGCTTCCCTACTTTTTTTTTATTTGTAGATGATATGATCAGAGCAGACAGTARTAATCATGTAGAGGACATTAGCTTACCCAGTACAGCATTTTCCATTTCATTGCTATCAATTTTAGTTGTGTTTGGTCTGTCTCTGCAAAGTGAACAGAGAGCTGCCCATCCTGATGTCCGGATCTTATTTCGGGAAGGCTAATCCATCACAGCAGAAGTCCTGAGTCACAGCACCTCGCAGGTATTTAGATGCCTATCTCCTAGTAATGGGTTTTCAAGAGGTCTGGTTTGCCTGAGTTTTGTTTGTTCGGTTAGCTCTTTTTCTGAAGCTGCCCAGTTTTGTCACTTGGGAGACTTTTAAAATAGTTGGCTATAAGTAAAGGTACATTACCATATTACCCTGCACTTCCAAATCTTTAAATGCCAGACAGAAGGCTATTGAAGTTGGTGGGAATTTTGCCACCGAATTAAAAGAATAAGGGATTTGAGCCTAGCACCCTCTCTATGCTGCTACCATTCGTTTAAGAGTCTGTCTCCCATTTATGCCTCCCGTGGTTTAGGCTGTGACAGGACATTCTCCCAGTTCCGTGTTTCTTTAATGGCCTCTTTTAGAGAGGACTTAAGGAAAGTTTCATTGAAAATGTAGATAAATTGTATCCTCTTATATGTATTTATCTGCTATTCAGAGAATACTGCTCAAAGTAAAATATTATGGTATTATGCCCAAAGAATATGTATGAATTGCAGCTTTAAAATACAAGCAGGTATGCTACGCACGTTTATATTGGCTTACTATCTAAAAACTGTCACACAAGTTGGTTTTAAGACATTACCACATAGATACTCTGTACTCACTGATTCTAAGTATCACAGAAACAGGGAGCAGGGAACGAAAGAGAGACTTTTATGTTTAGGCTCTGCTTAAATTCCATCATGAGTATAAAAGTATCAGGGTCAGTAGAGTGAGCCAACATCAAGAGTATTGCTTAAAATATGGAGCTTAAAATGAATACCAAATGAAATGCAGTCTGCCTACTTTATCCTTACATGGGTGGCTAATAAAGCATGTATCTGCATTTCTTCACTTAGGATAGACTTGGTTTTCTGGTTCCTCAGAAGAATAGTTTTGGCAGCACTGGTGTCCATCAAGAACCATTTATTTTTCCCTGCTTGCTCAAGGGATATACTGAAATGGGAATACAGATAAATAAGCATCTGTATGGATCTCTAGTGCCAGGGCAATTCATATTATTATAGCACTCCAGCATCTTAGTGGCAGTGCCAAGTCTCACGCAGGAGTGCTTTTCTCTTCTGTGTTTATCTCATCTAATCCAGACTACGTGTTAGTGGGGTTCCAGCGCTCGCTGGGAGTCAGCGTGGCCTGAGCTACCCTGATTGACTGCAGATCTTTGCAGTGGCCTTTACATGTTAGCAGCCTTTGTTCTAAACCTTCTATCTACTTGTTATCTATAGGTCTTTTTCTTGTAATATCTTAAACTTTTAATTAGCTCTTCCTTCTGCAAAGAGTCTTCTCTCACAAATTGGGGATACTTTTTACTTTTTGTCACAGGGCAGATTGTGATACAGGAGCTAAACTATGCTTTCTGGTAAGCAGGATCCAAATTCAACCACTGTATTCAACCATTAAAAGAATATTCCACCTGCATGGTGAGGGATGTTGTAGAAGAACTTCTTTGTGCAAGTTACCATCATCTCCGCAGGCTTTGGCTTCAGTTAGTCACCTTCCATGAAGGATATATTTTTAGGTTTGGCTTGGCCCGAGGGAGCTGGAACAAGATGCTGCTCTGTTTTGGAGAGAGAGAACACACAGAGGTGAAGGTGGTGTGCGTGCTGCCAGCACCTCGGTCCTAATGAGCGGCACAACCACAAACAGGCAACAGGCAACGTTTATGTACGGCAGCTCTTGCCAGACAAATCCTATTGTTTTATTTGCTGATTTACAGCATCAGTGGCTGAGAGGAACGCAGTTTCAAGGCAAACATGTCAGCTATGCAAGCAGAGTGATTTATAGACATAGAATAGGAACCAAGAAAAAGGAAAATTTGAGAGAGGATATCAGGAGGAAGGAAGGGAAACACCCTGACATGGAAGCTGATTAATTTGGGGGTAGTTTTCCCAAAGGATCTTGAAGGCTAGAATGATACAAATAATATTTAATATATTTCAGGGAACATATTTGTAATGGGAAGGACATGAGCCAGATAAACAGATTGGCCTGCTTAATCTGTAACTCTTGTTTTGCAGAGTTTTTCTTTCTTCAAAAATATTTGCTGGCTAACTTTTAACTTGTGAAAGCCCAGTTATTGACCTGAAGAATAGGAGCTGTTTTTCTTTTTAATGATCATAACCTGTTTCATCTGTCCTGCCAAAACAAGTACCCACTTAACTGGAGAGGGTAAAGATCTTCACCTACATGTGACATTCCTACATTACTCTATTTATCCAATGTGCCACTTTCAAAAGCAGAGTGAAATGGGACACTTGGGGTGGTTACACAAAGTGGTAAGAGCATTTTTAATCCAGGGTGATGTTCCAGTCATGGCCGGAGCATACATCAGTCTTGAAGAAATCTTAGAAGGACTTGCTACAAAGCTTACGCGAGGAACAAAAATCAGCAGCTGCCTGGCCCAGCTTTGAACTTAGCAAGTCCAGACCTCACCTTCGTGCCAAACTTCAGCCAGGTGCACTGCTAACCCGCCGCAGGTGTGCTCTCTGTTCCAACACGAGCACACGGTGAAAAGGGAGTCCCTCGTTCTTTCATCCCCTGGCAGGCCCTTCAAGGGATGTGTGTGCGTTATTGGTTAAGCAAGGTGCATTTTTTCCTAATAGCCTGTGGTATTTAACTACACCTGACCATTAAGGTACTGCTGAAGTTTTATTTTAAAATTCTGGGAGAGACTTTCTAAAGTGCCTTTACTGCTCTTTTAAAAATGCAGATCTTCAGTTTCTAAGTAAATACACTAAAACACTGTATTTCACTTCCATGTAACTTTGCTGGGTTTTTTGCTGTTTGCTTTCCTTAGTAATAGAAAGTGTTCATAAACACCAGCTTTRTTTTATTACCCTTTGTCACTTACTATCCTAAGGATAATATATCTCATTTAACATCAAACCTAGTAATAAATTAGTACTCAAATATGTGATTGAGTTTCGTATCTAAACCACGTCTGTATCAAAATCCAAACTCAATGAACTTCACATAAATTGTCATACCTGCCTTGGGGCAAATGTTCATCTTTATAAGTGAGGGAACCGGCAGGGGGAGAGGGAACAAGACATGAAGCAAAGTATATTAAATCTGTGCTTGCATTTATTTATTTAAATAAACAAAATCTCATCTCTTGGAAAAGAAGTATGAGAGCTTTGGGGTACTGACTTGTTTTGAAAACCTCATCCAAACTTTAAAAATKAAAAGGTAAGATGGTCAGATGGTCAGCCATTTTCTATACCCTGACCAGGTGTGTGTATATATATATATATACACCCTTACCTCTTTTATGAGAATTAAATGAACGTGTTTTATCTGATGTTTGTCAAAAGCTCAGAGCATGCACATTGTCAACTGCTGCTGCTGAATCAGTGCACAATGAATTTTAGTGACTTGGTTACTCAACTCTTAAGCTTATGTTGCAGTAAATTTTTACTACAACTGAGGAACAGACAGATGAGGTGTCTGCAGTCGTGTGAATGTCTGTTTTTAGGCAACTGCAAGACAATATATTGAAATAGCAGTAGCACTGTAGTGATAAAAGTATGAGTATATGAGTTTCAAGGATGGAGATAATATCCTTGGTTACTTTACCTGATAAACCTGGGAAAGCAGGACAAGCTTTTGGTGATAGTTATTTAATCAGCTGAAATATCAAAGCACATTCTTCTATCTGGGTAGTGTGGGGACCATATTTTCTGAGCTTTTCATGATGATTCAGTAGTTCTTTAAATAGTCCTGCTAAAGTGTGTTTAAATCAGCCAGCAGGAATGATGAACTGCAGTTTTTGCCACAAGAAGACGGTGAGTGTTAAAGCAGACTCGTTAGGTGTACTTGGGAGATGGGTTTGAAAGCTTTCTTCATTTCAAGACGTGGTTTTTGGAGTACTTTTTAAGAAATTAGTTGAAATTCAGCAGTCCTTCGTATGCCAGGATACTGCAGTGATGTGCTCCTTTGGAGCTGAGGGACGGACCCAGCGAGAGACTGGAGCAAGGGTGTCTCGGAGGGGGGAGAGCAGCTGCTCGCTCCGGGAAGGGATCCCCTGCGTTCCCGCTTGAGTTCGGCCTTTCTTCGGCTGGCCGGATGCGTGAGTCAGGTGCCAGCGCGTTTCCCCACTGCGGCAACAGGATGGATAGTGTATTCCCACCTAGGGGATTTGCTTTGGCTGCGTTTCTGTATTATTATGAGGGCCCCTGCCATTGGATCTATGGTGAAAGAGAGAGAATGTCTCTCGGGCAGGAATGTTTAGCATCTGATAAAATGATGAACATGATTAGCAGCAATTTGTAATGTGAATGTTGTGCATTTTCTTCTCTTCAAATTCAGCTGTTGTTAGGAACAACATTGAATATATGAGAACTTTAAAGTTTGTTTATTAAATAATATTTAAACAGTCCTATATTCCACTGCATACATTCATTTTGCTTTTGGTTTCTGCGTTTGTAAGGCATATAAATACTGGATCCCAGAATGTCCTGCTTAAACTTCAGAATTGAGTTGACTTATTATCATTGATATTAGAATTAAAATAGGAAAAATTGTATTAGCTCAGAGTAAGACAATCAAAGCTCACTGAAATCTCTAAGCCCCTCGTTCTTCCTGCCTTTGAAAGGAACATCATCCATTTGAAATCAGTCTGCCTCAAGAAGCTGCATTTTAAAAGTGGTTTCTTACAGTACTTCTCTTTGCCAGTGTTTCTGGCTTTGTAGTTGTTTTTCCATCTTAAAACCCTTTTCCCTCTTGCATAAGCTATCTGCACAAAGAGCAAAACTGATGGAACATAAAAAAACCAGAAGCTGTTCAGTACACAAAACGCAGAATTAACATGTGTAATGGGCCAGTCTCTGTGTAAGCTCCTTTTACATCCTCTAGCTGGTTCTGCAGTGTGGCTTCACTGCTACCTTGGTTTTGTGCTGCATCTCTACACTGTTGTTTGGGGTTTTTTTTGCTTTTGAGTGAAATTCAGCCAGCGGAAGACTACAGGGTTCCCAGTCTGTRCTAATAGTGATGGTAAAAGGTAAACCCCATCTCACTCTTACCAAACAAAAGTGAAAATGCTCTAGTGAAAACTTGCCCTTAATCTCATTCGCACAAAAGTCACTTTGGCCTGGTGTAATGGATTTTTGCCAAAGGGCCTTTCTCAAGACCTCTCCCTCATGCTTCTGTCAACTGAGGCCTTGAACTGGATTTTATTTAAAGCCTTTGGCTTCAAGACTGGGCTGTAAGTCACAGGATCCCTTCTAGCATCTGTGTGCTCATCAGACAGCTCTGAGACAGGGATTCTTAAGGGAAGTCAGGCAAAATGTCAGTAAATCTCAGCTGGACAAARTAGTATTTTCTAAACCAAACCAGCATTTGTCAAATGGATTTCATTAAACAAAAGTCCTTGAGTTAGAATGTCTGAGCCAGACTTACCTTAAGCTGATGTAGCGTGATTTCCTGGGCCAACTCCATCTTCTCCAGCCTGATGTCACAGCAGTTCCTCTTCTTCCTCAATTCCCTTAAATCTTGCACAAGAAGGCTTTTATTGGCTCTTTCAGAGTAGGCTCTTTCAGTTATATTGCCTCATTTAATTCTTGATGTGCCCTTCAGGAAGCTTTCTGCAAATACCCTGTATTTCTTAGTCTTCCAACTTAGGACAGGAGCTTCAGAAAGCTGGGTAKAATGAAGCGCATACTGTGCTCTTTAAAAATAAGCAATTCAAATATTCTCTGTAGCTGTTATCAGCACTGATCATGCTTAAAAAACTTTTTCTAGTGTTGTCACTGCAGACAACAAGAACGCATATATTCCAGTTTCTGTCATACAAGTGGTAGGAAAATAATTTACAATACAGCCTCCACTAGAGCAGGTGTTCAGTGCTGGGTGAGAGAACCCGGAACGACTCTTTGCAGTGGCTCCCGTGATCCAGTACGGTGCAGTTCTGTCCGTCTGGTGTTTGGATCCGTCAGCTTAACGCGGACCCATCCCAGCTAGCTGCGGGCGTCCAGCCTGGGTGTTCTTATCAAGATGGATTCACTTTAGACTGCCAGTAGGGCCCGTGGAAAGAGAAGAACACTTCCCTGAGGGAGCTTCAGGTTTTAGGCATCTTGGACTGCCCTCCAGAAAGCCTTTCTTGTTCCGTTGACCACACAAGGACAGGAACAGCGAGCAGGTTCCCAAGCTGGGCATCTCAGGGAAATGTCTAAAGTTGAGTGGAACAGTTCTGGGCTCTCTCTCCATGAGAAATGGTCTTCTTTCTCCATTGCTCATATGGGGATATACTTACTTACCTTGCTTTCTTTTCAGTAAAAAATAAAAGTAGAAATGGGATAACATTAGAAGGGCATAGTTTTAATCTAAACAGTATTTCTAGATTGCAAAACTGTCCCAGGTTCCTTTCACTTTCCAGAAAGCAAACTTAAGAATTCACAGAAATAGGAACAACTCCCTCCATCTCTCTTCCCCCCACCCCCTTTTCTTTGGTTATTTTTTGTACCATCGCTCAGTACTTTCCTTGAACAAGAATAATGATTCTGATGTCAGCAACAATTATGTTGTATTTCCCCTTTAAATACTATACATGACCCTATCTTTCACATTCACAGTTTCCATGAAAGAGAATATGAAGTTAGAACCAGTTTGGGTTGTAGAGCAGGGAGGAAGATTTTTCCCTTGGGCAGCTTCTGTGCGTTTTCTAAATTAAATTTAATCTTATCAAATTAATTAAGGACAGTCTCTCTTAAACCTGAGCAGATCCAGCTGCTTAATGGAAAAACGAGTTAGTTTTAAAGTAAAAAAAAAAAAGCAAACTATTCCTTTCCTCTTTTTTTTTCCTGGCTTTCTGCCATGAAATGAACACAAACATTGACTTRGGTTGTAGAGACAGGAAAAGGGTGACTCTGGACCTTTTACAATACAGTGCTCAAAAATGAAGTCTATGAGATAAGAGAGGTGGAAGAGCACTGAACAGGATAGGCCAGCCTGTCGAATATTGCAATATATTGCCATTTGCTTCCAGGGAAACTTGACTGAAGGGGACAGTACGTGAGAGTCGCTGTCTGAGAGCCATAGGGTAGCCAGCCTAGAGAGAGGTGACTGCACATAAGCCTATTCATAGCAGAAGGGTTTCCACATCATGAAATCCGTCGCTGCGCTTGGGACAGATAGATGTTTTCAAGTACCAAATACGGCCAGGTTTCAGAGTTGCTGTGATAAGTAGTTGTGRCCTGTTGTAAAATGGAAGCCCTGATTTAGGGCACTGCATAGATTTTGAAGCTTCTGTGCTGTGGCAATATCTTCCTCTTTTCTTACTCTAAGTAGTGGAAAAACAGGGCTAGGCCAGCTGTCAGATTATCTGTATTTTTAAAACAACCTTTAACCTCATGATTATTGTCCCTTGAGATTTAAAAGGTAGTTGTACCTCATAGACTATAGCGGGATTTTACACATGATTCAGCCATGACTTTGAAATACGCTGCTGCCCAGGCCTGTTTAAAAAACAGCACCGTTATCAGGTGTACCTGAACCCTGCTCGTGGTCCCAGCTGACTGGACAGAGCGCTTATCCTGAGCTGTGATTCCTCTCCCACTGTCTCTAACTAAGTTTCCAAGCAAGCAAGGTTTATGCGAGCATGCTATATTCCTGTCCTATCCACCACCAAAGGGTCTGGAGAAGGTGTTTGGTGAATTTGAGCCAGAGAGCAGCAGACCTCTTGAGGAGAGGAAGGTCTAGTAAGCTGAGTGAGAGCAGGCAGTGAAGGACAGGAGAGAGACAGAGTAATCCCCACAGAGGTGATGGCTGCAGCCTCTTACTGACCGTCAGAGAATCAACACCAGAGTGCAAACTTGAGTCTCGGTATATGGGAACCCAGGCTTCATTGGTTCTGTTACCCACRGGAGGATTTTCCAGAAGTTTAGGTGAGCTCCATGATTTGCAAATAGAGATTAAATATAATTTAGATGTTAATGTCTGGGAGGCCGGTACTGTTTTATTGGGGTTTGCAATGCCTAACAGTTCAGGAGTCCAACCATCGTGCTGCTATTCAGGTACATAAAGGTATAGGCAGCCCTTTATTCTCAGCAAAAATGCCAGCTGAACTTAAAGTAAATGTAGAGATGGAGGTGATATTTCTTAGTGGTAGTCTCAGCCAACTGTGTGTGAAGCCTAACATTGTGAGATTGTGACGGGTCTCGTTTTGTCTTTGTGAAACCTATCACAGCTGAGCAGAGGTATGTCTTCATGGTTGCCTGTTTGACGCCTTTTAACCACCATGCTGCATTTAAGGTTTAAAATGTTCATATCCATAATAGTTTTGAGTTAGGAGGATGCTCACTTTTTGGAGCTGTACAAATTTTGTTGTCCCACAGAAGAAACCCTTAACTAGTTCATTGGTTTGTGTCCGTACTGATGAAATAGAGTCTGTCTGGAGTTTGGCAGCTCTCACCAGGTTGGCCAGGTCCGCGTGTTCTGGAGATAATCTGCTAACTCCAGCCACAACTTCAGGTGTTTCAAGGCCCTTTCTGAATAGGGGATGCACCTACTTTCCTCTGGACTAGGCTTATTCACTGGTACCTGACTCCCAAGTTCATTAGCCTAATCATAACAATTACTGCTTAAAGATAGGGCTGTACAAGAGAGGGAAGGGGGCAGGTGAAGCAGTTTCCCTGAGCTGCCTAGTCTRAGAGGTTAGCAGGGTCCCTACTGATTGCATTACGCTTAATCGTAATACAGATTGCCATTTGCAACTTTTATCCTGGCCGCCTGAGATCTCAGTGCCTCACTGTGTGGATTCCTATCCCGTTCTCTTCAAACATAAAGCAGTGGCCATGGCAGAGCCCTGGAACAGGTTCTGTGTGGCCTGGAAACAGAGTCGCCTGAGGTTCTTTGGCAATGGCAGGTAAGCGTGAGGTGATGCTGAGGCCTGTCTTTCATAAGTTATCCCCTAACTATGTGTCAGAAAAATGGTCGTCTTCTTCCAGGTGCTTCACAAATGAAAGTGCTGAGATTCTTACCGTGAAGTCCAATYCATCTAACTAGGCACTGGTAGGCCTCCGTTGCAACAGGCGTGATAAGAAAATGGAGACTATAGATATGAAGTTGGAGGGCAGGCTGTAGCTAGAAGCAAGTAACTGAACAAGGGATGTGTTTTGTCCTATTCCTTCCCCCATCTGACTCACCCCTGAGCTGGCTGTCTGCGCCAGCTGGAAGGAGCGTTTTGTTTCTTAGTGGGGAATGAGTGAGAGTAGCTGGAGGAGCAGAAGAAGAGAGTACTATGAAAATGGTCAGAAAGAGCAATTCAGCTTCAGCAAAACATTCTCGACCCTCCCCACCCCCAAATTTCCTTTGCAGCCTTGCAGAACAGATGGCGATTCTTATAAGGCTGCATTTGCCTTTGCCATCCCAGTGTAAGGACTGGACTGCTTTTTAATACGAAGTAAAGCATCGGTCTCCTATTAAAGTTCAGAGTTTAGGACGTCTCTCTTGCACCGAAGCCACATCACACTGAACAGTTCTTACGGCTTGAGAGACTGCCATTGCCCTGCGGCCAGGTGCGCCTGAAGCCGGTAGAGACGGGGCCTCGGGAAACCTCCAGCAGCGAGGGTGGCGTACCGAGGAGCAGGTGCAGGGTGGCTGCTAGGCGGCTTCCTGATAACAACCTGAATGCTTGAGGGTGGCCCGCGTCTGGGAGTGGGAAAAGCGACTGACGCAGTGAGGGTGTTGTCACATCCCTGTCCGTAGCAGGCAGATCAGGGCAGCAGAGGAGGCGCACACAGGATACGCGAGGGTCTCTGAGCACTTCTTGACCCAGCAGTAAAGTGAGCTGCAAGGGGCAGCGGAAAGAGAGGAACAGTCTGACAAAGCTCCGCGGAGGAGAAAGCCACACCAGGTGATCTGTACCTTAGTTGAAAAGAAACACTATGCCCTGTAAGCTGACCAAGAAGAATGGGAGATAAAGTCATCTGTGTAGTACACCAAGTGAGAAATCCACCCAAAAGCTAAAACCGTCTGTGAAAAGCTTACTTTTGGCTCAATTTTCAGCATGCTACACTCTTGCATATGCTTTCAATGAAATAAAAATCTCTTTCAAAGTCTGTACATATAGCAGTGAGGTTTAGCTGAAATCACAAACATAGTTCAGGGAATGACTGTAGAAAAGTCTGAAATACAGCTGATATATTTTTGGTAGGAATTTCACTGCTTTTCAGTTATAGGAATAACTGATTGCTCTCTGCATCTTTCTTTCATTGTTTCCTTGAACGTAAGTCCAAATGCATGGATTCTCTCAGTAAAAATTAACTGCAATCTTTTTGCATTTTCCATTCCCTACTAGCCCCACCATTGGACTTGAAGGTAAATCACACAAAATTTTACTCCTAGTCTGTTGCGATTTGCACTGTTATTTCGTTCACCATTCCCCTTTTTATTTAGTATTTTTTATCTGTTCTGTTGTTTGGAGAAGATCGAATATTACTATGGCGCTCTCAGTATTGACATGTGCTCGGGATTTTTTTTTTTTTTTAAGGACCATTCTCTTTTCAATCCTAGAAGCAGTATCTGAATTAGCTGTCTCTTTAAAATCATTGTCAAAGATTTAAAAATAGTGATGGGGTGGTTGCCGGAGAGGGGAGAAAGGAAGACACTGGCATCTGCTGCCTGTTAAGTCCATTAATTGAAAAGAAAATACTGCTGGTGCCAGAATGAACAGCCCTGCTCCTAATTAAGCATAGGGAAGCAATGGGCTGGTTTTAATTGAGAACAGTGTCTCCCTTAATGGTGCCAGCAGCTTAAAAACGCAAATAGATTCAAAGCATGAAGCACATGCAGGACAGTACTGACTCTTTATTTAGAGGGGCAGTCGCTGTGGCGTACTTTGAAACCTGCATCCCAAAGCACGGTTTGGAGGAATAATTGGGTCGCAGTTACGGGCAGATTCGTCTATGCTTTTCTAGCTATGAGAGCTGGGCGTTTACAAGACAAATTAGTCGTGCGTCCTCGCAGGAGCAGTTCCGGAAGAAAGTCTGTCCTGGTAACACTGGTGGCGGGAGGAAGAGCTGCAGTGCCTTGCTCTGCTCGTGGCCGTGTGGTTCCAATTAGCCCAGCTTTCATACGGGAGACGCTTTCTGCCCAGGTCACCCACGAGTTCAGGCTTCTGGTGCGTGCAGCACATTTCAATGCTGGATCCATTAATTATCCCTACTTATCATAACAGTAAGGAAAAAAAATCATTTTGAAATGATCAGCCATTAGGAGTTTTGTGCCAAAAAAGGTCCTAAGCCATTTTTAGCCTGATTTCTTAAGGGAATGAGGCTTATGTGATTGTATCATCCTTTTTCATGCTTGTCACTCCTATTCTAAAAGCTTTTGAATCCACTAGACAATTTCAGCCTAAAAGTTCAGAAAATAGGTGGCTGAGTAAAGCAAAGGGACACAAATTAATTCCCCTCCTCGGGGGGGGTTAGGGGTAAGCTCAGCTATATTATTAGACATTAATGAATCCACATGGGACACATGCCTCAGCTTCAAGAGAAGCTCTGATTAGAGCTCCCACTTTTTCAGACGTGGGATAATCAAACCACAAGCCATGGGAAATCAGTCTTTACAAGTTCCGCTGCTCACAGAGCTGCTTGCTTGCCTTGCTGTATCAATTTTTTCTTTGTCCACTCTGGAAAAACCTCTTCATTTCTCCAAAGCGAGAGGTTTGTCATTTGCCCAGCCATCTGTTTCCACACCCACGGAAAAACTGCGACATTGAGACTTATCCACCATTTTGAAGCAACTTTTTCATCCAGATTCACTGCCTTTCAGCTCAGATGCCAGTA
The DNA here is from genome assembly GCF_003343035.1 of Apteryx rowi. Classification (NCBI taxonomy): domain Eukaryota; kingdom Metazoa; phylum Chordata; class Aves; order Apterygiformes; family Apterygidae; genus Apteryx; species Apteryx rowi. Next base: position 2,884,187 of record NW_020450772.1, read on the forward strand.
TCATTTGCTAGGCAGTGAATGTATTAGATGTATCATTCTGCGTTCCTTCTGGGGGAACATGCATTTCGTTTACAGAGCCTGGCTCTTCAGCTCCAACCAGGGACAAAAATTTGCTCTCAGCCCTGGGAGCAGTTGCTTCAGTCCATTTCATCAGCTAAAATGTCCACCATCACACCAAACTGTGCACGCTTAACCAAAGCCTGTGTTTGGGTGGCAGGAGCAGCTCCGCTCCATCTGCTCTCTCGTGGCTTCTGAGCTTGTTACCGTATTGAGTCACACTCTGCAGTCGGAGGTGCTTCTGAAGCTGCAGATCCGGTGAGGCTGCGTGTCTGGAGTGACAGGTGGCACTTGCTCAGCGTGACGGGAAGATCCGCTGTCCTGCCTGCCGTGAGTGGTACCTGCTGGTGGTAACTGCTCACACTTGAATGCCTAAAACCAGCATCTGCTCATTAAACCATTATCAACCAACAGCAAAGAAAATTTCAGGAGGTGAATTTTTAAATGGGACTTCAATCAAATCATAATAGTTTTAAAAATGCAGAGTTTGGGAAAAGGCTGAATTGTATTTACCTAATGCGGAAGGTAGGAAGGAGTCACCAGTGAATTTGCGATCGATTCTGGGAGTTTTGTCTAAAATTTCATCAGCCCAAAGACTCATGATGGGCTTGTTTTGACTTTAATCCAGATCATGTAGTAGCCTGGCTACTCTGGCTTTGTCTGTAATGACCTGGCAAAGTTTATAAGCTGCTGCTGTGAGCCCACTGGTGACTTTAGATATGGCTTACARTTTCACGGCAGTGGTTAATAAGTCTCTTTAAGCCTTGTGTCACAGTATCTGCTGTTTTTTTTCTTTTTTTTCCTGGCTTCCCTGTGTTGATTGCAGTGCTCAAATTATTTCTTAACTTTTTTCCTGTGGAAATCCAGCCCAAGATTTATTTTGAGGTGTGTTTTCTCACGTTGGCATCTTCAGTATGGCAAGCATCTACTCTCAAGTTGTTCTTATGCAAAATATTTAGTGAACAGTAAATTGGCTATGAAATATGATTGGGGGGGAGAAGGGAAGATCAGTATTTTCTGCAAACTCTGGTTATATTTGGCCAACAGTTTCAGCCAAAAAACAACAGATTTTTTTAATGTGCATGGAGTAAAGGTCTAAGATCCAGAAAATGAGATTGTTTTGCTATGAGCAGAAATGAAGCTTTTAAGTGGGTTTGGCCACTGACTTCCAGGAAGATTCATTTGCATAGCTCTAAGCTTAAGTTTTCTTTGAGTTCAGCGTATGTTCTGTCAACTGAGGGCACTTTGCAGAGCTGAGACCTAGGATGCCTTGAGGTTTCTGTATTCTTTTGTCAAGGCCAGGCTGCAGCCCTCACTAACTCTCTGGCTTTTCCAGCTACATCTCTTGAGATTTTGTGGTTTCTGCGCTCTCTTCTGCTGTTGCAATGTGTGCTTGGGCAATGACCTCTAAGCACAGTTCCGGCTCTCAAGGAATGTCCCTGACCTTCCGGGCAGAGCAAGAGATTGAACTGTATAAACTGACCTGTGTTTGGGACTCATTAGTTCTTAACTCCTCTAACGCCACGTCCTGAGTGGCTGTTACCTAGTCCAGGGGCTGCTGACCTGTGGCACCTTTTCCAAAGAGAATAAAGCAGCAGATTTTGTTTGGCACAAAATAAGCCTTGTTTGCCTGTTCTCTGGCCATGGCTCCCAAATGCTAACTCTCGCTGAGCCCCTCAAGACGTGCACCAGCCCTGCGGCCTGGCAGCCGGGGTACGCGGGAGGCAGGCTCCTGCCACTGCTGAGGCGGACATGGATAGGAGCGAGGAGGCAGGAGCCAGAGACCGCTGCCTCTCTCAGAGACGAGGTGCTACCAGCAGTCGCGGACGTGTCTCCCTCTGAAACAGGGAGACTCCCAGCTCCCCCTGAGCTGGAGTAGCAGAAGTCAGGAATGCAGCCAGTCACAGAAGCAAGCCGCGGCTCCTCCGCGCTGATTTGCCTCCATGCAAGATGAGAAACATGAAACCAGCATGCTTAGTTTCCATTTTGTGAAAGGAAAAGACAGCCTGGCATGTGATACTTGATGGGTTGCTGACCCCGATCTAGTGGTTAGACCCTGAACCTGAGGTCAAAAGAGCTAGGAGTTTTTTGCAAGTTTTGCCACTGGCCTTCTTTTGAGTCCTTGGGCAGCCCACTTCACCCTGTGACTGTTTTCTACTCGTCCTTTGTCTCTGATATTTAGATTATAAGCTCTTAAAGACCCTCCTTTCTCAGTATGTAAGTATGTGGTACCTAGCTTAGATCTGTTTATGTCCTGAGTGCTACTGAAATAGATAGAGCGACAGTCCTGAGCACTGCTGAATGTCTGTTGCTCCCCTTGCCTTTAGCGAGACTTGGCCCAATATTACTTGCTGGAGATCCCCCAGCATCTGTCCCATGTTGCAAATTGTTCTTGCGTTTCTGGGCTTTCCCGCACACTGGGGCAAGACGGTTTCGCTCTGTGTGAAGAGAAAGCTGGTAGATTTGAAGGCACATTTGTGAATAAAACTGCCCCAATCATGGTATATGACCGATGTGGAGAGCAGGAGCATTCTTACCAAACTCGTCAGGAGTTTCTAGCAAAACTGGCTTTCATCAAAAAGAAAATGAGGGGGGAAAAACAGTGCATGAGAACTGAAACATTTTTCTCAAGAACAAACTGGAGGAACGTTTCTCTGGGTGGAATTTTGGATCAAAGAATGAGAAACAGTTCAGATTGCTTCTCTGGGGATATTTGATGTTGAGAGATTTGAGATTCAAGTCCTGGTCTGACCACGGTAAAGAAGGGATGTGGACTTTGTTACAGGGAGCTGCCTGAACCCTGTTCTGAGATGTGTCCTCTTTTATGTAAGTGCATGTAGGAGTGGAAGAACTTGAATGATTTTTTTTCTACCGTTGGAACATTGAGGGTTTGAAGTCTGAAAATTTTTCAGAAAATGGGAAAGAAATTTCCTGTGTCATTCTTGTTATCTCCATTGAGTGGGCAACATTTGCCTGCAAAGGGAGCGCTGCGGCCCGAGACAGGAGTTGAGTGCAGGTCAGCGCTTGGGAATGCCACAGCGCTGCTGGCAGCCGCGTGGCTCTGCCGTGGCCCTGCCCAGCCTGCTGGTGAGGAGGGCTTAGACGGCTGAGGTTTGCTGGCTGAAGCAGTTCTGTAGCCCTAGAGATACTGAATTTTCATGTTCAATGTTGTTTGAGTTCCCTAAATACACACTGTTAGGCAGTCTTCAGAGAAAGAAAGCAAACGCAGTCACCATTTGGTAGAGGACATTTTCCATAGCACTGTTTCTTTAGATGTAAAATAAAGATGAGTTGAAAGGGGATGAAGTAGTGGGCAGCACCAAGGTCTTCGTGTTAGTGACTTTCCAACTCACCTGCTGCAYGAATCCAAGCAAGCAGATTTCTAGTCGGTGCCTTCTCCCTGCTGCGTCTGTCCTGCCAGGTTTTCTTTGTCCTTTGGGAGGACTCTTACCTTTGCCAGGAGGTAGCGCAGTGCTTTGGGGAAGTTTCAGCGCAGTGCTGAAACACAACTCGTTCTAAGAAATCATTTAAAAGCAAGTCCTGCGTTCCTTTGAGGCTGTGGTTGGTAGCCTGGAGAACAAACATGGGTAGTCTCTCTTCTGTTTTTGATAAGTCAGACTGGACAGCATCATCCCTTCCAATTGCTTTCTATTTATTTCTAGTTGACCTCAAGCAGTGCTCTCTTTTAAGACAGGCCATGATGCTGAACTGAAAAACTGCTGGCTTACAATCATTCGGTGTGTGGCAGCAAGAGCAAAGCAGCGCCTTTGTCATCGGTTCTCATTTTTCTCCTCTTCCCTGGGGCAGAACCACACCTCTCTACTCCTTAGCCTCTTCCTCCTTCCTTCCCCAGTGAATACACCTGAGCCAGCTGTGCGGAGACTCACCGTTTGAAATTGCTGTTGGCCCATTAGCACGACTGCCAAATCTCCCAGCCCTCCAGTGGGTTTCTTAATGGAGCCCTGTGAAAGTGAATTCTTTATTTGGGGGATCCGCTAGACAATAGGCTTTCTGGATTCTCCTCCAGGGGACAAGCTTGTCAATCAGACTGTCACAGACAATAATTACCCCCTGCTTTATTCGCTCTGTCTGTCTTCAGAACAGTCAATTAGAGCTATTGATACAGACAAGCTATTCTCACCAAGTTAGTTTTCAGCCTAATTAAAAGGAACCTGTCACTGCCTTTCCCCTAACCCTCAGGCTTCTAATGGCTTCTCTTTGTATACAGCGGAGGGAACTAACATTCAGCCCCAGTCTTGGAGACAGAGAGCTTAGTTAAAGGGTGTTCTTTCATCTAGCCATTTTCCTCAGTTATGTTGAGAAGGCGGGAGGGAGGGAGAAGAGGATTTCCTAGAAAAGACAGGCCTTCTGCTTGGTTTTGTCCAGTGTTTTTAAAATTCATCATGTGGAAAGAGGAGAAATCTTCTGAACTTTAGACTCCTTGAAAGCACTCTGACAGTAAATAAGTGTTAATTCTCTCTTAAGGATACAGTCCTTTAAACAGGCAAGTAAGGACCCTCTTCAGGGATGAAAAACAGAGCTTTTTCCTGCCAAAATGTTTTGTTCTGATATTTCTCTTAAAATGACTAGAACACACAAAAAGATATGCCAAAAATCTCATCATCTTGGGGATACTGCTGATCTAAAGTGTATTCAGGAAAGGATATTTTTGCCAGGCTTTCATTGTGATCTAAGAAAGAAATTGCCGTGCTCCACAATTTTAGCTCATTTCAACAGATTGTGTCCCAAGATATAAAGCAAACTCGCGGTCCTGGCTTCAGGAGGTTCTGCCATGAGTTGACCCCTTCTGAGATCCAGTGTGTGGGGTCTAGTTTCTGAAGAGACAGTGGGCCAGGTCTTCAGGCCTCTACTCCTGCAAGACAAAGTTGTATGTATTATATAAACCTGCTGCTAGAACTGACTGAATGATGTTTCGTTTTCTTTTCTCTTCCATGTTTTGGCTGCTGTTGGATCAACTTTTCTTCTTCTCTTCCTCCATGACCTGAAACATACAGGTAAGTCTAAAATCTGTTTTTGCAAATACCCATCATCAGTACTGCTCTCTTCTCTCCCTTTCCCTCTGCCTCTGTCTTCTATAATACAAATGACTTTTGAGGAGTGTGTTGCACTGGGAGATAAATAGAAGCAACAAATGATATGATCCCTAATGCTCTATAAAAACAGGTTCCCAAACAATGAGCCATTTCACAAAAAAAAAGAAAATCCAAAAAACAACAGTTTCCCATTTAAATCGAAAACACTATAAAGTGAGGCAATGCAATTCTCTTGCCAATAAAATTCCTAATCCCCACTTTGTGCCAATATAGTAAATAAAAGCATTGAAAATCAGAACTCTTTATGAAGAAACTCTTGTTTGCCTTCAGTGAGGTAGGCCTCCAGATAAAATAGCAAATTATTTCCAAGTATAATTCAAACTGTGAACTGGATTTTAGATTGAGCAAAATATATCCATCCATTTCATCAATATAACTTTGAGCTCACAACTCTCAGCACACTTCCAGAAATGATTTGCTGACAAGTTTGCTATAATACATAAAAGTCTAGTATTGCAATTCAAAATTTGCCCCAAATCCTTTTTTTTTTTTTTTTAATTACTGAATACACAAAAAAGGAATGAGAGATTTTTATTTCTGGAGTCCTGGGAAACTGTTCTCTCCTCCCACCTTTGAAGATGTGCAGAAAGCAGAAAGGGTCTCCAAGATCTAAATCTGGAGTCATCCAAGAGGCCTTTGAAGCCTAGGTGGTAGCAGCTGCATTCAGTAGTGAAGGACAGGTCCCAGGGCGCTCCCGTCCTCTGCGTGCCCTGAGCTACCGGGCTTTCTCAGAGAGCTTTACATTTGCTTTGGAGCTACCTAGCGATGACTGCATCACTGGGAGGGTGTTACAGGTACTTCCCACACTGCTGCTCTTGCCAGTACTGAAAACTACTCTCACGGGGATTCCAGGCAACTGCTGAAAATTCAGTCTTGTTCTCAACCCTGTGTTTCCTGCATCCTTCCTCTCCTAGATATCTGTGACTGTGCTGATGTTACAAAGACAGAGCAGCTGTCTTTGTGTCGCTGCTCACTCACCAGTCACAATTTCTTCAAAGTTGTGTTAAGTCTTGTTTTAAATGTGGTTACTTTCAGACGTGGTTAATAAGGTACTGCAAAATCGTACAACAGCCAAAACGCTTAGGAATTCCTGGTTTTCTTAAGAGCTGTTTTGCCCCGTAAGTGAACAACAAAGCTAAGAGTAATTACAAGTATAAAAGCACTCATGTAAGCTGCATGTTTTAGGAGCTGTGCACACATTGCAATTTTAGGATTTGAAATGCAACAAAATACCATCCGTATTGCATGTACCACGTATGGAGTGTACAAATATCTAAGCTGTAATTCTGAAGTGTGTCTATAAAAGCAGAGTTTGAAGTGATCCAGCAATGTAGGTTCATGTGCACACATGCATATGTAATTTTGATGCACTTGCACAGGCATATAGCAATCTTATCTTGCATTACTGTGAGGTGTTGCACTTTTTGAAGGAGCATGAATAGGAACAGCTGTACTGGGGTGGGAGAAAAATCCATCTAGTTTGGTAGCCCAGGGAGCAGTAAAACAGGGCAAGCGTATATGATACTTCTCCCTAATAGTTCTCCAGCCTCTGATTATTTTCAGTTTAGTGACTTCCTGAGCATCACAAAAGTAGGACTCTTCAGAGTAAAAATTAAACTTAACATACAAATATGAGACTGAATATGGAATTTCCGACCTAAGGATTTAAACAATACTATCATGCCTATGGTGACATACTACTCTGTTTCCCAACTCCCCCATTCCTTAAGGTTCCCATTCTGCACCCTTGGTCACCTACCAATGTTAGCATTTTCCTGGGGTGCAAATAAATAATTATAACCTGTATAACCAGTTATACAGGTTCCTTTGATGAAGCTTTTAAAATTATTTCAGTGTAACCAAAATTATCAAATGAAATTGTAGTCGTTGCTGCATAATTCAAGCAGTTCTGTAGCTGGAGAAAAGGGAAGCTCGTCTCTTGTTCATGTCAAAGGCACTACACAAGGCTGTGTGAGGGGTCACTGCTTTCCTTTTCCGTGATTTTTACATGTTATCTTCCAGTCTTGCTGTTAATGAATACTCTTTCTGTTTTCCCTTAGTTATATGGGAACAGTTGGGATCTGTGTCTATGCCAAAGTCTTGGTGACTATGAGTGGCTTATGTAGCATTAGAAGTAAATCTTAAGAGTATCTACCTACTGCCCTTTCCAGTGCAAAAGGGGTATTGTGAGCCCTAGTTTAATCCTCCAGTGCCAATCATGTTTTCAAATCCAAAGCCAGCATGAATAGTGGGCCTTTACTTTTCCTTACAGAAAAGTAATAATAGGCCATCGTTGTGAAATAACTTATTTTAAAAGTAATTTGTTGTCCTGTAGAGACAATACTCAGTTCAGTTACAAAGTGTAATATTTTGAAACGTAGCTGAAGACAGGCAGCATGCATGTTTCCTTGAAGGAGTGGACCTGGAAGTGCTTGTGGCAGTATGGAAAAACTGGGAAACAAAATCACCAGATTGGCACCCTCCTGTCCCAAAGGAGACATGTGGCTTGCCAGGTCTGTACCAAGGCACGATGGCAATGCTTGGGTTATAACAGTAGATTTTTCTTTTTTTCTGATTCTTCTTGAAAATGAAAGACAAACCTTTCAAATACAGTATTTGAGGGGTGTATTCTTGAACAGACAGTCCTCAGTGAAGGATATGGGCCCAAAAGGCTCCTTGAGAGAAGCAGTAAAAACGGGAATGAGTTAAGTGCAGGAGAGATCAAGTATCAGTAATGATACCATCATTCTCCTTGCAAAATGCACATGCATTTTTACACACTGAAATTTGGGAAGGTAATATGTTTGAAAAGAACAGACCTCTAGTTTTCTTTTGATTGATGTTTTAATAAGAATTCATTGCTGGGGGTTGAATGAAATGTGAACATTAAATTGGCCAGCTGTACCATATGGAAGCTTTCCAGAAATCTTGTCTGCCATTTTGGGGAAACGGTGCTTTGGGGTGTTGTCAGTTGTGATCAGGAGGATTAAATACATAAAAGTCCTGTTTAGAAGGAACAGTCCATATTTATAAAAAAAAAAAATTCCCTAAAAATTCAAAACAGGTTCTATTTTTGCCCCACTAGAAATCCACTGACTCATATAGTTTAATGACCTTGAGATTTTCCCTGACCTCCTTTGCTTCAGTTGTTCCTCATCTCTCTTCAGTCACTGGTATCTTAACACACTTTACATTAAAACAAATCAAACTGAAGCGAAGTTTTCCTGAGTTAGCAACCAGTAAGGAACTGCAGAGTTGTACAGAAATCTCTAGGTGGAAGAAATCAAGTCAAATTATGTCCGGATGAAGACGGTGTGCATGAATCTTGCAAAGTTGAATAAAATTTAGCATGAGAGATAAAAATGGATCAAAGGTGTTTTCTATCTGTTAAATTTATTTATTTAAGTTTTCATTTCTTTCGTTACAAGCAATTCTAGGTTTCCCAATCTATTATCTAATGTTACTGAGTTTTAGCCTGCGTTAGCTACAGTGATAGAGTAGTACAATGTCATCAGTCTTGGTTTAAAGCCATATCAAAGGTACTGACATCTCTTTGAAGTGAAATATTAGACTTGCTGGTTTAGACACTAAACTTTGATATGTGTGTGTATGCGTGTGTATGAGGGCTCACATAAATGTTAAATACTCTTACCGAGCTACTTCCCAGCCTTCCGCAGGACGATTCAGCCCGAATTTGCGGGTTACTAACCCTGCGTGTCCCACATACTCTCAGGGTGTGAGTTTAGTGTAGCTGGCTTACGTTTCTGAAATTGATATGAGGAGTAAAAAGAAAGCATATATCAGTTACAGAAGACACGGGATTTTCTTTGGTTTTATTTACTCTGGAGTGGCGTACGAATTGCTGCCTGCCATGCAGCCGTGTTACGGACATGCTGATAGCAAGTCCCGCAGTTAAAGTTGCTTGATAGGCCTGATATTTTCCTCAGTTCAGTTGCTGGCAGCACTGTGTAATGTAGTCTGTCAGGCGGAGGTGTTCCTGCTCGGAGATGGTTTGTGTGGGCGGGAGGACTGGGATGGTTCCTCAGCTTGGGCACGAGCCTGCGTGTTGGAAGGGAACTGACATTCTGTTATGAAAAATTAAAAACACTTCTTTCAGCTTTTTTCAATATATTATCATGGTGTTCAGCTAAATAATGCACATGCATCATGTCCAACAGAAGATACATTATCATAGGTATTTGAGAAATGATCTGCAAGCATGTAATTAAATATTGTGCCTCAACACATGCTCAGATGGGAATACAGTGTTATTCCTTAGTATAAATATTTTTCATCTTTGGATCAGTAATTATACAACAGTAACAGTTTCTTAATGTGTTTTGTTGTATAGACTTAAAATACATATGAACTGAAAAAAATTACTAATGTAAATTGAATTGCCATATTTGAATTGAATTGCCATATCTTTTACCTGAAATTGTCAGTAACTTTATTGTCAGAGTTTCTCCCTGGTTTTTTTGGTTCTTCCTAGCGTTCTTGCAAGCAGATAGCTATGATTTTAATCACTTGATTGAAAATAAAGTTAGTTATGGTCAGCTCTTTGGAAAATAGAAATACTAGAGGAGCTCATTCTTTATCAGTGTGTTTTTCAAGACAGTTAATGGGCCGGGAGTCTTATGGCTATTTAGAAAAAAGACATCTGCATAATTTCTCCTTAGTTTGAGTGAGACAGTCCTAACATGGGAAGCAAAGGAATGCCTTCGTGTTACTGGCTCTTCTGCTTTAGGATAACTGTGTCTCCTGGAAGAATGAAGGCATAAAAGGATTAGGAAAAACAGCAGTAAAATGAACTGTTCCAGGCAGTACTTCCAGGGAAGTTTTAGCAACCTTTTTATTTATTTATTTATCTTCAGATCCTCTGTGAATTCACAGTGAGATAAGAACTGGCAAGCTGGCTTCATGCTGTTGTCTCACCTCTGTATTTTCTGTTTCCTGCTTTTCTTCTGGCATTTAACATGGCTACAAAGTGCACAAATAAAAAGAAAAATGGTCTGGAGCAAGAAGCCTAAAGGTCTGTAAAGCTTGAGGTGATACGGGTAGGGAGACATAGGCTGTGTTTGTTGCAGAGATGCCTAACTGAACGGAGAAGGCTTTCAGCAGGCTTGTTTCCCGTGGGAGCTGAGTGGCTCGGTGTGAATCCAGGTACCTGGGTGAACGGCCTCTCGCATACAGCCTGTGCAGCGAGGTGGTCCACCCCCGGGCTGTTGGTCCCTTCGGCCTGGTGATGCGTGGCCGGAGGGAGAGGAGAGGTTGCAGGTACCTCTTCAGTCTGCATACCTGCATGTGTATTTGAAGGATAACACATGGCCTGTTTTGTGGGATAATCCTTTTTCCTATATAGTTACATGATGATCCAAGTGCTTTATTAGGCTAAAGAAAAAAAGGGCGACGCTAGAGTAGGAGTTGCTGCTGTGGTTCCAGTTGCTGTTGTCATTTCAGAGGCCGCCCTACTTCAGCTCAGTGACTGTGGGCTTTGCAAAAGCAGCACTTTAAGTCCCTCTTGCTGAGAGACTGGTGGGCRTCCCCAAAGCAGTGCAAAGGGGAGAGCCGTCTGCCTTTTCAAAGCACGGCTGCTTTGTTTCCACAAACCTTCACTGTAGGAAGCTTTGAACCTAGAGAAGGTCCAAGCAGAAAAATGCTGCCTAGCTGCAGATCAGCAATATTGGTCTCTCACTGGCCCTCCCTGCCCTCCCCCTTCTCGCCTCCTCTTCCACTTGCTGGAGACGGTAATGTCCTGCCCAGCTTGGCAAGTTCAACCACGGTTCCTTTTTATACTCAATGGATCCAGCTGAAGGCAAATCACTGTCCCATCAAGAAAGACACCAGGCTGCCCGGATGTCACAGCTACTTCGTGTGTAGGTATTTGCTTAGTGAATTGTGCCGCCTGCAAGCCAGATGCAGTCTCAGGGGAACTGAGACTGCATGATGCAGAGTTTTGCCATTATCTTACCACATTGCTCCTCAGTTCGTCAAGACATTGTGCTGAATTAAGAAATAGGTAAGAGATATAGTTTCACCTCTTTCCTCCTTATCATTTCTGTCTAGGCCCCAAACTGAACATATTTTTTGATTCACTTTCTGAGAGGCTTGAGCCTGACCTTAGGTCTGGAGGAACAGAACATCTTGAGAGAAGAGCAAAGGGGAACTCCTCAGGCTTGCATCAGTGAGTGGGCACAGACATCGGCTTGCCTTGCTCTCTCTCATAGAAATGTGCAGTGTAATTTTTTCCTCCTCCTGTGGTTTTTGTGGTCCTGAAGATAATTGCTGAGATTGGGAAGTGCCTGGCAGTACACGGGCTAAAAGAAGACGTTCACATCTGGCATTGTTTAAACCCTCCTACATGCCTCTAAAATGCATTTTTGCAAATCACTATTTCCCAGGCAGAATTATGGAAAGCATTCTGATTTTTAAAAATGAATTTCATGAAACAGATTCAGAAAACTATTTATGGCTTTCCTTCCACTTTTATGGCTTGCAGGCATCTTTTTGAGAACAGGCTAAACTGATTCAGCTAGGTTCCCAAGCAACATCATTACACAAAAATGTACAGTTTATCAATACCAACACACATTCTCCTGGAGTATCAGCAGATGATGGAGTCAGACAAGCAAAGAAGTGATCCATCTCTTGCCAGCGCAGATCATTTTTCCTACTCTAAAAAACAAAAGAAAAGAAAGGAAAGGAAAAAAGAAATGTAAAATCTAGAGTTTCTTACTAGACATATTGGGAGTTCAAATGTCAGAGAGAACAGATGAGCTGTTAGGCCCCTCAGAATAAAGATATGCCCCTCAGAGTAAAGCAGGGGACTCAGCAGCTTACATCTTTGCACCAGAATAACTCCCTTGACATCAGCTGAGATAAACTGTACTAATTCGTGGAAAATCACACCCACTACTTATAATTCTCAAAGGTTTAAATTATTCTGGTATTGCATCTCTCTCTTCCTCTGGAGAGTGTGTTTCTGCGCAGATGCCAAACAAGGCAGGAGAGGAAGGACCCTTCTGCCCTCGCTGTGTTATTGGAGGGTGGAGGCCTCTGAGAAGGTTTGAGAATCACCACTCTGAGCACTAACAGACTCTTAAAATTTGTACCCGGATCTGATTCTAACAACATACAGCTTTTTAATCATGTAATTTTCCAGTTCCCTGTAAAACTATCTTTTTCTTTTCCTATTATTGCTGTCATCATCAGAAAAATCATGCAGAGCTGCACTGCTGCAGTTTTCCTAGGCTCTTACTGCAAGAAGGTGACAGGGATATGGCCCAGTTTGTCGTGCTCCGGCCCCAGATACATTTTCTCTCATTTTCCTGGTACTATTGTATAGAGTCTCTTGCAAGTATTTTCCTGCCTTGAAGTGTTGTTTCATCTTTCTAACTAATCTAAATAAATAACTTAGTGTAAAGAGGAACTTGATTAGCAAATATAAACTGGCAAATATTTATGTTTTTTTAAGGAGGGTGAAACAGAGCTCGCTGGGGTCCTTAGAAACAAACATGGCTGGCAGTGCTGCTGAGTCTTTATGATTCAGCTTAGCTTTATTTTATCATAGTTGGATCTATAAATAGAGACTGAAATTTTAGAAAATGAATACAAGCATCCAGTGAGTTACCTCGTTGAATTTTACCATACTGTTGTTCCCTAGAAGCTGGCAGTTTCAAGGTTCTCAGGATGAAACAGGGAAAAATAAAGATCACCTGGAAGCTGTGGAAGTCTGTTCTGTTTGTCGAGTGATTTACTGTGAGGGTCTGAAATTGTGCTAGTAGCTATTGCCATACTTCATCTCCTGGTACAACTGACAAACATGAAAATTAATTATTGGGCTATCTTCCCCTTCTCCACCCTTCTCCCTTTCATTTTTCTGCAGAGAAGCTTGACTAGTTAAAAATGCTAGGTTTTTTGGCTTGGCTTGGTTTGGTTCAGTTGAACCTTTAGGAAAGGCAGACTTTGCAGCATTGCCAGTCGTTCCTGTTCTGCAGGGAATTTTTGCAGAGCAATTTAATTAAGACTTGTTTGGATGTGGGTGCAGAATCCTTTGCCTGAACCTATTAGACCTGTCGTTTTCCTATATTCTTTCACTGCACCTTTGACCTTCTTTATGAGAAGGTCGAATAGCTTCTAGTGTGCAGCCACTTCTTCAGGGGAACTCGGACTTCAGCCTATTGCCGAAATGATCTAACCAAGTATAAGCCTCATCTGTTTATCTCAGCAGTTAGCTGCTGGAGGGTAATAACAAAGACAGTTCGTAGAATATTTAGTTGGGATTTTGTTGTAAAGGTTAAATTACCTTCATGAAGTATCTGCAACAGAGCTGTATTCAGTTCAAGTCAAGTTCAGTTCAAGTTAAGAAGATAGCGACATGGCTACTGACAGCTTAGGAAAATCACTTCTAAAGCTTTAAATTGGTGATGTGCAAAAATGTCTACAAAAATATAAAGGAGAAAGAGTGTGTCACCAAATCAGTTCCTGGCAAACACTGTGAGACGTTCTCCGCTGTTTGTCGTGGAAGGTTGCTGCACRATGCTGCCCGTAGCTTGCAAAACCCAGTATGGAGCCGCAAGTTGATTCCAGATTACATTATGTGTTTTGGAATTCAAAATATTCGTCACGACGCATCTGGACTACGAGGTCTGTGTGGCTGCTGGAAGGACAGAAGCTGATAATCAGTTCCATGTGTGCTGAGGAAATCCAAGTTTCTGGTCACAGGTTCAGCTAATGGGTTCAAAAGTAACTTAGGCAGGAGTGCGGCGTACCTGAGAGCAAACATTTCCCTTCAGCCGTGCTGTTAGGCGCAGGTCTGAGCTGCCGACAGGCATAATTCCCCGGCCCCCTCGTAGAGCTGCGCCAGGCGCTGTGTTTCCTGTGTGTCCTGCTCTAAAACAGTGGTAAGAAAATGCTTTGAACGGAGCAAATGTTGTGAGACAACACGGATCAGTGGCTACTAGAAGTTTCCGACTGTTTTAATCTGTTGCCTACCAAACCAGGCCAAGGGGAGTCCATAGATTTTCTCCATCAAAATATGTAAGCTGCATTGGTTGGTGCTATTCTCAAGGGAGAAGATTAGAAATGACTATTTATTTATACAGTAAAATATTGTTCCTTTGTCACAGGATCCAACTAACCCTGGGCTTGGTCAGCCAGACTTTGCCCGACCCTGCCGGCTACTTCCCGCGTTTAGACGCTGGGCCTGACTTCAGTGTGGCAGAGCCCGAGCTGCAGTCCCGCACCGGGGCGCCTCTCCGGTGTGGCTGTACGGAGTGCAGGTGTCTGCGCGCTGCGCTCGCGCTCGCTCTGAGCAATCGCCGTCGCTGCGGGAGGCCCCTCGCGGGCAGCGGGGTGCTCGGGGCGCTCTCGCAGAGCGCCAGCGGTTCCGCGTTTGCTTCAGGGCTCACAAAGATCGTAGCCCGGGACTGGAAAATACTGCAGCAGTCCTGCTGTGCCCCGTCCTGGGGGAGCTGACAGCTTGGTTTCTAAGAACCTCTACCTGGACAGAGGAGGGTGTATGGAACGGTTCCTGGTTCCTTGATTATTTTTTTTTATCATATTGTCTTAATAGCCTTACCTCAGCAACTGCTTCTGAAATGGGCTTTTGGCCAGTTTTACAGCCTTGTCAACTGAATCAATTGCAGAACGTCTCTCGAGTCACAGCACCTCAGCCAGCACTAAATCAAGAACTTTCCTCGACAAGCACATTCACCTTTTCCTAAGAGCAGATGGCCGGCCTGATGTCAGCACTCTTTCCATCCCAGCGACGGTGCTGCGTTACCCCAGCAGGCTGCGCGGAGCTCTGCTCTCTGCCTCCCTTGGCTGTCTTCTGCCACTGCTGCAGCGTGGTTACAGTTGTCCCTTGCGAGTCCCAGGCTCCAGGGAAATATGCCTGCAAGAGAAATAAGCTCGTGGGTAGGTAGTGTTGCTTATGAGAGGAAAACAGAAAGCGGCAGTTAGGAGCTGACTGTTTCTCTTCGCTTTTGTGAGTATTGAAGGTATGGTACAAATTAACAAGGGATTTTCATCAAGCAAATTCCCTGTCTCTGTGGCCTGTAACTAAAGCCAGACAGTGCATTAGAGGAAGCAGATAAACAGCATGGTAGTCTTGTGGGAGGCAAAACTGTGTATCGATCTGCTTGTAAACTGCACAACAGACTAAAGTTTCAATGCTAATAATGTTAGCAATAGCATATAGTAGCAGTTGTCTGGAAAGAAGGAAAATATACAGGGTGAAGGGTCCCATTACAGAGGTATAGCTTTGGGTGTTTTGGGGGGCATAGCCCCAAAATGTTCTGACTGTAATGGGTTCAGTGCACCTGCAGCTGGCCGATCTTAGAAACTAAACAGTCCTGGGCTTGTACAGTATGGAGAGGAGAGATTGCTTGGCAATCTCAGATACTGAAGGCAAAAGGCAAGGAGTCAAGACTGAAGAGGTGTTGCATACTAAACAATAAAAAGCAAATACTGGAATGGAAGAAAATACTGGAAAATGGAAGAATTAATTCACCCCAGTCACTGCTGCTGAGTTGTAAGCAGTGGAAAAGAAGATACCTCAAAGCTCTTTGTATTGTTACTTTAAGATTTTTTAAAATAACTTCCCATTTGTCAGCTGGTGCTTACGTTACTCCCTAGCAAGGGTGATTGAATTTGTTTCAGAAATCCATGCTCCATAATGCTAAGCTTTCTGCGTGCTATTCCTAGTGTTACAGTAATGGTAACAGTTACGGTAACAACCACAGTCCAGACAAGCCAAGGTCCTAACCATCGCCTGAATGACTGTGGCAGGGTCTCTTCCCAACCTGCCTCCAGGGTAAACCAGCAAGAAAGCGGAGCAGAGGCAGGAGGAGAAGTAGAGCCGAAGAGTCAGAGGGCCTTGTGTGCTGTCACCTGGCAGGTCAGCAAAGGATTTGGGAATATCAGGTCCTCTGATTCGAACTTCCAGAGAGGCAATAAGCCATTAGAGCTTGCTGTTATAGCTCCCGACTATCTGTTAGGACTTCAGTCATGCGTCTTCATTTCAAGTTCAGCAGGCAGATACCTGGCATTCTTACAGCATTCAAAGCAGAAGAGACTGCTAGAATCCACAAATGTTTGCTTGAGGTGACAGACATGCCTTGGTCCTGGAGGACAGGAGTACTTGAAAACTGGCAAGCAGAGACCCGTTCGTGTGATGCAGAGGCATCTGCCCGGGTGTGACGGCACCAGGTGAAACCATGTGAGAATTTGGAACAGTGCCTGTCCTCTCTGCCAGCACGGCTCTCCGTGTTGCTGCTTGTGTGGCATCCTGTGCTTGGTCCAAAAGGGAACACTTCCCAGTCTTCGTGAAACTTGGCTACGCAAAATGGTGGAGGCAGACGTTTCCTTTGGTCTTCCCTCTAACAGCTAGGAAAGCGTAGGACAGGACTGCTGAATTTTTACCCACATCCACTAAGTCTGTACCCACATCTGCTCAGACAGAAGGGCAGCATAGGCTCTGGTTCTGTTTGGCCAGTGACACCTTTGCAGATGGTTTCTGGGACAGCTTTTCTCTGAACACTACAGTTTCTCTCCAAATTACAAATCGTGTGACATATGAAATAAGCTGCAAGAACACAGGAGACATCATATATCAGGGATGCTACTGAGTTTCTGGCAACCTTGCAGTCCAGTTTCAGACCTCAGTTCAACTTTAGAGAATGTCTGATCCAGAGATAGAAACTAGTCTAGCTTTCCCCAAAAGTTTCTTGTGTCTTTATTAGCTAAACCATCTAAACTTTTCCTTTTCTGAGTTTTTTAAGTTACCACCTAGTGCTGCAGCTGCCCTTTTTCTTTTCCCTATTTTTCTGCATCCCAAAAGTTGCTGCTGTGCTCTTCTTTGAACCTACCTAAGAACGGCTAAATATCTAAAATCTGACAGAACTAATTTTTTTAACTTGTGGAAGCCTAAGCAGATTCCACCTCCTTTCTCTTCTACCCCATCTCTTTACTATGCTTCACTCATTGTTTAGTCCTTTCCTTTTTGATTGTCAGGTAGTAAATTCACCATGAAAACAGTTTGGAAAGTACAGAATACATTCTTCTTCACATGCTAGTGGTCTCGGTTGGGGGAGAGGCAACAAGTCAGCCTCCCCTTCACGCTCTCCTGGCCTCCCTGCAGACGGCTGTCAGTCACTGTAAGCGCAGTGGTGGAACGGATGATAATAATGCACAGCTAAACTTTCTTGCGTAGAAGTTGGAGTCCTTGGTGTGCTTAGGGAAACTACATGTTCTGCCAGGACCCCTGGCAGAATATTTACATTTCTTCTTCTTGTTACAAAGATATGTATTTCTAAATCAATATGGTAGTCTGCTTTCTCCTATTCTGCAGGACATACTCCTGGCCTGAGGCTGAATCCTTAACTGAAACCAATTAGGGGAAATGATCACTGAGTGAAAGGATGGTGATGTGGGGCAGTTACTGCATGGTTCTTGCAGACCTATGCTAACTAGTTCTGAATAAATGCCTATTGTTACTTATGTTCCGTAAAATGAGAAGAAAAATGGAGAAAAAAGTGCATGTGGATTGGGATTTAACTGATTTGGCTCTAACTGGAACTCTGAAAGAACAAATCTCTGTGGCTGTTAGAACAGGATTCAGGAGCTACCAGCAATTTATACAGTCTTGCTTGATGTATTGCCACTTTTAAATGTTGCATGCCATCTCATAAGGCACTTTCTTGGTGGTTATAGCCTTAAAATGGGCCCATGCAAAGAGAAGATGACTCTGATATCAGGCATTTTTAATAAATGTGCTTTTCCAAGTGTCATTTATTTGGAATGCTGTGTAAAACATTTCAATTTATCTTAATTTTACATGATTTTATTGAATTGTGAAGAGCTGCAAAATCCTCATTTAGACTGCCACAGAGCATTTAAACTCATTAATTGACAAATTAGCTAACAAGCAACAGGGACAGATCTCTTGCTGGGCTGAAGCCTGAAAAGCCCATCTGAACCTTTACAAATGTTAGCACGTTTAATGAGCTGACAAGGAAGCCGAGTTTCTGCATGTTCAGTGGGAACTTCCTAACTGATGGCYGGTTGCATTTCCCCCTCGTCCGGGAGAGGTAATGAGGCCAGGACAGGCTTTCGAGTACTGCATATGCAGGCTCTCTGTAGAGGCTGTTCCTTCTTTCTCTATCACCAGGCTAGACTGAAGAGTGCTTCCCATTGCAGAGGGGTAGCATCTGAAATACATTATTTGGAGTTCCTGAAATTTTATTTACAAGGAAGTTGGGGATTCAAACAGCAAAATATTACATTTCAGTGTCAACTTTAATCCATTCTCTGGCCTAAAAAAACCCAAAAAAGTGCTTGCTGCCAATGTGAGGAACTGGAAATATGATTATAATCAGCATTGGACAAGGGAGAACACCAATCTAATTCAGTGCTTGCCCAGACATCTCTCATGTGGAAAGTAGGCTTGAAGTCTTGACAGCTGTCCTTCCTTGTGTAACTGAGGCCCATGTTTCATTATTTGCCTGTCCATGTATTTTGGTACTTCCACATCTGTTGGATGCTCACAGATACTAATATTTTTGTGTTTTTAGTTTGTCACTCTGTGTGCCTAAACATTTAGTAGGATGTTGGTACTAATTACATCACACAGCTGCTGAAGATTATTTAGCAATATAACACATCAAAGATGCAGAGCTCAACCTGAAGGCAAAACTGTTTGTGATGGTTTATTTTAAAGGAGCTTTTTCTGACTTTCCAATTTAAAGTTCTGTCTGAGTCCTGGTTAAAAGCTGGAGTCAGTTCTTAGGTTGACCTAAGAATTGCTAAGAAAGCTATACTAGAAGTGCTTTTTCAGGATAAAAACACCATACTGACAAAATGCTCTTGCTATGGAATCAGCTTTACAGGCAAAGCTGTTCTTTGTACTGTTTTAGTAACACTTCTCCCTGGAGTGCACACACATGAAATAAGCTTTCCAACCAAAAGCAAGTTGTGCCAATATAAACCTGTCTACACAGAGGGGCTTCTGCTGGCACAGCAGTGTCCCTCAAAGGCCCACCTCTTCTCACCCTTCACAGAGAGGGCTGTGCCAGCAGAAGTCTATGGAATATACATGGCCTTATTTTATCCTAGCTTGTTATTCATCTGCTTTTGTAAAAGTCCTTGTGATGGTGACTGCAGTGTGGCACGGTGCTGTTCATGAACCCCAGCCTCTCAACATCAGCCTGTCTATTAATCCTTTCTAAACCTATTAAATCCTGCCTCTTAATACACTTCCCACCTGCTTCATTCTGCTTTGTATGTTGTTAGGAACAATGCGAGAGTATAGCTCAGTAGATGAAATTTTCAGAAGTGCCTGAGTGACTTGGACCCTTGAGAGTCTTACCCTGCGTAACTCCCAGCCTCATTCGGGAAGTTCTTCTGGCTTGTGTTTATGTTGGCTGCTCATTTATATAGGTAGGTGATTCTCATTACATTGTTTGCAAACATAGTGAGCCAAATACTCCACTGTTGTGAACCGGCATCACCCTATGATGCCACCTATGTTTCAGTGAAACAAGCTYGTTTATGCCAAGGTGAGGATTTGGTGCTTTGTGCCTGGACTCAGGGAGCATTTGAGCCTCCAAACTCAGAGGATCTGTTGCAGTGCCCCTTGGAGGCATTCTAGAAACTGCAGCTTCAGAAGGCTTCCCCTTTTATAATTTGCATCTGTCATATAATATGTACAATATAGAAATGCAAACTGCAGCCTGATTACATATTTATTTGAAGCAACCGTAACACTGCTTGTAATTTGGTGTTGGGAATTACCTGCTTTTCAGCCAGCCCAGAAATTGGAGACAGAAAACAGATCACTGTTATTGTATGTTTTGACAATGAGTGTACAGATTGTCATACAGATTCCCTCTTCCGTCTCAAAAGCACCACAAAATAAATTTTCCCAGTTCTTTCAAACTAGGTATGAATCTTTCCACTTTTCATCAGTCTTGTTCTCTGTGCAAGAAAAGTTATAAATGGCTTTATTTTCAGAAGAATATCCTTTTGCTCTTATCTATTCTGAATACAAAGTGGTCTAAGACTTAAACACCAGGTCTATGAGCAAAGCCAGTGCATTTCCAGCAGGATTTCTTCTGTGCCTCACACAGCATTGCCGGCCCATCTGGAGGAAGCTGTGCTCTTCTGTGCCAATACGCCGTCGTTCTCTCTGATCTGTGTATCCATTTTTAGTTTGTGCAGAGAAATATGCTGTGCTGGGGTTTCTGCAAATGTCGTGTCTTTCCAATGTCACGCAAGTTTGTCAAATCCATAGCGCTGAGGAAGAAGAGAAATCCAATCTGGGATTTACCTGTGACTTGTCAGAGCCAATGATGCTTTCTGTAAATGTCAGCTGGGCAAAGGAGCAGGGGGAGGGAGGGAGACAGATGGTTCAGTTTATCGTCCCACTTGATTTGTTAGCTAAAGTAAATCCAAGGCTTCATGTTTGACCACCATTTCCCCTCCCCTGCGCTCCCCAGCTTGGAACGGGCTCTGCAGTGGCCTGTGAGCGTAGTCAGAAAAGCTTTTACTGTCTTTAGTTCCAGGGCAGTTTCAGCTCGAGGCAACTCTCGCCCAAGCCTGAAAGCAGAGGTCTGACTCCATGCGAGGGAGGGAAGGTCAGAAGCAGTGGTCAGGCGTTCGCTGAAGTTGGTTCTCCAGCTTTCAAAATCAAGTGGATCTGCCATAGGTGTAAAATGTAAAAGGACTTTCACTCTCCAGAGAATGGCCTTTCCCATCACAGCTTTCTAATGTTTCAAGAAATAAGGCATTTTTGCTTATAGCTGAGCTGTTGCTCTTAAAGGATCGGATGCCTTTGTGCTCGAGCCCTCCCAGTCTCACCCCACTCAAACCAAAGTGATCCTGAACGGAGGGGAAACCTTCAAAAACAGGCCAGGGCCTTTCGTTCCCTGCTCTGCCGCTGCTCTGCCGTGTCTTCCAGCAAGTCACTTCACCTCACTGAGTTGCCCTTTTCTGTCCCAGCCTCCTCCTGCTCTATCTGTATAAGAATGATCTCTCCCGTGGTGGGGTTTGGTCCCATGCGGATGTGGGCAGTCACACGCCGAATATTGAGTGCAGAAGAGTCCGCAGAACGCCTGCTCCAGGCATGCTCGTACATACAGGCTGCCAGCGTCCAGGTCCCCCTGGATCCCAAGCTGGGAAGTACAGCAGAAGGAAGAGGAGCTGAGACCCAGGGAATCTCCGGTGTTTCAGGTCCATGTACAAGCAGAGATCTGTCCAGTAAAACTCGAAGTCATGCTAAAAGGGGATCGTACCTCATGTTACAGAGAAGGGCAAAAGCAAGACAAAAGCCTGGTCTCATCTGTGGAGAAGGCTCTGTCCCGTCAGGGGACAACGTGTATTATACATCCTGTGCGAGGCAGGGTTTGTGTCTTTCTAGGTGCTATCCTACTACAAATAAATATTAACGCATATAAATAAAGGAAATTCAGGGTTTTTCCATGCTGAACTTATATCTGGCTTTAAAGGGTGCTGAGCACAAGCCAGCAGCATTTCAGGTGCTCAGTGCTTTTAAAAATTATCAGGCCTTCAATGTTCTCCAGCTAGCACTAAAAATAAAGTAAAATAAGTGAATAATCCTCAAGAAGATGCATCTTTTTCATCTTCCTTACCTGACTCTCATCCTTCTGTACAGCATGGAGTGAGGGAATAAAGGCAAAAGAATTGAATTGTGAAGATGATCAAATGCATTGAAAATTTTAACGTGATAGTTGAGCAGGCATCAAGCTACGCTGTCCCGAGGCAACAGGACACACTGACAGCTTGGTGGGAAGTGCAAGGGAGAGTTTTAAAATAAACAGTATGTGAAAAGAGCTTCTCTAGGCCAGTTTTTATTCAGCAGGAGGAGGGATGCAAAGGAGAGGGGGAAGGGCCCATGTGAAAGCTAAGTGACGTGAAAGTACGCTCATTCAAATGTGAGGAATTTTTAATTGGGGGAGAGGGATTTCGGAGCAGGCAGGGCTGAAACAGTGGAAAGAGCCCGGAGGGGTGGAAGAGGGGAGCGCGTGATGGAAGGACAATTCTTAAAGATGCATTAAACTGCAGGGAGTCTAAAGTAGGCTTAGAGATGAGCCTGAGTAACTGGGACAAAGTGTGCTCAGAAGCCACAGATGGGCCTTGGCTTTCACTATTATCTGCTTGAGGTCGCAGAGGGGAGGAGAGGGAGAGAGGGGGGAGACGTAAGGTGCTGCTTCGCCTCCCGCCTCCTGCCGTTTGCGTCAGGAGAGACGTATTGTTCCCTTCCACTTCCACGGGGACAGGCCAGAGGGACCGAGGGGGGAGGAAGCGGCAGCTCCCCGTGCTCGGGGGCTCACGCCGGCCCGGGGTCTTCCGTCCTGCTTCTGCCAGGCAGGCTGCTAATGCGGCGTGAAAGCAGTTTAAAGCCCTGGGCCTCTCTCCCAGGCAGCAGGGTGTCCCGGGCAGGCCAAAGTCCCCAGTGGGTGGCTGTCAGTGGCGGTTCGGTCGGTTAGGCAGAAATTTATTAGTATTATATTTTCCCCTCTTTTTTTTGTTAGGGTAGTAGGGAAAAAGTGACAGCTGTATTAGGGGCCGCGATGCCTCCAAAGGGGATCAGAAGACATCTGCAGAGAGGGCTTCTGACAAAACCCTTTCAGTGTGCCTTAGCAGCAGCTTCCAAAGCGGTCACGGAAAAGAAAAGCAGGAAAGGTTTAGTGCTTCTGCAGAGCTCAGGCTTCTGCCTTTCTCCTCTGACGTTTGCATACAGAACCTTTCTTCTTTCCCAGCCTTTCACAACATGGGCAACCTTCTCCTCTCGAGAGGCGAGCAACCTCTCTGCTCCCTTCGGGAGCTTGCTCCTCTCCTGCTCTTTGTCTGACTTCCAAATCGCTGGAAGTGGAGGCTTTGAGGAAAAGGTTCGCCCAGAGTCACCTCCGCAGGCAAGTCCTCCCACATGGCAGTGCTTAGTTCTTCTGCCACCAGCGCTATCAGGCCTGCCAGAAATATTTTAAGCAGTCAAAATGGCTTTGTACTTTTTAATCTCTCTGTCCCTAACCATCCTTCCCCTTCACAGATCCCATCATGTTCCACTGTAGAGCTTGGGAGGAAAAAAAGAAAAAAGAAAAAAACAAGCAATCGCTTTTATCATTAACCCATTCAGCTGCAAATCCCCCTCCCCAAAGAAGATTCAGACACAGATTTGCATATGCAATCAACTGTATTCTTTATTTCTATAGAGCCTTTCTTATTAACCACCTCTCTCAAAGGAACTCTTCAGGAAATAAAATTGGTTTGAGATTAAATACAAAAAGTCAACCTTCCATTTTAAAATACTACCTTTTTTGTGAGGGAGGCAACATTAGCTGGCCTTATCTTTAACACTGCTCGTTTTCACATCTGCTGCCCCATTGAGATGGGGCATTTAACAGAGCAGATCCGGTTCTGCGGGCAGCTTCAGCCTATTACTGATCTCAGTCCTTCAGTAGCTTAACAGGTTTTACTGTCTAGGATTCTGATTTTTTTTTCAGGCTTTGAAGTACTGTAGGGACTAAAATACAACCCTGTTTTTTTATTAATGTTTCAGAAGGTTTCATTCCCACCTGCCCAAGCTGGGTTTATTTCCGCTTTTGTGAAGGCAGCCACAGAGCTGGGCCTGTCCGAGCCCTGCCTGCCGGTGGGTTCCCGGACGCTGCCGGCCGGACRCGCCTGCCTGCCAGCCTTGGCTGCTCCTCTGACACGCACATGCAGCCAGGAGAGCTAGGGACAGAGACTGCTCGTAGCAGAAATGTTACATTTATATTATTTTCTGTGAAAAAGCAAAGCTTCTGAGAATTAGGATTCTAAATGAAAGGAATAGCATTTGGAATAAAAGAATAAAGATGAATATAGCACTTTCTTATGTAAAAGATATATATTTATATATATAAGTAAAATTTAAAGAAAGGTGCTACACTGTGTATAGCACTTTTCTTTCTGATTGCAGATATGCAGTTGCTGTGAGTCAATAGAAATTAAGCCAAAGAGCACTTCTCATATTCGTTAATCCTCTTTGTCATTGTCCTGGGTGTGTTCCTTCATTTGCTCAGATCCTGTCTTTAAGCTGTGAGCGTTAAACTGAGCATTTGAAGCTGTAAGTGAAAATATATAATGTAATAATTCACAGCTGGAGGCTCACGCATCGGTTACAGTTGGACCTATGAAGCGTGCTTTAGTTTATACAGGCACAAAGGACGGCTTTTCCCCCAGGGTCGGGAGAATGGAAGAAATGACTTTTCAGGTTCTACCATCTGCAGATGGTAGTACCAAATATTGCCATTTGGTTACAAAACGATCAGGTAATTTTGAGTAATCTAATTTGTTGTAAGAAATTCCAAAGTGCTTGCTAGGGACTTACTGAAAAAGCAGTGTTCTTAACATCAGTGTTCTTAAATAATTTCTCTTTCAAACTCCAGAACCCATCCTAAGCTCAAATGGATGTCATTCTGTGCATAGTCAGTATCCAGAGACATGTTATTCCTTTGTGAAAGTTTGTTTTCCAACAACTGCGATGACAAGAAGAAATTTTGCACTAGCATTTGTTACCTCTTGCTTCTAAAGGGAGAGTAAACCCCTATTATAATAACAGCAGTGTTCCCCAAGGCAAATTGCTGGCACTCCAGGAGGTGCTGGGGTTGTGTTTTGGAAATCCCGTGCCTGTTTCTGTAGACTTCAGTTATGGTTTAATGATTGAAAAATCATAAGACCATGTAACTTTTTGGAAAATTTACAAATCTGAGATTAAGAAACATTAAGGATGGATGGAAAAGACATTGAAAACTGATCTACTTGGCATTTGGCCAGTTTTCTTTTAATAACACATATTATATTCACTTGTTTAGGTCTTTGTAAGCCACATATAAGAATAAACTGATACTATAGCTGGTGTCAGTGAGGGAAGTGTAACCACGTTAATTCTACTGTTTGAAGTGAAACTTAAGTAATTCACAGTTTCAAATTGTTTAATGAAAGCCTTAGAAGTTTCAGCCTGGAAGCTTAGTTTTTAGACAAAAGCAGTTACACGCCTGCATCAGACTGTGGAGTTGAAATTTCTCTTATTTTAAATACTGGGGGGGGGGGGGTTGAGGGTATTGGTTACATTTTAAATTAATGGGGAAAACTACAAAAATCCTAACTGAATTGAAGCAGTAGAGTGAAAAGTGAATCAGGAGAGAGAAACAGATAATGCAGCTATTCCCCGCTTGTCTCGACGTACCGATGTTTTAGACACCTTTAGGAGCCCCTGCTAGCTAGCCTCCGGGAGGCTTGCGGGGTTTGGGATGCCCTTTGGCTGATCACAGTCCTGCTCCTGCCCTGCAAGGGTGGATTCTGTGTCGCCCGGAGCTTGCGGTGCTGTTCGTGCTGGCTTCTGAGGTCCCTGAGCGTGCTGGGGAGCCGCGGCGAGGGGGGCAGCACTAGCCTGGGGTGAGGCGGGTAGGGGAAACGGCGAACGTCTGGAAGAAGATGTTTAGACACGGCTGCTTTTGTTGGAGTACTAAAACTGGAGCTGCACCCAGCAAACGGGAAGCTTGGCAACCTGTGCGCGTCAGCAGAACCGTTGTTCAGAAGCGTAAATTCCTGGGAACAAAAATCACGAGCATTGAGTTTCCCCTGCTTCCTCTCTCAGCAACTGAATAACCCGGGCCTAAAGGTCACAGCCACAAGAATGGTGTCTCTGCCCTGTTCTTCTCTTCGCAGTCCTCAAATGTAGGCAGCCCTGGCCAGAAATTCAAACCACATACAGGGAATACGACTGTAAGAAGGAGTCTTTGATTTTGGAAAATGGGAGACTAAAGAGAGGAAAGGCAGAGAGTCCTGCTGCACACGGGCATCCACGCTCCTGGAGGGCTTGTTGCTCGTTAAAAAGCCAGTGACCAAGAAGTGCTCGTTCCGTAACAAATGCGGGGATTGCCTGCGACTCCCTCGCCACCTGCCATTCTTGCAACGGCCGCGCTGTGCTGCGCTCGCTCCCGGGCCGAGCGCTGAACCAGTAACGCGCACAAGCTCCCTGCCCTGCCCTTCAGTGCCACAGCGGTAATGGTGCAACCAAAATGATCACACGATTTAAGAGAAAAAGGTGTTGTAGCAGAAGATAGTACGTTTTATTGGACTAACTAATATAACTGAAAAAATGGCCAGGCTTTCAGGTACACCATCCTTTTATCAGCCCAAGTAAAGCTGGGGAAACGGTAGTGTGCTGCTCTCGTCTTTGCTGCGCCTGTCCCTGGGTGAAGAGAGGAGCACAGATTAAAATCCGTCTGTCAGGGACTTTTTACAAGTCCCTCAAAAAACTCTCCCTTAAAACTCACTTTGAAATACACACGCAAGAGGACATGTGCTTGCGTGTACTCTCCCTAGATGAGCAGCTTGTGGCTGGATCTCCTCCAGGAAGGATATAACAAAAATGGAGTGGGGAGAAATCAAGAAAAATTATATGCATATAAGCTTGCTTCACACTACTAAACCTGAACATCACTGTGTAAGTACTTTTTCTTTAGTCCTTCTGCGTAGTACCTCCCATTTCTTTTAATTAACAGGCCTAAGCTTCACCTTGTTTCAGTGCCATCCCTGTGGTTGTTGAAAGGGGGGAGGCAGGGCGGGAATCGCCCCGAGCATCGCTGCAAACAGCACCTGCTCCAGCAGGCAGGCTTGCGCCGAAGGGGGAGCAGATTCACTGTGCGGGACTGTCAGCCTTCCCTGAAAGATCTGTTGATGCTGTGCCAGCGTGTGCAGTTTCATTCTCTTGTGCTTCTGCCTAAGAAGCCTTCTCTCTGTGCTTTTTGCCTAAGATTTTCTGTGTTTGTAAATCATTCTTTCATTGCACTACAAGAAACTGCACTGTTTACTCAAGGGGCATTCTGCAGTTCAATTTAGAAGGGTTCGTCTTTCTCTCTTGGAGTTGTTAAAGCTGATCCAAAACAGTCTTGCCATACTGCATTCCAACATGGGCTTTGTGGAAGTGGAGATGGAAGCACCTTTTTCTCCATGGTACAGTCTGAACAAGGATAAAGAAACAGAGAAAACATTCATCTTCCATATTAAAAAAAAAACAAGAAACAACAAAAAAGAGTTTTGATCTAGTTTTTTACTGTAGCTAAGTCTAAAACAATAACAAATTGTGCATTACAGTCTGTAATTTCAGACTGTCACACAAGAGCTTGCTTTTCCTCCCCCTTCCCCCCATACAGTCATTTTTAATTTCTCCGGATGTGTTCTTTCACCAAGAGAGCCAGGCGGGCCCTGCTCCTTGCTGCCAGGAGGCAGCAGAAAGTTCATTCAACCAAGTCAGCCTTGGTTGCCTTTGGCTCACACCGTGGAGGAACAAGGAGCACTCATTAAAAAGCAAGTATCAAACATAAGAGGAGATTTTGGTTTTATTGATTTGTTTTTGTTCTTTCCTAACATGTATCTACATCAGCACTTGACTCTCTCTGAATTTAATAAGCATATTCTAATGCTCATCTTGTCAGAAAGAAGCCAAGACTGGACATACAAATGCTGCTGCTTCTTTCTTTTCTCCAGCTGCCAGAGGAGCCCCAGAGCCAGCACTAGAAATCACTGAGCCGGGCAGAATCCCCCTCAGCTCCCCGGTCATCTCGTCCCCAAGGCCAGAGCTGAAGAGAGCCAGGGGCACCATCTTACCCCTCTCTCCGTAGCGTCTCGTGCACCCAGCAGATTATCCGGACTGTGAGGAGCAGCCCTCTTCCGCGTTTGAACCATAAAATTATTCATGGCTGTGTCAGATACGTTAGTGGCAATCGCTGGGGCCATTTGCGTTCAGAACAGCTTCATGTCGCAGGCTGCCTTTAGTCATGAGGCACATCCAAGTGATTGCATTTAGAAATTAGGATGGATGGCAGCTGCTCAAGTGCTCCTTGAAAAAATGATATTATATGGTTCAACTGTAAATCTCACAAGCATACTAGCCCCGAAAGCCCTCTGTTAGAGAGAGAAAAATACTCTGTGCCTTTTGGCTGGAACTTAACAGTCAACTGGTGCTAACATTCGTCTTCAGAAAAAATGCCCCGGTGTAGTGGAGCAGGTTTATCGGTGGTGGTGCTTCTTCTGCGAACGGGCTCTTCTGGGCTGCTGTTTGCCACAGAAAGACGCCCTCCGACGGCAGGGCCAAGACCTGTGTGACAAGTAATGCCGTGGCGTGCCAGGTCAAGAGATGCCAGGAGGTAGGAAGAGGGGCGCTTTGGGCACCACCATTTTTAGAAAGGCATTTTTACAGGTTCAGGAATAGAAATTTTCGTTTTATTAATTAATTTATTTTTTTCCCTTTAGCCTTTTTCTAACCAGCAGCGTTCTGAAAGATGTGGCTGCGCCTGTAGCGCTCGCTGCGCTGGGTGGCTGTGGTGGGGAGCAGCTGCGAGCCGTCCCCGGGCGCGCGAGGAAACGCGCCGTCGCGAGCAGGGCGAGCCGGCCCTCCTCCCGCCCGCTGGCAGCCGCCACGCGGCCTCCCTTGTTGCAAAACCTGTTATCGGGACAGACATGCTACAGTGGCATATTTAATCCGCGGGAAGCTTTAACAACACCGTATGCATTGATCACACCAGCTTAATCGAAGAATAGCTGATGAATGAACATATGGGTGATGCTGAAACGGAGGCTGCTAGTTAGAGCTAGAAGCGTTGCGTTTTGATCAGGTTTGTAGGCTTGTGCTCATTACATTTTCTCAGGCCTGTGATAAAACATCACAAATGTAATTGAAGCTGACATATCATCAGAAAGGAGAGAGGCCTCTCCTTATGCCTAATGTTGACTCGCCTTGGCAATCCAATGGCCCATAATATCTGACCTGGAATCTCAACAGAGTTACAACAGTAAGTGGGATCGAGTCCTGTCAAACCTTCACAAGGCTGCCCCAGGACTGCATGACAGTGTCTTAAGAGAGCACAGGCTCTCTGGCCCCGAGTTTTCATTACAGGAATATGCTCAGAACAACACAGTATGGTACTCTGCAGTTAGAAGCTCCTTCAGTTCAAGCCATGTCCCAGATCTAAGCACTTGGATCTTGCAAAGGCTTTGGCAAGGTGTCTTTGCTGTGGTGTGTCGGGAAAAGAAGAATGAGTGGAGCTAGAGATAGAAATCGTGTTTGTAGAAAAATTCCTACCAGCCTGTTGGTGAGTGTAGTAGGAGCCTTTTTTAATAAAATCATTTTCTACTTACAGGACCAAGGGATATGATGCCTTGGTCCAAGTATGCAGGCTAACTTCTTTTTTTTTTTCCCCCCCAGTTTCCCCTGTATTGCGTCTGAGGCGAGCAGCATTCTCTTTTTCTCTGGTTTTGACGCTCTGCAAGAGATGGCGTTAAGAGTTGCCGTGTAAGCTGCAGCAGGTCGATTGCCACAGCTACATTCCCCCTCCCTCATCTTTTTTTAGGAATACCATCTGTTTAGTCATTAGCCCCATCAGCTCTCATTAATTGAGTCATGTCTCATTTAGGCTGCTGTATTAGCTTCTCATTGTTCCCTAGATAAGGAATCACAGGCTTTTTTCCCAGATGCCTTGCTTCCTGTTGAGCTCTGTCCAAAGTCAGGTGTCAGCTGGAGAGCAAGCATGGGATCCAGATTCAGGCTGCCTTTCCAAGCCTAAAGCCAAAACGCCAGCCTGTTCCTTCAGGGCCCAAGCGCCAACTTGTCTGCGCTGGCCCAGCCTTGGAGAGTCACGGGGAGTATGGAGTGGCCTTGACTAAAGAGAGGAGGCCTTCTGCCTCCTTTCCCCTTTGATTTCTCTGCTTTTCATCATCTCTGCTATAGCTAATAGGGTTTTTTTCCTTCCTCCCAATGGCACAGTGGGTGCATCTAAGTATCRAAACCCTGGTGCAGAACAGATATTAGGAACAAATCACCTAGAAGGAAATGATGGGTTGCATTTCAATTAGCACACTTTGGTTACACAGAATTAGTCCTGTCACCGAACTTTATCAAGAAAGCCTTCAGGAGAGGCAGGAGGAGAAAGGAGCCCTCCTGTGTAGTTGAATTTCAACACTGGAGAGCCAAGGGTTTGTTATAAAATCTTCCGTTTAACTCGGTTGTTCCAGGCTTATGGTTTTTTACCATTAGTTATATGGAGCTTGCTGAGTTGATTTTTATTTTTTGAAGGGTAGAAGGATTAGTTACAGCACAACCCTTTTATTTTATTTCTTATCCTTAAAAGAGGCCAATTTGAGTGGGTGAATGTGTTAGAAATTAAGCAGCTCCCTGTAAAATGGATCATTGTTAAGACTACAAAATGTAGGTGTGAGTTTGTGAAAGCTGCCTGAGAGCAGGATTAGGAAGGTGTTGAAGTAATCAAGGCTCCTCGGAGTGGTTTACAAAGAAATGAATTAATTAGAGCAAATTGTGAGTTCACAGTTTTCTTGAATGACCTGCCTGACTTGTATGCTCTGAGCCCTGCAGACAATATATGATCCCCAAACTTTTTAAGCACTTTGCCAGAAGAGTGAGAACAAAATGTAGAACTGCTGAAAGAAAAGTGTTTCTTTTCACAGACATTTTGGTGAAGACTTGTTATGTCTGCACAGTTTCCCAGCTCGCTCAGCTGTCAAATAATTGAACAGGAACAATAAATTCTTTTTCTGTTCCTATCATTCTCATGTACGTCCACCCTTTTTTTCATTTTGCTGCAATGATGTACTTACAATTTCTTCCTAGGGCTTCCCTTACAACATGTCGAATGGAGGACATGGCTTCCTCCAAATTTTTGGTCCTGTGTAGATGTCATGTTTGCTGAATCTCCTAGAAATAGTAGCCAGTGTAGCGATGACTTTCAGTTGTGGGGAAAAATCTGGACAAATACCTGAATCTGGAATAAAACAGCACATATACTCTAAATCTCCAGTATTAGATTTAGGGTAGGCTGAGCAACCAAATTGCCTTTACCTGAAGACCTGAGCCAGCTTTGCATTTCTATTTCACCTTCCCTCCCAGAAATTCGTGTTCCCTTCGACCTGGCATACTGTGGGTTTGAGGCCACAGCTAGAGGAAGAGTTACCAAGACTCGAGAGGACACCGCTCCTGGGCAGTCTGCTCGAAGCTGGACAGCCTTTCTGTTTACCTGGGTTCCCGACCTGGCGAACGGCTTAGCTGGGCTGGACAAGTTATTTCTTCTCCCTGCAGGGCTGCTTCTGGCTCCCACTGCTGCCTTCTTTATATCACAGCTCTAATTAGCCTCTTGCTTAATGTGAAGTGGCCACAGTCCATCACAAGCTGTTTGTGTTGCATGTATTTTATTACCTATCCTTTTTTCCTCCAGCCTCCTTTGATTCCAGGAGAGAATAAAATACTAAAAGGCAATTTTCTTCAGCCAGAAATCATTTATATTAATATACATATAAAAATGTATAATTTACTATTCCAGTGCTGCGGTATCTTTGTAGTATGAAATATAAATGCATAAAAAATTATGGTCCACCATTCAAATGGTTTACAGTCTAAATAAAAACAAATGTAAGGTTTGTAGGATAAAGTACAGTTTATAGAGAAATGCCTTAAAAGTGGAAAACTTAAAAAACAAAGAAAAAATGGTACCCAATTCTTACTTAAATGCTGTGACCATAATGTTTCATGTCTTTATTCACTGCTTTTCTCATCCCTTGCAAAAGCTCTGCCAAATACCTACTCTAAACAAAGGTGTGGCAAGATGAAGCTTCAAAGGAATTGCTTTCTTTATAGGAAGAGCTTTAGCTGGCTTCCTAACAAGCGATCTAGCTTCAAACTTAATTGTAAGTGGATTGTGGTTCAGGTTCAGGGAGGCGCCAAGGTGTCCATGATGTCTGCGTATCTGCTCGTCCCTTTGCGATCGAAGGGGAGCGTTAATAGGGATGAGCGCGCTGAAGCCAAGTTGCGCAGCACCCGTAGTTGTGCTGCTTGGGAGAGGGAAGGAGCCAGCGGCTTAGCCAGCGCCTCGCACCTCCTCGCCGCCTGCCGAGGTGCCGCGGGGACCTGGCGCAAGCTCGGGCGCAGGCTTTGCCCCCAGCTCCGCTGGTGTTAAGCCGCGCACGTACCACCTGCCGCCTCCTTCCTCGGGCCGCTGGGCTGAAAGCGCGGGGCTAGCAGGGTTAGCCCGGCCGCCAGCGAGCCTGGCCTCCTTGGGAGGCTTAAAATCAGCTTGTCACAGTGAGCCAAATACGGATGTTTTTCTGATTCCCTTCTGAGGAGGAGAATGGCTGGGGATAGTTGCTTGCCTCTAAGTATCGTTTCTAGGAGCCGAGAGGCTTAGCGGATTAATCTTCCTTCTGGGATGCGGATCAGGCTGAAGTGCGGGGCCGGATGATTATTAAGACTGAAATTCTCTGTCAATTTATTGGCAGAGACGGTTCCTCCGCACCGAGATGGTGGTGGCAGAGGTGCCTGGTCTCGGAGACAGCGCGGGAAAGGGCTTGCCGGAGATGAGAGTGGGAATGGCAGGCTTCCCTGGAAGGAAGCAGCCTGGCYGTGCAGTGCCCCAGTTCTTTAATTCCTTCTGCTCTAAGAATTGGGGAGGGTTGGGGGCTTTTTTGTTTGTTTGTTTTCCCTGCAGAGCTCTTTGTAAGGGCTGCAGGCAGGGTAGGGAGCAGCTCTGACGGCTGGCCCCTTTCTGACATTTTCTTCAGGGCTGGACCAGTCCTTCTTTCCCTGTCCCTTCAGGGCTGGAGGTGCTTCTCTGTTYTCCCCTTGGAGACCGGAAGGTCCTTCTCTGTCGCGTTAAATGTCAGAGTGGTAGTTGCTCTCCACGTCTGCTAAATGCCACCTCGGTGCTAGCCAGTTACCCAGAAAGGGGTGCTGGTTTTGAGGCTTCCTTCCTTCCTTCCTTCCTTCCTTCCTTCCTAGCCTTTGCTAGTCCTTGCCTCCAACTCCTTCTTGCCTTTGAGGAATAATCATTCAGTCCAGAGTGTTAATTGTGGTTTCCTAATGTCACAAGTACAGAGAACTGATTGCATTAGTTTTGCTGTATTCATTTTTCTACCATGAGTGGTTCTGAGTCGGGAAGACACTGAAGTGCATGCTTACGTGTGTTGCATTCCACTGACCCGTGCTTTAGTCCCTGCCTCGTTCCYGCTGCGGTGCTGCTCCGGAGCCGCCGTTGCAGAACCAGGCTCCAACTGTGCCAGGTGCTGCACAGACACAGCGGAATGGCAAGAAGGTCTCGTTGGTGCTGCAGAGTTTCTGATGTACGTGTGAGGTCTGTAATTACAGATAGAGGCTGACATGCAAGGACGCAAGGAAGCAATAGCCGTCRTTATGATATACTTGTAGGTTTTTTTGATTTGAGGGGCATTACAAATAGAAGGTAGGTAAAACTGGGACCCCTTTTATCTCTAATATTTAGAGAGTGCCTTTTCAATTTTGTTTATTCTTCTTCTGAAGGGTATCTTATTTTAGTTTTGAAGGAAGTGGTATGTTGACTTCTCACTTAGAAGGTTGTCTCTTAAATGCTCTTATGAAATGTGAGTTTGCAGTGGACTCTACAGTGGAAAGAGGCAGCAGGTTTGGGCTTTGGTAGTCGGGGGAGCTTGCAGACAGGTGTGTTTGCATCCTGAGGCAGAAAATATCTGTGTGAGTGGAAGTTTTTATCATCATTTTTGGTTAAAATGCAGCCCCAGGAGCTAGTTTCTGGAAAGGTCTTCTCCAAATGGGGCCTGTCTTAACATGCTTGTCTTCTCTCTTAGGGGCRTATTTCATGCTCAGGCTCCTGCTTGAGGCTAGTCTTTGTTTAGATACTGGAGCATGTGTTCGAATGAGTCCCAAAGCTCCAGAGACATAGTTATCCTGCTTGCATATTTTATTTTAATTTTGGTGCGGGTTTTATTTTTAAGAGATTAAAAAAGCTAATAATAGTTTTCTTGGCCTTTTCTCTTCATCTGCAGCTCAGTCTTTTCCATTGGGCATTGTGGGAAAGAGATGTGTGTGCCTGACCTTGGATCAGTCCTTCCTACAAAGCTTTCGAGTCAGGGGACTTAATCCTCCTTTTCATGCCTCACCTCTGCACAATCAAGGCCAACCTTCTAGAAGAGAGCACAATTATTTAGCCTGGCAGGCTGCGCAGATGGCGGGGTGAAAACGCGTGTGAGATATTTTGGTTACTTCTGAGGAACAGCCCCCATCGTTTAGCAGATCGTGGTGTAATTTGAGCCGGGCCTTCATTTCTTCTAAGGGCAGTAGGTGGGGTATGTGGTCGGTATCTCGAGGCTTTCCACGGTGCCAGTCGCCTTTTAAAAGGCACTTTATGAAAACAGTCCCTGGCTCCACTGCACAGAAGTAGCCCGATGGCAGTGAAAGGGCGAAGTCAGGGCCTTGCCCGCACTTCCATGGCATCCTGCTTAAGCTGTGTTTTGTATTTCTGTTTTAGTCCTCGTCTACTTTTATGTTAATGTCTTAATAAGCAATGGAGACACATGCAGAATGAGGAGTCCTTGAAACTTGTTCCTGTGGCGTTTCAGGAGCCCCAGCCCGCAATGCGCCTTCTTCCACGTCCCCTTCTGCCACCTCYTCCCGCCGTGCCCACGCTCCCGGCACTTCCCGAGACCCGCGCGAATTAACACCCTGGGCTAGGACTGCCTGGGGCCTGTCCCCTCGGGAGCACCGGCTGCAAGCTGCGTGCTGCGAACGGCAACAAGATCCCCAGCAATTGCTCTCTCTTTATTTTGATAAGTTTATCTGCCAAGTTGTTCCTGAGCTGATGGGATCAGTCAGGTGCATTTGCTGTTTCCATGCAGAAAGAGGTGACTAAAACCAGGGGAAAATGATGCAAATCAAGGTGCAAGATTGCTGCCTGGCGCTGCCCTCRTTCAGAAGGCCCTGGGCCTTGGCACATTGCGCTGCCCTGCTATAAATGTTGATGAAGCCTTCCTGGGGCAAAGGGTTGCCAAAATATGTATCGGTATGCGCTAACCTGGCAAACCCTAGAGGGCAAAATGTTGTATCCAGAAGAGAGAATGATTAAAATAWTAGGCTGACATATGTGATATCTAAAAATTTTCTGCCACAGCCATTAAGCCCCTTAACATTGTGCTTTGAAATGTGGCCACAAGTCATAAAAATGTCTGACCGGGCAAGAGTGTTCGTAGTGTCATAAATAATAATGGCCCTGCGCCCTGAGCGGGCTTGCGCACCGAGAGAAAACGAGAATAAGGAGCAGAACAGCAGGACACGGGGAGATTTATTAACTTCAGCAGACGTAAGATTTAAGATTGGAAATTTCCTGACAAAAACTAAGGAAATACTGTATGTTTTCTTAAAATAAAAAAGGGAAGGCTCCAGTTAGAGTGTAGTATGTTGCTGGACTAGGTTTATTTTTAATTGCAGGTGTAGTGAAAGATACAAAAATAATCGAGCTGCATTAGTTTAGTTTAGTTTAGTTTAGTTTAGTTTAGTTTAGTTTAGTTTGACACACCGTGCTGTGGTTCTGTGCCTAACCTACAGTGCCTCCTCGGCAAAGGAGTCTGTGCCATTTTCATGCAATTCAGATTCCAGAAAGAGCAGCTTCAGGGAAAGTTAGTATTTTTCCAGTATGGTAAGGAAGATGCACTGATAGGCTGCATTTTCAGGAGAAGCTGTCGGGGTAGTATTAGAGGACGTTATGCGTGTAAAAAGTCTGGTCCCAAACTATGTGCTTTTGCACGTAAATCTTTCTGTGAGCAGCAGAACTAATGAACCCTGATGTCTTGCAGTTGTGTCTATGGTTTGATTTCCTGGTGTGGTTAGGGGCGGAAAGCTCTAACTGAAAACGGCGCTGGTGACAAGCCCGTCGCATGCAGAGCTTTGGTGCCTGGCAGCGGGCTGCCTTTCTCGCTGCGCTTGCTATGGACTTAGCTCTTGCCTGCTCCTCTCGGAGGGTAACAGCAGCTCCAGGCTGCATCTTCGCTGGCCAGTGAATGAATGGGGGAAAAGGAGAAGGAGGTAGCTGTTTTTGCTGTATCTTGTGATGCTTCCTTCTTTTTAAACTTTGTCTGTGGTTGAGTTTTAGCCGAGTAGTTCTCATCGCTGCCCCATTTTCATTCAGATGCTAAGCAAGGGGTTGCAAAGACCTGGCTGGATTGCATACCCGAGAGTCAGCCTGGCCAGCTGCACCTCTCGCCTAGCCCTCCTTCAGCGCCGCCGCTCAAAGCCAGGTTTGGGGAATGTCCTGCAAGACGAACACACCGTGCCCTGCTGTGGGCCTACGAGAACTTGTCCGGACGTCAGGACAGCGCCAGAGCGAGCTCTCCAGGCAGGGACACCAGATCAGCACCAGCGGCCAGGGTGAAGGCATCACCCAGCAGCCTGCGCCCGCTCTCGGTGTTGCCTTTGGGGCTGTGCCTGCCTCTCCAAGTGTCGGGTGGTTCTTACGCAGCTGCTTCTCATAGACACAGAGAGGTTTAGGGACTCCAGGCTTATGCTTATTTATTCAATGTGACCTTAATCTCTCTGTGTCTTACTGTGCTCTGTAACACATATGGATGCGGCTTGCAGACTAACATCTCATTGACGGAGTCAGCTTGCACTAATTTAATCCTTTTATATCAAACAATGTGACAGGATAGTCCATGAAATCCAGTGCCCCAGTAATGCTATTTTACATGCTTGAAAATATTTTGACAGCCCTGACTGATATGAAAAATAACGTAGGCATTTAGTACTACCTAGCATTTTCAGCTACGTGCCAGGCCTTCTGCACACTGGGTTGGACAGACACAGACCAAAGCAGACGGGTCCCATCCTGCTGAGCAAGAACGAAGGATGTACAACAGACAGAGGGTTATAGTAACATTAATAGAGTTTGTAGACCTTTTTAGTAGGGTTTTCGATGCTTTATAAGAATGTGAGTTTTATGCTTTATAAATTGAGGCTTTTAGGAGGAGTAAGCCAGAGAGAGCTGGAAGGGGTGGGAAGCTTTAGAAATGGTGAACCCTGCTGCCTCTCATAGAACTAGTTTAACCACAGGATAAAAGATCAGGCAAGTTAAGTTAACCGCAGAATCACAACATCAGAATAAAGAAAGGTCTCATCCATCTGGAGACAAGGTGATAAAGTTAGGAATGTCCCCTTGGCGCACTTGGTGCAGACGTATATTAGTGCGCAGGTGGTAAGAGAGGAGGCTTCTCCGACACTGAAGTCTTTTTGGAGGGAGGCAGTTCTTAGCTGTAATGAGACCCTTTCTTCTTGAGCAACTTATTTTCTTAAACTTGTGTGACGATTATTTGTAACAGGCTGGCTAATCTGTTAGTGTTTCTTAAGGTTTGAGAATTTAAACGTTTTTGGTGTTAAGATTCCTTCCTTTCCAATAAGTTATGAATACAGTGCTACATAAGTATTTGATGCAAAAGTAGTAATTATTTTTTATTTAATTGCTGTATTTTTTGCTGTATTTTCTGTAAAGATCTTTTTGTCTCTCTTTGAAGTACTTGCTTTTGCTGAGGCTGGACCCTTGCACCCTCCCAGCCCCCCAGCCCAGGTCAAGGTGCAACTGCAGAGGTTCAATAACGGGAATTTTTGCTCATGCGGAGGGCCTGGTCTCAGCAGATCACTGTGAAATACACTGCAGCACCCAGTCGAGTGTACGCTGGAAACCATTCTGAAAATCATAGTTTTAATATACCAGCAGACAAAGGGCAAGTTAGAAAAGTAACGCTGGGCTTTGGAGAGAGCATGGGCTTTTTTGCATTGCAGTATTGACAAAAGCTGCCTCCCCACATCCCCCTTTCTGAGCTGGAGCAAACAAAGCCAAGCTTTTTAGCTCTGTCTCTGGAATAGAAATGGACATCAGAAGCCGAATGTAAAATAACCAAACCAATATACAATTGCAAACTCAGATAATCTCTTTAGCCTGGTTTCCTCCAGTAAGCGTCGGCTCTCTGAATCACTATTGAGAGACTTAGAAAGCACCCCTGGAGCTGTGCTGCGGGAAACTCGCTTTTCCTGACTTCCAGGCTGCATTTCTTTTTTTGTTTTTATTCTCTTCTCCCCACGCCTCCCGTCTCTGCTTCTTTCTCTATTTTTGTCCATGCAAACATTATAAAAGGCCTGAAAGTGGATAAGTGTCTGCTTCTGGTGTATTTAAGAGAGAGTACCATGCAGAGAATCCCCCAAGACAGCTGCTTTGGTTCCAGGCCAAGCCAGCATTAGTCCTACAGGGAATTAATTATAATATATTAATATATAAACATATAATATATGATGAATTTATCTATTGAAATAGACTAGTTCATTAATTCTGTGTATAATTATTATTTTTTTCTTTTGAATACTTTCACCTGAAGAATTCAACGCACTTTGTCTGCCTTTAGATCGTGCAAAATACTTTGTGAGGATGGGGGCCTTTATAAAGCCTCTGCTGTACTTCAATACCTGGGGAACGTACTGCACCGCCTACGCATACAGCATACAGCTGCGCGCACAGGCCGGCGATCTAGGGTCCTGAATTGCACTGCTGCATGACAGCAGCGTTGAAGGCAGGGAGAGCAGTGATGGGATGCAAAAGCAACATCTTTTAAATTCAGAATAAAAGATAGAAGAGATACTAAGCTGTCAAATTAGCAAAATGTTTTATGGAATGCCTTAATCCTTAATTGCAGATTTCCTTTCATTTTTATTACATTATCTGGATGTTATTCGAGCATGCACTCAGACAGTTCCTGTCTCTCTTAGTTTTCTCTTTTTTGTTATCTAATTATGGGAATTGATTTTAATACAACAAATAGACACTAAATATATTTAGCGAATACAAGTCACAGGGACGATTTCTTACTCTCCAATATAAACTGCTAATTAAAGGCCAGTTCCCTGCACTGCAAATTGCTATAAGAAACCCAATTTCCTTGTTTYTCTATTGAGAATTTCCTGTACTTTATTCCGTACAGCTGACAGCGTGTACAGACCTCAGCCAGGCTGAGGAGGTCCTAAAGGCCCATGAATCTCATAGACGTTCACAGAGGGCAAGTGCTCTGCTGTCACCTTCCCTGTGGCAACCCAGGGCTCCCTCCCTTTCCTGTCGGCAGCCCCTCCAAAAAGCTGCCCTACAGCTGCGAGGGGTAGGAAGGGGAAGGCTCCCTCCAGCCCTTCCCCACCACGTCACGTCATTTCTGCCCCCCAGCCTCTCGTGGAGCTCTCGTAGAGCCATCAGGAAACATGCRTCATCACGTACAAAGCTGAGGGCTTCTCAGCAGGTTACACAAAACTGAATTTCACTGCCACAGTGTCAAAAACAAAATCATTTATTAGGGCAACATGCAAATTTGGTGGGCTGCTCCCCATCTCCAGTCCCATCAAGCAGGGTTAGCACCTCTCTCCCCCTGTAGGAAAGAGAAACAGACTTCTGGTAACACAGATTTCACCAAGTTCAGCACGTTCACCAAGGTCTGGCTATGGCAGCAGCCAACTAAGGCAAAGGATTGAAATCCTGTCCCCTCCGCACTTCTTCCCCGCCCTGGCCCTGGTAAGGTGTGCAAGCTCAGTGGCGTGTCCGTCTGTCCAGTCCAATGGCAACGTCTTGCTGCTCCCTGCTGCACCAGGTGTTGGAAGTGAGGAGGACACAGGAACAGGCAGGGCTGTACGCACTACGTGCGGCCTTGGCGGCCGCTCACTTGAGCCATTGGGCTGCCCATGGCAGTCTGCCTTGCCAGGCAGCCGCCTGCCCTGCAGGGACTTGAAGCCAGCCTTGATCGTCTAATGAATAAATATTCTCGTGCGCAGCCGTTGAGACTAGATTTATGGCAAAGCGTTGGGTAAGACTGCTGTGGTGGGTAAAGTGGTTAGGGAAGCTTATTGATGTATTTATTCACTAAGGAAGATACGTTGCAGTGCTCTTCCACGTGAAAGTAGCGTATTCAAATCCTGCCCCCTGTCCCTTCCCACTTTGCTTCTTGGGATGCATTTACGGAAAGTTAGAGCTGAAATCACAGCTAAAGGCTGCTGAAAGGAACAAACACAGTGGTCTGTCTTCCCTTCTCTGCTCCATGCGTACCTTTTCCTTTGCAATGGCTTTGGGATGTGACTGAGACCTTGGTGAGTGGATTGGTCTCACTGAACTGGCAGAAAACTAATATTGAAGAAAAGGCAGGCGAGCGAATTGTGTGCTGACTTTTTGTGCTTTTAACCAAAAAAGCTTTATGAGCTGACTTGGCTCACTGAGGCATCAGCTGAGTGCCAGAGCTGGGCCAAAGCAGTGGACAAGACCACGTGTCCCGAAGTGGTGAGGGAAGGACAGCATTGCTCCTGCTGGCAGCCGCAGGCTGTTGGATCAGCTCAGCTCGTCTCATGTAAGCATGTTCCCAGAGTCCATGCTGCCATCCAGTGCTGCTGGTGAGAAATGTCATTAGACCCAAGCTCCTTGGATGGAAGGTGCATATCTCCTAGTCGTTATAACGACAACGATAAATAGACTTGCGTGGGAAGTGCTTTTGGGTTCATAATTGAAGTTCCATGAGCCGTCAGTAGCCATCTTAACCATATTTAGGCCATTACTTTATGTCTTGGACTTATATAGGCTTTCCACAGTAGGTAACTCCTCTGGAACTTTTTTACTTGCTGCAGATGTTTCTGCAGTCTTGACCTATTTGAAGGTTTTGGTGTTTGTTGAATCCAGCTTCAGCATAGGTGGCTGTTGAATGCTGTATTTTTTGTAGCACTAAGAAAACAAAAACCAAAGCAGTTCAGGACTGTGTTTTTCCCAGCTCCCACTACCTTTAGGAGGAAAACAGTTGTCCACACAGTATCTCCTAGGGGGTCAAAGTTGCAAATGGATGGCATTATTATGGGAGTCTTTTCATTGCAAACAAAAAGGACTGGATCTCTCTCCATCACCACCCCTAGCCCCTGCTTCCCCCAAAGAAGTAAAAAGCAAGACCCCAGGCAAGTCAATTAGGCATTGTATGGACCTGTCAGACAGATAAGAAAAGGACTCTTTGGCCACAGTGAGGCCAAAAGAGGGGAATGAATCCCAGAAAGTCTCTTGAGAAGATAATAACTAGCCTTTATCTGGGAGGTGTGTCTGTATGTGTTTTTTAAGGAGGTGTGATGGCAACCTCCCAGGCTCGCGCCTTTGTTGGGCGGACATTCAGTTTAATTAAAAACCTCCAAGGGAATGTTAATTGGCCCGTGGGGGGAGGAAATCATTACTTCATCTTCTTTCCCCATCCAAGTACATGCGCACACCTATGCACGAATACACATGCTTTCTTTTGCAGAACAGCAAACCGGCGACGATGGGGAGTTTTCTGGCAAGGCCTTGTTTCCCCCGATGTGACTGTTTGCATGTCACGGTTTGGCAAAGGGACAGCAAACAAACGTGGTGCTTTGTTTTGTTCTTCCTGAGGAGAAGCAGGGGGAAGCTCTGCCAGCTTCTCCCAAGGTTTGTGCCGCGGAGTGAGCACAGCGTGCCTGCGGGAGCACCTCCTGCCCTCCCGGCCTCCTGTCGGGCCTCCCGCGCCGCCGGGGAGCAGCTCCRCGAGCCGGCTCCCCCCCGGTACGTGACAAGTTCGTAAAGTGGCGGGCGACCTGCGTGAGGCACAGGGATCCTTTGGCTTTATTCCTTTGGATGCTGATTTCGATTGGTTTATTTTTCTGAATTAGGTAACTTTATCCCACATTTCAGAGTGGAACGCAGACAAATGAGCTTGCAGACCGAGAGATGAGAGGGTTCTCACATCCAGAAAACCTTTGCTTACTTTTTATTCTTCTTTTCAGCTGTTCTGAGATGAATGAAAACAACCTTACCCTGCCTTCTGTACTGAATTGATAGGTTGTCACAGTGCAAACCAGCATCCCCTCACCATCTCCTGTTTTCTCCCGTCTGCCGTCACGGAGCGCGGTGAYGGTGCTTTGTCGAGAGTGCGGTATTGGAAGCAGTCGTGCTGACTGTGTGCTGATTGTCCTGCTGGCTGAAGTCTGTTCCCCATAAGCGAAACATATTGTTTCAAAAGTCCTGCGCTCTTTTCTTCCTACGTTGTGATCTAGTTACACCCCATCGTTGCTGGGACTAGAGCTTTGCTGAAAGCTGGGCACTTTCGCAGTACCCTGAGTCTTTCCTTTGCATTCTCGTACGTTATCTGCTGTGACAGTTTATAGGAATGAGCTTCAACGTACAGCTAACACTGAAAGGAAGAAGCCCTGTGCCACCCAGCCTTACTGACGTCTCCCCCGACAGAACGACGGCTTTCTTTTCTTCCCCTGTCGTAATTTTAGAGCAGAGGAGTTGAAGTGCACGGCACACTTTTACCTTGAGCTACTGCTGTTAATGGTTTTTAATGGTATCAGTGTGGTGAGTTAAATGGAGTTTGTGAAAGGGGGTTTAAGCAGTAATAAAAACACATACTTTCTGGAGCGGCTGGGGTCTGGATGGGAGGGAGAGTGGGAATCCCACAGGTCACCCCCGCTGCCTGCCGAATGTTAGTAACAACGCCGACGTTTTGTCAGGGAGAAGGTAGAAACAGATGCAAAGCCAAATGCAAAGGGGAAGGTATGGCATCCTGCTGCGAAGGCCAGCAGCAGGCCAAGGCTGCAGCGAGCTGCTGAGCGGGACGAGCGCCAAGGCGAGGGCTGGCGGCCGGGAGCCCGGCCCCGGGCCCGCGGCGGGGAGCGGTGCCGCGCTGGGCCGCCCGAGCGAGCCGTGGGGCCACCGCTCGCTAGCTCCTTCCCCACGGGCCTCCTAAAGTCACAGCCAGCGCCTTTAGTGACCCTCAGGAGCAAGTGAGGTGATAGCGAAAATTTTCAAACACGCGCACACACACACACAGACGCAATGTATATACGTGCGTGTGTATTTAAACATAAGGCTGATCATAACTGGTAAATCAGAAATGAATTTTATTTAGCATTTTCCAGAATGCCCCAGTTTTTGAAGATGGTTGAACATGGTGATGAATCTTCATACTGATTCACTCATAATCTGGGCTCATGCCATCTTCGGACCATCACAGCTGCAATAACAGCACAGCATCTAACTTTCAAGCTTTTTATATTGTTAACAGAGAGGGGTCGGCTTCTATATCACATGCTTTGTACCACCATCCAGGCGACTCTTTCTCTCCTTTGACTGTTTAGGAAGCCTGTGTTCCCGACATAGGCAGTTAGAATAAATATCTAAACTTGGGTGCTCTGCATGCCCTGAAACAAGAGTACCTGTATACCAAGAGTTAAGTACGACAGGCAGGCCTCTGCAGAGCCGAGGGGAACAATAATGCCTGTTCCTTTCCCCAGAATTATATATAAAAGGAGTTAAAACACGCTAGGCTCTTGGGGGAGGCTAACATGGTTGTCCTATATTGCATTCTGGAATGCCTTTTACAAGTGACCTTTTCAAAGGGTGTTCTTGTGCTCCGGGCTTGTACCCATTTTTGCTCCTAGGTATTTAGGCATGAGTGTGATCCTGCTTGTTAATTGAAAGAGYAGAGCTATTGAATTGCTAACAAGGACATCCCTTCTGGAAAATGCTCATTAACTATTGGAATTTAAAATGAAATGTTAGAGCTTTCAGAGATCCTAAACTGAAAGGTCTTCTCTCAGTTGCTCGGCTTTCATTCTCATGATTCTTTTGCTGTCATAATTTCTTGCATTAGCTTGGTCTTTCAGGGTAGGCAAGATGTAAATCAGTATTGTAAATAAGAAGCAGGAAAGAAAACTTAGTAAAACAAAAAAGAAAACCCCAGAAAACCCGATCATTTAAGCTTTGCTTATTCATCCTACAGAGTACAAGACCCATGTGCTTCCTTTGCAACTTCTCAGGGTAAGAAAGAAAACATCTCTTTAATTCATGCAAGATTCCTTCACGCTCGGTGTTCCTGTCTGATCTGATAAAATGTGCACGGATGTTTCAGTCCTGTCCGTCTCTAGAAGAGCTGCCGGTTTGAGCCTCCCGCAGTACAAGAAATTGCACAGAGCTGGCCCTTATTTGATTAGTGCTGAATGCACTGTGCGTTACTGCCAAATCTTCTCTTCACATACCTTCTTCCATCCCATCCCTTAAAGATCCATACAAGTTTTAGTCATACTTCAGTCACTTGTTAGCACCAGATATAAATTATAAAACAAGGAGGAGAGCCTAACATATGTTTAAATTTTGCGGAATACTGTGACTAAGCAGCCATGTGTTTATGGCTAATGCTACTCCTGACAAATACATTTTGTCTCACCAAGATTTTTGGACCAGTTTTCTTGTAGTGCCTGTATAGCTAGGATAAATGGTGTATTTTAATGCATCATAGATGGATGAGTGAGCTGTAGAGAAGTTAACATCTTAAAATACCACTTACCCTGTCTGCAATAGGATTTTTAAATTTCTTACATTGGAATGTGCATGTGTGGAATTTCATCCTAATCTAGACATACCATACATTCAAATTCTTTTACACATTTCTGGCAACAAAATGGAATCCTATAAGTGGACATAACAATTT
The DNA here is from genome assembly GCF_003343035.1 of Apteryx rowi. Taxonomy (NCBI): domain Eukaryota; kingdom Metazoa; phylum Chordata; class Aves; order Apterygiformes; family Apterygidae; genus Apteryx; species Apteryx rowi. The sequence continues at coordinate 2,928,742 of NW_020450772.1, forward strand.
AAACCATTTTTCAGTTTGACAGATTAATGGAAAGGGAAGATCATGTGAGAAATGAGAGTTGGGCCAGCTTTGCTGGAATGAGCAGTAACCCTCATCTCGCACAATTCCGAATGTGCTGGAGTCGAGAAGACTTCTCGCCTACCAAAATCAGGTTTTGCAGGATTGGGCTCTTCAAAGTCTGGTTATTTCTCAAACTTCCATTAGTCATGATTTTAGTGAAGAAGCAGTATTCAAGGCAAATTAAAGAAATCATTGTAGCATAACATAAAGCAGGTCTGTATAAATGTAATTTTGAAAAATATTTATCATTAAAAACACAAATCTACTGCTTTGGCTACTCTGGGCATATGTTTGTGTTACAGAACTGTTTTAGAGATTACTGTTTTTCTTCTGCTTTAGACTACAAAGCAACATAAGCATTTCTTTCCACAAAACTGTGAATCCAGTAACTTCAGTCAATGCTGATATATAGTTAATGAAATGCATTGGGGTGCTAATCTCTTGCCCAGTAAAAACCTGAGATTAAGTCCTAGCTTGTAAATCAAATCGGCTGGAATGGTCTTAATTCCCTTCAAGACTGCAGAGGCCCCAGCGTTTTTGGTACAGTTCGCATCATGAGAAAGGGAGGTCCGGGAGGAGACTGGCGGTGGGTCTGGGATGAGAAGAGCAGGGAAGGTTTGGTGCTGGCTTCTGAGGCGCATGGACAGATGCTGTGGGAGGAAGAGTTGCACACAGCCTAACGAACGGTGTCTTGCAGTCGGCATGGTTCATCCTTCATCGCGAATAAACGCAGTGCACTTACGTTATCTGAAAGCAAAGGGGAGCCAGCCTCGTGTTGCGCAGTAGCTGCTTTGTTTTTATGGAAGGGTGGTTGAGTGCTCGCGTGTCAGGACGAAACAAAACAATCTGTAAGATGAATCCTTCAGCCTGTGGTGTGTGTCGGTGGGAGCAGAGAGCGGCACTGCAAATCGCAGGGGGGCTGCCGGGAAGCGTGCTTAGCGAAAGTGGAAATGGCCTGCATTCGCGCTAGGTGATAGTTAGGCAATTTGTCATCTATTTATGCCTTTAAAAGTGTATTTTTGTAAAATACAGGAGTTAAGAGAAGATGATCCTAATGACTCAAATCTGCCATTTTCTCCCCTCCATTCCTTTTAGGAGAGCCCATCAAACACCAATAATTCTAATCTTTTACAAGTACCTAATGGCTCCCAGCCAAGAAAGGTTTTAAGAAATAAATAGGAGCTCTTAATGCAGTGAATTTCAGTTTTCCCTAATCTGTGCAAATTGATGAATTAAATCCCTTTGCATCTCAAACCCACTTTGGTGATTTGCATGGTGATTGTTTCAGTTTTCATAAATTTTCCCCAATCATTTCCTGTCATTTCTTGAGAACAGGCATCTAATCTCTCCAGAAATGTGTGCATGTAATAGTTATATGGTGTTTAAAACTTGTCTATACATATTCAGATATTGCACAGTCACAGATAATGTATGTAGATGCACGCAGGACACCAGGTTTTTCAGCTGGCCCTGATGAATGGGCCTGCAGTATCTGCCTGTGCATCCTCTTCAATGCATATTTTGAGATGTAATGAACATGATTCAACAAGCAGCTATTAGGTTTGGCTACCCTGCATTTTGTGAAAACCCAAATAGAGGTGGTTATGTATGAATCCTATATTGTGTACGTTTATGTGTAAAATATATTTCAGTAAACTAAATTTTGCATGTAAGATGTAAGACCAAATATTATAGTTGAGCTTCTAGCAGGGGGCATGTTGAGGTGATAGCTGAGTAAAGAAGTCCGTCCAAGAAACATTTTTCTGTTTCTATTCCGTAGCACAGTTAGGTTTCGTTTAACCCGCCACTCTGCTCGGTCATTAACGGAGAAGCGACTTCTAATGTGCAGCCAGCTTTGTGTGCCCTCGGCAGCCTTCAAAGAGAGGTTTTGTCGTGTACGTCTCTCCCTCTCCTGTGGTTCCTCTCAGTATGAGGCGAGCTGTAGAATATTCCTTTATTTTAGAGCTTACGCTTTGCCAGTTTGGCCCTTATGGCACAAAAGGGAGATACTCCGGATACACGTGATGTTTTGGAGTATCATGGTTACAATATGCCATGGCAGTCAGCTATTTTTTCTGGCTTTGAGAGTTGTAATCATTCATTTGCATTATAAGAAAAATGTGACTAGTCTGACATGTAGACGGTCCCTGCTTTAAAAATAGCAGCCATGACTAGCAGCTCTGCAATTATTGTTATGGTACCTTTAGGCTTAATGCTCCTCTTTTCAGTTTTCATTCTCCTCTACTGTCTTCATGATTGTCTGGAATCACTCTTGTTTATAGAAACCATATATGTATGTTTTGTAGATAAACGGGTATAAAACCAAGTATAGCTAGAGATGTACATCATGTACATACTTCTCCCTGAGTGTGTGTGCGCTCTATATGTTCTTAGGAATTAGGAAGTGCTTAAATCTCTGTTTTATGGCAAGCAGAGCAGTCTGAGAAGCTCCTGTTGACTGCAAGGATGAGTAACAAGTCGTTGTCAGCGACRGCATTAGAATCAGGCCTCTTGCTGGCTCCCTGTATCAGCCTTGGAGAAGACGGGCCTGGAAGGGACACGGGGTCATCTAGTCCCTCCTGCTGCCCCCAGGCAGGATCAATTCTAACTAAACTGCTCCTGACAGATATTTATCTCACTTGTTTTTAAAACCTCTAATGATGGCGATCCCCAGCTCCCCCAGGTGATGGCTGCGGCTGCTCGCTGCGCGTTTGCTCGCAACGGATTAGCCTGTCCTGGGTGTCTCTGGGCCCCGCGCCGAAACCTCGGCAGCCCCCAGAAACGCGGGCAGGGCGGGCGCTCGGGCTGTGGGGCCTCTGCGCTGCTGCCCATAGCTCTGGAGGTTTCACAGACTCGTCCCGTGTTGAGATGGACTGTGATGTTCTGCACCGTGATGTTCCTGTGTCTCCTCTCCTTTACGAGTGTGTCTCCTCGGTACCTGTTTAACAGCTCTGAGCCTGTTTTCTCATCTAGGAAGGGACGTAGCAGCACAGCAGGTTGGTGCTGGAGTGACCGTGATGCCCCTAGTCACCGCTGCGATGTGGCTGTGCCCGGAGCCTGGCAGGCGTTGCGGGAAACCCCAGCGCAGGGGCAGCAGAGCTGGACTGCAAGGAGGAGACACGCTTCCAAGTGGGGAAGAAAGCCAAATCAGCCACTGAGAAAAGGACCAGGCTGTAGTTTTGTATTATACTTTTGGGAATTATCTTTCGGTTAATAAGCTGGAGCTACAGAAGATGATTTGATTTTAAAACTCCATATTTAGCCCTTTGCTGCGGCCTGTGTTTGCCTGTCCCCGCTGCCGTGGCTTTGCACGCGGCAGGTATGCTTTCGAGCCCGTAGAGGCCGTTTCGTTTCCCCCGTGGGACACGGGGAAAGGCTGGAAAAGCCCTGCGGAGAAATCCCCTGTGCRGAGGGCGTGCGGTCGGCAGGCAGCCGGCAGGGGCTGCTCGCCGCCCGACGGGCACCGCGCTGGGGTGCCGCAGGCGCTCGGGCCYGCTGTGGCCCCGTGTGCTTCTGCTTATTCAGAGACGCTTGACCTTCACCCCGTCCCAAACGGAGCGTGCCGTTACCCRGGTGGGCCGTGGGGATACGGAGAGCCCTGGGGCTCAGCGTTAGAGGTGACGCCCCCAAGTTACGGTCTAGGCAGGGACCCAGGTTTGCTGGCAGCCKGGGACATTTCACTGGGCTCCTTCTTTTCTGAATGTGTAAAATGGGCAAAAACGGGTGCAACCGCGTGCGGCTGGAGGATGTGGGGTTTGGATCACGGCAGGCCTCGGCAGGGCGACTGCTGGCGGTGCTGCTGGCTGAGCAGGCCTTGCTGCCCCCTCCCTGGCGCCCGCGGCGCGCGAGGGCCCGGCTTTGGGCCGCGGGCTGGCCTGGGGCAGGGAGCAGCCGGGGCTGGCTCCTCGCCTGGGCTGGTTTTGACTTGGCGTTCAGGCCCGCAAAGCGGTTGTCCCGGCGCCGCGGAAGGGAGCGCGTTGGGGTGGCAAGGAGCAGCTCGGGGCCAGGAGGGGCGCCCCGAGGAGCGCCGCCCTGCGTCCGCCCCGCTGCGGCACGGCCGGGGAGCGCGGCCGGAGAGCCCTGCTGCGCGGCTCCTTCTCGCCATCTCGACTCCCTCTGGGAGCAGCAGAGCGGCTTTCCCTCCGGGCCCCGAGCGGAGCGTCTCCTCCTTGGCACGAAGAAGCCCTTTTAAGAACATTAGCCGAGACGCTAAGATGATCAGAGCGCATATAGGTCAAAGTGGTCCTTCATTCAGATGTCTTCATTCCTCTGCGTCTCTGCTGGCCCTGCCAGATACTGTCCACGAAGTCGTGTAAGGGTTTGTTTTCCAATATGGACAGCTGTTGCCTGGAAACTGGATTAGGAGCGCCCCCGTTTACGTCGGGCGCCCATCGGTCTCCCGGTGGGAACGTCCCTCGAGGCTGGACGGGCGGCTGTGACCTTGGAAGGGCAGGCGGCGCGTTCGCTGTCTGTCGCGGGGCTGAGCAGCCCTCCCCGTGCGTGCAACCCTAGCGTTTGCCTGCTTCCCGTAGCAGAGATTCCAGTCGCCCTTTGAAGTTACCTCAAAAATATTTATAGAGAACAGCTCAACTCCTTTACACAGTAAGTGTTACATGTACTCAGAATCAAAGTGTAAATTATATCTTTCTAAATGTGTGTGCCTACTCTTGAATATCAGAGCGGGTCTTAAAATACACAGTGCTCGTGAAGCCTTTTATTAACATTATGAAGTGGTTAAATGTCAATTTAGAGTAAGGGTTTTTTAAGCCTTACATATGAGGAGGCTCTTTCTGCCTGGGATGTCCTTGCCAATGTTTATAATATCACTGTATCCAGCAATTGTACTGAAAGATTGGAGTCTACCCATAATTAATTTGCAGTACAGAATGCTCTTACACCAATTGGTACAGATATCCTGAATATTACAAAGGAGGAGAAAATGAGATACACAGGCATTTTTAACTGGGCTTCTCAATTTGCCAGAGGACATGCAAGTTAATAAGAGCTTCCCATTGCAAATCACTGAAATATGTTAAAGCCTGTCCTCTCCCAAAGTTGCTCTCCATCAGTCTTAGATTAAGAGGAAAGGCTACAAAAATCTGACTTCTGCAAACACGGAAATCTCTGTTTTTGCAGTCCGTCACGGTGTTAGGCAGCCTGTGCCAGACACGGCAGGAAACTTGCAGTCTGCATGTGAGAAGTATTACACCTTTCAAAGGCAATTATGCCAAGCTGGCTTCTAAACTGGACCTTATATTGGGATAGCCTGAATTTCCACTCAGGCCTTGGGCTTTGGTGATGAAGGCTGTACCTGCTTCGCGAAGGCAGCTGAGAGGGTATAGGTAAGTGGGGAGCGAGCCAGCAAACAAACCCTGCGCCCAGAGCCGGCGGTGGCGTTCAGGCTGTGCGACCGCAATGGCGTGTGTTTGCAGGCAGCTGGAAGGGGAGTCTCCTCGGGGGATCAATGCGTTTCGCAACTCGTGAGGCGCAGCCTCTCCCACTTCCTCCCATGATTAGTACCCTGGATTCATAATGAGCCCAGTGCCGCTTTTGACATGATAGCAGGGTGGATTTGCTTGTGGATGAAACAGTCCTTCTGTCAGTGCATCTGATGGTGAGCTATTGCCTAGTTTCATTCGAGAGATTTCGCCAGTTTAGCTGCTTAAGAGCATTACTGTAGAAGGCTGGAAGATTTCACAAAGCCATTTGTCTGGCATTTCTCAAACAGTTTGCTTCCTGTTGATAGTAAACTGATGCAAAAATGCCAGAGCTGGAATAAAATAAATGTCTACTCGTGCACTACGGATTTGCTTAAGAGTGGATTTGCCTAAAAGTCACTGGGACTGTGCACTAAGTGCATATTTTTTTCATATTCTTTTTGTTATTTTATACAAAAAAAGGGGAAAGCCAGACTGAAGGTCAGTTTATTTCTTCCCACAAAAAGGTGGTGTGTCATTTTTGTATTTGCCTGTGTTTAGCTAGGGGATAAACACACAAAAGAACCAGCTTGCCATAGAGAGCTGTAGAGCTGACTCAAAAACATTAAGATCTTGCAAAACTATTTTGGCAAGAAGTAGACAAGCAGGAATGGAAGTAGACAGCACACTTACTTACCCTATTTAACATCTGCTTAGACGTAAACATGGGGAGGCATAAAACTGTCGCAAAGGTCTCTGTAAGTGCCTATCACTGGAAAATATAAAAGTGATATATATGAGCATAGATTTGATCTGTTCTTGACTTCTTTGGCAAAATGGTTCTGTAGGGCCGTAAAGCTGGCAAGACAACTACAGGAAAAGATGGCCTGCGAGATTAGACAGCAGAACAGTTTGTGTTGCCGTGCCTGGAGCTGGTCCCAAAGGTGAGCAAGGGAGTGATGCTGCTTGTATAACAGAGTTGGCCTCCACCCTCAGAGTTCACTTTGAGCTTCGTAGGTGGTGATGCAGATGCAGAGCAGAAGAGAGAATTAAGAGAGTTGTGTCAAGAGCATGTAATACATCCCCTAACCAATCTTTCCTTAGAAGAATGAGCAGGATAAAATATCAACAGTAAATACACAGTTGTATAACTAGGCCCCAATGATAAATCCCTGGGCACTAGAATTGTGTAGCCAAGGTATACACCAGAGATGTGAAGCAGAAGCCACCCGTAAAATGAGAAAAGAAATAACCCACACTAAGGGCTCCTTGGAAATAGAGCCTATATCACGTGGCCTGGAGACTCAGGCAGAAGTTGCTTTCTAACATCTCCAGAACGGAGCTGGTTGTGCCATGTTGTGCATTAGGGTGGAAAGTTCCCTGAGCCAGGGTCCGTCTTTGCGGTGTGTTTGCTTAGTGCACCTCAGCTGGAGCATGTGGGCATTGCAGGAGGAGTGCACAACTGGACAGGAAGCAAAAAGCRCTGCAAGCCCGGAAGGGGGGTTACCCCGCTTTGTTCTCTTATTCTGGTGGGAAGAAATACATTGTGGTGGTGGCAGACAAAAAGAGGCATCAGTCACAGACCTGGCAAGCAGCTGTATATGTACTAAGCACCCTACATTCGGGCTAAATAACAAAGCCATTTAATGCTCCTTTCTTGGTAACAGGGTAATAACTGAAGTCCCTGCCAAACCTGCAGTCCAGCAAGGTAAGGCCTGAGCCGATGCTAAGTCCTAAAGGTTTCCATGGGTGTTGCTTACAGGGGCAGGGCCACCGAATCGATGACTTCCCCGTCTCTCTCCCTCTGTGAAAGCAACCGCGGAGAAAGGGGAGAAAACAGGCTAAGTTTGGTCGTGAAGGACGCTGAGTCAAAGCTTCTTTAGACAGAATACTAGTGAAAGGGTGGTCTGATTTCTGGAGAAGGGTGAGGACAGCCATACCGGGGCCAAACCAAATCCACCTATTTGCAGCGGTAGTTGCAAGTGGTGCTGAGGGATGGCCAGGAGTATGTCAAGCATGTTTGATACCAGCTCCTAACACCCTCCCAGCCTCCAAGAGTGTTTTTTGGTTTTTTACCTTTTTTTCCCCTGTGTGTTCAGAAAAGTAGAACTTATTGTAGACTCTTGTGTGCAGTCTTATTCATTTGCAAAGAAATATTGGAGCCATATCAATTTTTCATGGAAACAAGAAAGAAACACTTTGATTTTTGCATACTGGTTAGGCTAAAAGAGCAACAATATGATGCATTTTCATACATGAGTTTGAGTTCCTTCTTATGAAAAAAAATCAAGGAAGAAACTTAAAAGAGTGCCAGGGCTACTTCTGAAGCTTGTAAAATAGATAAAATCCAAGAATTTAAAACATTTCATTAAAAATGAACCCCAGAGTTGTTTGAAGCTCAACATTTTGTTCTGCAAGCTCAGCAATATTCATTAACCTCCCACTGAAGATTGCTGAACAGCTGGATCCAATTTCTGAAAAGATAATCATGAAGAAATTAGATTAATAGTCTTCAAGTGGAACAGTTGAGGATCAGTTGTGGCAAGCTCTTTTATATGTAGCATGTTGTTAGCTGTTTTCCATGTGAAGATGGTTGCCGCAATCCCAAGAGGAATGGGGCCCTATCTCAGCGATACAGATATCAGTTCTCCCGGACTGCGAACACAGCGAGTCACAGATAAGCAAGATTGCTGCTGGCTCCCTTTTCTCCTTCTTCCCTATCTCCCTATGCTGAACACATCACCTCTACGACATATATGCATGTATTTGCTGCGAGGAAATCTGTGCCCTTTCAGTATCAAACGTAGCATGTTGGTGACATACCAAGCAGTGCAACAAAAGATCCCGCTGGCCCAAGCGAGGATTAAATGCCTTTCTTGTAAGACGGAGAGGTAAATGTAAAGGATGTCCCTCCTACGGCACAGCCGCAAATAAAGTAACGCTCAGCACGGGCTTGGCTCTGCTCTCAGTGAATTAGCTGATAAAGCTCCATGGAGCTCAGTCCTAGCTGAATTAGGCCAGCCCAGAGCACTGCTGAATCCTGCGTTAGGCTCTTCTTATCCACAGCCTAACTTTTCATTGCCTCAAGGAAGCCTCTCAAAATGGCAGAGAATTTCCCTTGTCCTCAGCTCAGCTGTAGCCGCTTCCGTGGAAGCCCAGGTGCCTCCCTCGCCCCGGCTGCCCCGGCACATCCCGGTAGCAAACAGCTCCGGGAGGCAGATGGGTTTCCCACCGCCGTCCAACGACACTGCGGCTCTTCACGTCTCGGTGCCAAGTATGCACAGGCAGGTGTGCTCCGCGCTCTGGATCTTTCCCTGGCGATCCCGAGTACTGCGTGTCCCCTCTGAAGTGTCGTATTTTCACTTGTGTGCTATATGCACACTTGAAGAAAACAAATGCTGTTCAGAAAATGGATGTGCACAGCCTAGAGGAGGGAGTTTCTTGCTCTCTTCATCTCCTGATAAGTTTCTTTCAGACATGGAACATGTCTGAGAAAATTGCAAATTAAGGCAGGAATTAAAGCACATTTGTTTGTGCATGAGGGAGTGTTTTGATGTTTTGGGGGCATGTGTTGGCACRTCTTTCTAGAGCCTGATGGCTCTCTGCTTTGCTTCTGGACGTTCTCATTTGCAGACCTGTAAGTGTATTCCCATTTATGCACAGAGATGCAGAATAACCTAGCAAACCTTTAGGCTTTGATCTTCTGGGGACATGACCAGAAAAATAGCTTGCTGTCGTGGGCAGTGTGGTTCACAGTCAGTTTGCCAGCAATCTTTAAAGAAAAACAGAATCACCAAGTTTTCACTGATCTTTCTCTGTTCCACACTTAGCAAAATGACAAGCTGTTTCTTAGCCACTCAGATTGTTCCCAGTGCAAGCGTATATCCTTAGGTAGCCGTGCTGGTTTTAGGGCTGAGCTACTGCACTGCACCTTTAGGTGACACCCTCTTGATTTCTTGGCTGCCGGCTGCTCTGAAGTCTTTGCTAAATGGCAGCCGTGGCCGTGCAGCGGGTTTGACACAGGGCACGGCAGCGCCGCCTCCTCCGAGCCTGCCGGGCCGGTGTGCGAGGAGGGCTCCGGGCAGCGCTGTGCACCGTTCGCTCGAGCGCTGCTGAGCAGTCCTGTGCACGCTCGCCGTTCAGGGGTCTGTTCCTCATCAGCACGTGGCTTAAACCATTTGTTAAATAGGCCTGAAGTTAAATATCTGGCTTAAGGGCTTTCTGTGCTGAGTGGGAGTGGGTTTGTGATAAGCTCCGGCATTTCTCCGAGTCAGGGTAAGATGACTTCACCTTTTAGTGTGTCCCCCACTGCCTCGTGCTGGAAGACCCCTCATTTTGAAGGACGCCTTGCAGCAGAACAGCATAGGCCACGCATGGCTTTGGACAGCGCTGGAGGCCAGCCACATCTCTGAAAGCGTTACTCTTCTCTTCTGCAGCCCTGCAAGGAATATTTGAATAAACTGAGAGCACTAGGTAAAGAGGCAGAGCGGTTATTTGCTTTCTTTTTTACTAAAACTTTAAGCACATGCTTAAAATGTGACACTCTTGTCTGGAATTTTCAGCTTAGACAYAACGTGGTTGTTTCTGGGGTTGAAAAATTGAATTCCAGAACGAAATAATGCTTCTGGCAAAGTGGACTACATTCCAGGGCATGATTTCATCTGGTAACTAGCCCAAGAGAGTCAATATTGGCTAATATGACCACGACTGCATGTATTTCTCATTAATTTTCATCACARCTTGCCAGAAGATTAATGTTTCGGTGCCAGCAGATCACTCTTCCTTTCCATATATTCTGTAGTGTAATCATTCACTAACCCCAGAAGTGTCTCTAAGGATAAGAAAAAGCTATAATGCAACATGCTCATCTCTTTTCATTGCCCGTTGCAGAGCTGCAAAAAGTGGCGGATGAAGCCCTTTAGCCTACAAACGGGAGCTTGCGGCGTTGAGGATCCCGTGGAGGGTGCAGGACCACCGTTTTCTGGTGCATAAAAAAAATAATAATTCTAAATGAGGGCACTGAAGTGTGAGGCAGCTTTGACCCTCTCTCTGCTTTCTCTTTCTGCTTGAGCTCAGAACAGAGCCTCACTGAAGACTGATCTAATTTTTCTCTGTTTTGCCTAAATTCCCTCAAAATCCCTTTTGAGAGTCCCCAGGACATTCTTGCTCTCCTCTTGCGATGTGCGCTGGCTCCTTTGCAGGTCAGTTCTGCTGTATCAGATCTCCGTAACAGTAGAGTCTAAAAATAGAGATTTGGGGGCTTGAAAAATAAAATTACATTCACAAGCATTTTGCAAAGGCGGGAGCAGGATAAAAAATTGTTTGTTTAATTATTCACTACACTTAGTTCACCTGTAAGAAGTAGTGCTTATATCACTCGGTTTTGTGCACAGAGTGATTTTTATGTTGAATTGCATTAAACTGTTTTGGAATAGTTGAAATATGCACAAGAAGCAACAGCTGTTACGTCTGTTGATAGCAGTGCTGCTAGCTGGAGGTTTTTCTGAACAGCACCACACCGGTGTTTTTCCTTACCTCTCAGCTGCTGACGTCGTGTTGTCCCCTGTGACTCTTGCTACCGTGAGGAAGGAAGGGTGGTCACGCTCCGCACTTACTGTTTTGTGATTGCCACGACTGCGTGCGTGCGTGAGGGTGTGCGGAAGGTCCGAACGAACTCGTTCGGTTTCCCAGCGTGCGGCCCGGCACTGCCGTGCCTGTGTGAGACCTTGCTCCTTCCCCCTTGCGCTTCCTCTCTGCCGTTTCCATGTAGCAACAGAAGACGGAGTTGCGCCAAAGGAAGCGACCGCCTTGGTTTACGCGGCACCCTGCAGGGGCTGGGCGCTCTACAAGCCAGGCAGCGCTCCGATCGCGGCCGACGGCTTCGCCCGGAGCAGCTGCGGGGCAGCCGGGGCCGGGGCCGGGCCAGGCGGGCGACGGGCATGGCTGGTGGGGCAGAGCAGCGGCCTCGGCGATCCCGGCCGGCCGGCCCCGAACCCACAGAGTGGCGGTTCGCTGCAGCCGTCCCCAGCAGCCTTGGCCCGCCGCTGGGCAAACCAGAGGTAGCCGAAAGCCACCGTCATCTCCTCTCGCTTGGATTAGGTGCAGGGTACAGTCTGGCCTGGTGCTCGGTGGAGATGCTGAACACAAAACAGAGCACTACCGGGCGCTCCGCCGTTTGCTGATTGATTGATTGACTGATTGATTCTGTTTGAAATGCAGTTTCTTGTTCTGCTCCCTGTGGGCAAAGCCATATCAATCGCATGATGCTKACTCAAGCCCCAAATTGCTGTCAGTGCTTTTTTATTTATTTATTTTAGCTTTTCTTGGAACTCCATTGCATGGCAAATCTTGCTACGACGGTAGCTTTTGTCAGAGTCCTTATAATCAAAGGCCTGACACTGTGAGAGGCTTAGGTTTGGGTTTTGATCTTTTCACTAGTGCTACCTTTGGGCTGAAACCTTGCTTAAACGTAGGCTTTATTCAGTCGGTTCAGCTCTTYGTAGCTAAGTGAAAAATTATGGAGGGAGGGTGTAAAGCAGATTATCCCTTTTTGGGCGTCCTTCCCCTTTTTCAGTGAAAGCGTGTTTTCTCTTCCCTTAAAAATAAAAGATAAATAGCTGGAGCTTGAGCCAAATGCAGAACTGATAAAACACCCAGCGCTCTTCTTTCCTCCCTTTCTCTGGCAGAGGGGCTGCCGCTCTCATCTTTGGTACTCTTCTTCTTCCAACCATAAGCTCCCAGCTGGCTCTTCCCTTGCAAGAAGGGGATGTAGAGCTGCTGCTCTCCTTGTCCTTGTCCCCACAAGTATTTGTGTGGTCAGGATCTCAGATGTCTAAAGGAACTGTAGTAAGGGTTTCTGTGTTTGAATCATTGCAAACATGGTCAGAGAGCTTCAGCAGACTGGCCTGTAATACTAAGCTGCATTCTTCACTGAGGTTTAGATGAGGACGTAGCACAGATTTCTGCAGGGGGGTAACAGGATTCTTTGTCTTTCAGTTTGTCAGCAGCGGAAGGCCTTAAAGCATCYGACGTTACATTTCAGATCGGCACTGGTCTCAAACTCAAGCTGGGAACATGTAGAAGGAACAGTACGTACAAGGTTAAAATGGCAGAGAACTTGCTTTGCTTTGCAAGTTCTCTGCGTGACGGATGGATTATCACAGAGTGAATGTGGTCACGTTAGSGCTTCCAGGATGGCCAGGGTCACTGCGTGCACCGGCCCACCCGTCACCGGCCCCTGGGTGTGAAAGTTGCCCTTGCACCCACGTCTGGGTCCTGTTGCGCTCTCCGCTGGAGAAGCAGGGAAGCGCGTCAGCTCTGGGAGGATTCGTTTATAGAGTAAGATACAATTTTCCTTCTCAGCCCCTTGTTTTCCAGGCTGGTAGAGCCCCAAGGGCTCGAGCTATCTCATCACAGAAGAGTGCTGATGCTGTAGAGCATACGTAGGCGCTACTCATGTTACGCAGACTGCCTCTGTCGACAAACACGGTATACTTCAGAGCAGGATGGGGCATGGGGGACTTTGATGGTGCGTTCAGCAGCCAAGCTTCTGGTCAGCTGGGGGACGAAGGGGCTGCGCAGGAGTGGGGAGCACAGCGGCCACCAGAGCGCTTGTCAGGAGCTTGGCAGCGCTGTGGACTATGGGGACCTTSGGGCTTGCGCAGCAGCAGCTTTCCCCTGGAAAGAAACACAACGCCCACCTTCAGGCCTCATCGCTTACACCACGGGGCTCTGTTTTAGGTGCTTACATGACGAAGAGTCACGTTTGCTCATCTTAGAAGTTTTTCTTTCAAATTTAGGCTGTTTCTTATAAAAGGTAATTGTGCGTTAGGGTTTTGTGAATGTTTGTCTTTCCGGACTGCAGAGTTTCGTTAAAGACAAGGTCCTTCTTTCTGCTTTTCAAAACGTGTTTGGGGGGGGGGGGGTGGGGGGGGGGGTGTAGAATCAGTTTCGTTATTTGTGGATTGCATCAAYGCCATTTAGCAATATATAATGATGGGCTCTTTTGAAATACCAAAATTAGATGAGATCCCATCTGAGCAGTCCATCGCTTCTCAGGAAAATGCCTAAGTACGTGCTGAAGACCCGTTGAAATGGATGAAAATGAGGCACCGGCTCAAATTTAAGCATTAGCCCTCTAAGCTCTGGGGCCGTGGTTGCACTTTTTTTTTTCAATTTATTTGCCATCATTCTCAAAACTAATTTGGAAGGTAGTGATTAAATCCTGTCAGAAAGCATGCAGAAGAGGGGAAAGAGCTCTCTAATTGTGTTTTGACATTTTTTGACATCAGCAATTCTTTTGAAAGAAAGAGAAAAAAGAAACAAAACAAAATCTGCTCAATCAAGATTTTCTGCTTTTTGTTCTTTTTGGATAAGAAAATCAGGTTGCAGTGAAGCTAATATTGCAAAACCACAGCCTGCCTCCCAAGTAAGAGTTTTCATGTACTCAGCTTCCACCTTAAAAGCAGTTTTGCAGAAATTTGCATTCCCATAAAGCATGCATTTTCTTTATAAATTACATGACACTTCGTTAACTTTCACAGGACCTAAGTACTTTGCCCTGTTTCATTGATTTCAGAGAGACGTGGTGCTAAGATTTGCTTAACACATAGGTCTGCCCAAACGCAGTAAGATGTCAGCTCTGTGCCAGGGTTTTGCGTCGGTAGGTAAATAACTGCTAGTAAACGGAATAGCGCGGCTGGGTTTAGTAAGATTAAAATCCTGGCTGAAGGAGACTATTGCATTGGCTCTTGAGAGGAGCTGTAGCAAACCTAATACAGTATCTTAAACATGAAAGACGTTTTAAAGAGTTATTTCTGTTATTAGCATTTACGATTGGTTTCAAAGATATTCTCTAAATATCAAATCCAAACCATAACAAGATCTCTAAACAGTGGCAGGATCTTCAGGTAGTGTGTCCGCTCAAATGCTCGGAAAGCGTTCCCCCGGGTGTTAGCAGAGACTTCCCGGAGGAGGCGGATAAGGCCAGTAGAAGGTATAACACTGGCTTCTGTAGAAGCAGGATTATACTCTATTTGTTTTCTTTTTTTATTTTGAAAAGAAAATAGAGCATTTCCGAACCTTCCTTCCTTTTGCCTACCAAACCCRAGGACTGAGGTTGTTTTTGTGCCCTGTGGCCGATGGAATCCCAAATCGCTAGCACRTGGTTCTGCCAAAAGTTACAGAAGCAGCTAAATCCAAAACCCTTGCGGGGAACGCAGACTGTTCTCCCTCCTGGTGCCCCGCTGGAGTCAGTGGTGCAGTATAGGTGGCTTTAGGGAAGGCTCCGAAAGCGCCATCTCCTCCCCAGCAGCGGTGACTCAGGCTGGTCCGCGCTCTGCGCAGGGAGGCATTGCCAAAGCCCCCGCGGCAGCCGCGATGGCTTCTTGATAGATGCGACCGCAAGGCAGATTCTTTTCAGCCCCTCCGGCGTGCCTCAGGGCTCTCAGGCCACGTTGCTCTTCTGTGACTGCTAAGGATATTTTCTTCTGTGGCATGGCAAGCATTAATACTTTCTTTGTTTTGGCAGGTAAATGAAAGCACAAGCTTCCTTTTTTTTTTTTCTGAATTACATTAAAATRTCTAAATTTCCAAATTGCTAATAAAACTGGAATCTCCTGAGAGACCTATGGTTTTTCCTTAGGATTAGCTTCAAATGAAAAGGCCATTGCTGCTTGAATTTTCCAAAATATGTTTTAGATACCTTTTAAGGTTTTCATTAGAAGTTAAGYGTACCAGTTATTTTGAAGGGCTTTTCTGTTTAGTTGTCAAGAAAGTGAGTTTGGAAGGAATGAGCGGCTGAATTCGAGCAGAAATGAAGACTTGTGGGATTTCCCACAAGCGGGATCTGCCAGAAATCTGAACTCCTCCTCACCTGGTAGTTGTGGAATGTGGTTTTGGAAGAGACTCAGGAACAATATATGCACAGACAGTGCAGCTCCTGGCACTTCAGCACAGCAGGCAACAGGTTAAAATCCAGCCTGGTTTCAAAGAAGAAGGAGAAGAAAAAATACAGATTTTTCTAAAAAGCTGTGAGTAATATTCTGAACCCCAGGAACCGCAATCACACCTTTTTTCTCTCCGGGTCCACATTGTGGCACCCCAATCCTGCAGATGCTAGTGAATGAGAATATTTTGCTCATTAACCTACTAGCTGAACAAATCATGTGAATTAAGTTATTCAACCGCATAACTGTTTAGAGAGCACTGTCTGCATCACACGCACATTTGAGTTTCCAGATGTCCACAAATTCAAGACTGATGCATGTAAGTGATCTGAACGGCTGAGTGTGTCCCCAGAATGTGTTCCCATAAAATGAAGAAAGAGCTCACAGACTGAAAAACTGAGTTAATATGTAATGTGGCAGAATTTCTTAGCGGTTGTGCAGTTCCTTAAGGACAATAGGGTGAGTTGCAAAAGGAATGCTGTCGAGTCTTTACGTTACTCTAATTAAGTCAGAGCTTTAAAGCCATATCCTATCTTCTCTTCCTGTCACAAAACTCAGCGCCAGATCTGTCACTCACTTTCTTCTGAAGTTTGAATGTCTTTGTTGTTTGTTTTGGGGGATTTGCTTCGTTGCTGTTGTTTTTTAATGGTAGTCTTTTCATTTCTTTTATGCTTATGGATTCATCCATCCCAAATGCTTTGCTGACATCCCACCAGGCTGTGAAGAGCTCTCTTCAGCAATGTATAGCTTTCGCCCTGCTGAATGCAGACAAACAGTACTTCAGTGTATTGATGGTGATGGGATATTCGAGGAGAAGGGGTTGGGACAGACTTCTTTTATGGTAAATGAGCAGGCAGTTTCTCTTGCTTTTCATCTCCTGTTCAGATATTAAGAACAATTTGCCATTCGGAAGATTCCAGAAATTATTGTCCTAAGAAAGACAAGACTCTCACTTGTTCAGTTAGCGTGCCAGGGCACATCTGAACACTTCTTTCCTGCAGGCACATTCTTCTGGTGTTCTCATCTCCCTGCCCAAAGCATCTYGCTGTGATTTCCAAGACCTCTCTTTCATACTTACATCTCCAGCCCTCAATCAGATGTTGCGTGGAGCAATCCACCCTTTGTACGTTGGCACACAGCAGCTTAGGAGGTAGCTCAGTTGTGCGTGCATGCATCTTCACAGAATTAGCGAGGCTGCAAAAGGCGCCGTGATTCAGAACTGAACGAGCAGCCAGATGTAGRAACTTTGAAGCAAGGCATCCTGGAGACTGGTCACAGCACTATTACCATCAGTGGTGTGTAAAGTGTCAGCTGCAGCTGTGTTGAATTATTCATTATTTCATAAATACAGTGAGGTTTCAGAGGGCAGGGTTTTTAAGATCCATTTGAAAAGTGAAATGAAGGCCCTTGTAATTAAAAATCATTATTAAACTTCATTTATTTAACTTCATTTCAACTTTTCCCTATGTGATTATTATTAAAGTTATTATATTTATTGATTTTTCCACTCCTTCTCTTTCTCTGCCAGCTAATGAGAAAAAAGTGGTTTTGAATTAAGCAAATAATCTTGCTCTCCCTAGACAATTGTTCTGTGCTCTCCTGTTGACCCCCGGAAAGAGATTTACCGGGTGATACTCTTATTTTGCTGATAGGAGTCCACTGTGCACATCAGTRCAGGCTAAAAGAAAATAAATTAAAAGGAAATCTGAGTTTTGATGTGCTTGCATCTTAGACCCTTAGAACTGTCTTTAGGTTTGGAATGACTGGAATCTGCCCTGGGCTCAGCGGGGAGTGAAGTGCAGCTAGATGAAGAGCAGTGCTTTCTTGTTTAAGAGCAAGCGCTGAAGACAGAATGCGTGTCTAATTCCATACAAAAAACGTTGTCTTTCATTCATCTCTAGCAACAGAACGTATTTCCATCAGTACTGTGCCATTCAAGATAAAAAAGCTAAAAGTCCTTTTGATACCTCGGCCATCTTCATGGTCGTGCGACAGCCCCCTCGAGATCAAGGCTGTGGTGTAAGTACCTGGGCTAGCTTCTGTGGCAGGACCAGACTAATGCCGTGATGGTGCTTAAAATAGCTCCGCTCTGAACTCCGTGATGGTGTGGGTCACCCGTTTCCCGTACCTCAGCTCACTCATTTACWTCGTGTTTGGGGACACCCAGAACAGCAGCAAGGACCCTAGGAGAGCAGCATGCCTACCCCCAGGACCACCAGCTCCCTGGACTTGTCTGGCTTCTGCCAGCCGTCATCTGCCAGGGGAAGCTGTATGTGCTGGGCAGACAGACAGCGGCAGTCGCAGCAGCAGCAGCTCTAACTGCCACCCTGTTTTTGCCCTCCCTCTTCCCCTAACTCCTCTCCGCAGTCCAGCTGCCCCTTCCCTGCTTACCATATGGCATCGGCACCAACCAGCAGCAGCTCCAGGAGCCCAACRGAAGTGAAGGCTGAAGCTAAGTGCTTCACTGCCCAGGATATATCTGTAATAATCCTCTGCCCAGGAATATTACATAGGAGCTGCCTCCCATGTAATATTAATTATGGCTCCATTATGCTTCAGTTTTCCTGCCTTCCTACTGAAAGTGTTACTCCTTTCCTGTTTCACAAGGGTGCTGCAGGGCTACATTCACCGATGTTTGTAACGTTAATTTTGACCCTGTAGTAAAAGGTGCTTTCAAGTGTCAAGAAGTTGTTGCTTACATTGTCACCTAATAGATAAATAAGTATGTTCCCACAGCTCATCTAGCATTCGGAACAGGAATAAAGACTAGTAGTTACAATTTGCCTTTATGTGTAATCTTCAAATACTGCAGTGTTGCCCACAATTAAAATGCAAAATGGTAAGATGCAAAGTATTACATATTCTCCTAGAAAATGGTATCTTTTCCTTGAATTAGTTGTGCAGGACTCTTTGCTCTTGCTGATTGTATAGTGCAGCCATAATATAGCATCTTAGGGCATCAGAGTGTCTAAGACATAGGGAGAGTAAATGTCCTTGATTTTTGCAGAGCGTTTGTATGCTAGTCCCCCGCAACAGCAGCAGGCACGTGCTATGTAGTTCACTCCAGCTGTCAGGTGGGAAGTGGAGCTATGAGGTCTTTATGGCCCAAGAAAAGATAACCTTGCAGAAGTCCTCGCAAGACTCCCTGTCTTTGTCAGAGGAGCAGCTAAACCAGCACTTCCTTCCCCCAACCGGAGACACAAAATCTTTTCGGGGCGGGTTTCAGTGGGAGGGAGGAGCCCTCAGATGGTCTCTGAGCCCAAACTCCAGACCCTCTTGGGTTCATCTGCCTTGCAGAGCTCTTACTTCCCTTCACAGCATTTTCTGAACCACTCTCCTCCATTCTCACCTCTTTCCCTCTCAAAAGGGGAATTCAGTGAGTGCATTTAACACATTGATGAGTAACAAGACAGTAACAGGCATGCTGTAAAGGTTTTGGAGTGAAGGTCAGAGAGAAGGTTTATGTTCCTGCTTACTTCCATGACCTTGTGAACCCAGGGAAACATGTGTCTCGTTCCAGTTGTGTTTGCTCATTCTCATTCATGCGTCCTTGGGTCAGTAGTTCTTCAGGAGTGAAATCATCGCTGGAATTCATTTACAGCTATGGTCTCTCCACCCTTTTGTGTCCTTCAGTAGAGTGGCTTCATCCAAGATTTCACTTCCTCCCTGTCTTTTAGCATAAACAGAAAACAGGTGGATGGAAGAAGTTGCTTGCAGAAGTGCTTTGGCAGAAGGCCCTGTTTTCTTCATTACCTCACAGGTCCTTGTTCCGGCACTGCACTTCTGCGCCGGGAGCTGGAGCTCCATGCGGAGATGGCCGGCAGACACCCAGGACGGGGTCCCTGCAGCACTACCTCTGCCAGGCGGCCGGGCTGCTCCCTGGGTGGCCTGGCAGCAGCCTGGGCTGCTTTCAGCGGCCGTCAGGAGGGCTCCTCMGCCTGGACGGGGCGTGCGTGGTCGCGTGCCAGGACCAGCTGGACCYGGGCTGTAGGTGCCGTAGTCCCGCAGGGCCGGGAGCGCCAGAGGGAGCGCCTGTCTTCCTCCGGCCACCGCCGCACACGCGCCCCTCCGGCACAGCCCACCAGCTTGTTGTGGTGTCTGGGGTGGTTATTCTCCTGTTACAGCATCAGCTTTCTGCAAGAACGTCTCTTTATACGCGTGCCATTTAGGCTCAAGCACTGGAGCTTGATCAGAAAAAACAGAGATCTCTTAGGACACCACTTTGTATTTACTTACATTTTATTAACATTTTTCACGTAAATGCAGGCTTGATTTTGCAACACCTGCAAAAGGTTCCTGGTAGGATTTAAAAAAAATTTTTTTCTGGTTGTAAATTTATCAACAACAAAAATGGAAAGCATCTTAAAAATACCAGTAAAATTAATGGGATAATCCAAACATGCCATGCCAAATTCACGACACCTGCACGGAGGGATGGTGTGTGTGTGTCTTGCGGGGGGTCACATGAGACAGCTTCCCGTTTGCTTGGGTATTTTTCTTTATAYGCAGAACTTGTGTCAAACCTTTTACCGCAGTGTTGGAGCATCAATGAAAAGACAACGGAAGGACCTGACCCTCCTGCTTGCTTCTGCAGCAGTAGAAATCTTTCAGGATCTCTGATAAATTCCTCAGGAAAGACAGAATTTCTGACTTTAAAACAGTGTGCTTTTCTTYTCTTAAAAGTAATTATCACCCCCCCTTCTCTCTTCATTGCAGTGAACTTCTGTTGTTTTATGGATTTTTGTTTTAGCTTTAAGAGGTCTCCAAAGCATTTTCCTTGGTTGAGTGCAGGAAGGATACTGCTAATGTAGACAAAAGTGCCTGGATATTAAAACTGCGCATGGGGCTTTGAGATAACATGCCAAATTCAATAGGCTGGTCTCATACCACTGAGAATTGGAGTTTTGCCAAGGGGTTAATACTGCTAAGTGTGTGCAGACAGATATATTGATACATACCATACCTTTTCTACCTATCCGCATCCATTACTTTTACTTACAGTTCAAAAGTAGAATGGTATGTGGCTGGGTTAAATATCATAGTACATAAAAGATCTTCCTGTTACTGCTTTGATGACAGCAAATCAGTGTCACAAAGGAATGCTGATGAAAAATTATTTGCATAAACCTTTGAAATCTTTATTCACTGACAAAAGCACTTTGTGTCACTCTTTCATTTGCTCTGTTGTTTTTACTTTATCATTTGCTTGGAGAAAGCAAAATATATTGAATTAAAATGTCTTCTTTCTGCTGTTTAGCTGGCATGTTCCCAGTGAAATATAAATCTAACTTTTTTTTCTCTCTCTCTCTCTCTCGCTTTTCTCATTTGACCTGGATTTGTCTTTTGGTGGCTTTGATATCCCTGTGTGTTCCTTTCTTCTTCGTTACTTAAAAGGTAAGAGCGTTATTTCCTCAGTCACTATTATACATGTATCTGCGGTATAGAAATACAACTTGAAAGCCATCTGGGGAAGAGGTTAGTAAGGAGGCAAAATAATTAGCGGCCATTTGGAGTGCAAGACATCCAGTTAAGAAGGACGTTCTGTATGGTGTCTTCACGAACCGCTGGTCGCCAGTAGGGCCGTACTGGCCAGAGGAGATTCGGGCTTCCCTAGGCAGTGCCCCTAGGACGTGCGGTGCGCTGTGCAGGGCTCTGCTCCGGCTCTCGCTGGCCCCAGCTCTGCCAGGAYGTCTCCGAACACAGCCGGTGGCAGAGAAAGGCTAGAGGGGGAGCAAGCCTGTCCAGGACTCCACAGAGTGAGATGAGGCCACTAGACGTTTCACTCCACCCGGGAGCRCCAGAGGATCGCTTCTGCTGAGACCCGACTCGGGGGATTCAAAGACATATATGTCTGCTGGTCTAAATTACAGCAGAGGGACAGGCCGCCAGTCAAGATCTGAATGTGTAGTGGTAGGTGTACAGAGACCGGCAGCGACACCGTCTCTTCCCTGAAAGCTTGCACTGTTGTCTTTCTGTTGCTGCGTTACAACTATGTCTGGTTTAGACTGCGTTTTTCGGCTGCTCTCGGGAGTCTGCCAAGTCTGAGGTGAAACATCCCCAAATCACTGCTTCCCAGAACTTGCTGYCTTCCAATGCCGTTTCGGTACCTCCTGTTCCCCACGAAGCAGGACGCTTGCATAGGAGACGCTCTTGCAGTAGGAATTTAGAAGTGTGCAGATGTTGTGAGGCAGGGCTGTGTATTTTCTGACAATTTCAGAGCGCAAAACTCCTCTGAAGACAAGCAACAGAAACTAAACTAGGGAATTTTACTGTAATGAGCGTTTTTGTGTGTAATCAGCAAGTGACAAGTAATGCAGTCCTGCCTCTCCCCAGCTTCCTCGGAGACGTTTCTGGTCTCTGGCACATCCTGAAGATACTGTTATTTTTCCAGACTTCATACTTTTCCCCCTCTCTGGGGTCCGGGAACATGTACGGTAGTGTCTGGGTCATCTCCCTAGCCCCGCAGAGGCCTGGCTGCCTTCCAGAGCGTGACCCACTGGAAGGGTTGGACCTGGTAGCCTTGGGCCTCTCTCGACAATGGGAGGTTGCATGCGTTTATCCAGTGACAGTGCGGTCGCAGAAGACTCAAATTTAATTAGTGGGAATGGCAAAATGTGTGTACTCATTATGGAAAACATGTAAATTTAACCCTTGAAACGGAATTGTCAATGACTCACCACTGTGGCTGGATGCCAGCGCCAGAGGCAAAATTACAGAAACTGCAAGTGTGTCACAAGAAATTAAATCAGCCACGTCGAGGTTCTTGGGTTTTGTTGAGGAGGGGGTTGTTCATGCACATTATAGACTTAGGACTTGTTAGGAATACTGGGGCGGGGGGGTCCATTAAAAATGTGCTTTGAAGCAGGATTTGTCTATATGAGAAAATTAATTGATAGCAGAGGGGCAAAACATTGACAAAGTGCTGAGGAAGCATACTGGACCTCTACCAAAGTGTGCGCATGGAGTGAAAGGCCATAATAAACACTGCACAATGTGTGGCCACCGAAGGAATACTCTAGCCTCTGAYGGGTGTTGCAGTGCCAAAAAATAGCTGTGGGGAAGGGTTTTAACTACCCAGTCACTGCAAATGTTAATTTACAGACCCTCAGGCAAGTTACATGAGGGTGGATTATCGCCGTGGGATGCCCTGGGGTCTCATTCGACCTCATTGTAGAGGGTGTGGAACAAAGAGCTTCATGGCGAGCTTTAGACTATTGTTTGCAGTGAGAAGGGAAGGGACTTAGCCCTCAGGCTGTTGCTGACACTTCTGGATCCCGGCCAGGAGCGGGTGTGCATAGTTGCAGCTCTTCAGGATGGCACACAAAAAGAATTTTTAAGGGTCTTTCTGAACTGCTGCCACTGTTGAAAAGCAAAAGAAGGGTCTTTTAACGCCTCTGAATATTACACCTGTCATGTGGTAAATGAACCTCAAAGGCTCTAATTTTTCTGTCCTGTCCCGGTGGTTGACATGGCTCATTACTGCAATCAGCCCAAGTCGGAAGGGCTGTAGCAGGGCTGGGAGCAGAAAGGGGCGTCTTGGGGTCTCCCATCCTGTGCGAGTGGCCCGGGGGTTCAGGGAGGCTGGCAGGCGTCTGGCCCCGCTTTGCTTTCCAGCGTTGCAAATCTGTATGTGGCAGCAGGGCAGATACTAACCAAGCCTGGCAGTGCGGGGAGCAGACAGCAAGAGCACTAATCAGCTGAAACAGAATTTTAAAGAGGGAGAAGCGCTGCAGCACTGAAGGACAGAGCAGTCTGGGACAGATGGCCTCCACCAGTATGGCCTCTTGTCATTTATTTTTTCTAGCCTTGAGTGTGATTTCAGTTTATTTACTGATTTACTTCAGATTTGTTCTTTTCTATTATTTGTTTAAGAACTGTTGCTATTAAGCTATGGCTTGCTTGTGCTCTCTGGGGGTCATTTCACGTGTAACATCGTTAGCTCTCTTTGGAGGCTCGTGCGTATCCTGTGACTCTCTCCACAATGCATTGCAGCATCCTGCTTCCAAAAAGGGCGGTGTGCTCCACGACCTGCGGATAACAACCTTCCCTGACCCCGTTTCCAAAYGTCACCATCCAGGGATTTCCTGTACGTACTCCCGAACGTTCTTCTAAATTCCTCTAAGAAAAGGCTTCTGCTGTTTTGTTGCCGGTGGTGCTGAAGACGGGGTGAGCTTAGATGTGAARCCCTGCAGGCTGGTGGCAAAGAGCCTGACTCCCGCAATCAGTGCAGCACACTTTGCTGAGCGGATGTGTCAGGCAGAAACAGAAGTAGTGAGTGAGCTGGAGGGGTAATTGGTTTCCTTCGGAGCTGAGCTGCTGCCTGACCTGTTTGTCCATCTGCTGCCTGGCCGCAGTGCCCCCCGCTCCCCCACCTGACCTGGCAGCTCCAGGTGAGCAGGGCTCTTGGCCRGGAGTGTCACAAGCAAGATTTTTGGTATTGTAACCTTGCTTTATTTTCCCACTTTTGCAGTCTGAAGGCCTGAGGCAGTTATTAGACAAGGATGTTTAACTAGATCAGAGTCCAAGATTATTCTGGTCTAGGGTCACCATGTCAAGTGCCACTGTTCGCAACAGTAGTTTGAAGGATTTAGCTTCTTCAAATCTCCAGTTACCTAGGGAATGAGCTTGACTTGCAGTGGGGAAACGCTTGCTCTTTCAGAGCTGCGTGTGATTTTATGTGTATGATTTACACCACAGCTCAGGAGGAGTGCGGAAGGTCGTCGGGGAAAGTTACGCTAAGGAGATACTGTATAGGGAAAAATGGCTGTGAGAGGTATTCCTACCGCGTTTTTAACGTCTACCAAAAGCTCCGTTGCTTTTCGCAAGCTGCAGTCTGTCCCGGGGCTCCACCGGAGGCAGGCAGCCCGCGGGTGCCCTCCCGCCAGCCTCCATCGCCTGCCRCGGGTGCCACAAGCACGTCCCGCCTGCGTGCCTCGCTGCTGGGCTCCTCCGCCCGGGAGCTCCCCGAMCCCTCCCGGTTTGCCATTGCCACCCGTAGCCGGCCGGCGCGGAGCGGGGAGCGCGGTCGTCCCCCAGTAATCCCGGGGCAGAGGACTGCCCTGCTGGCGGGAGGGGAGGCGGCGCGGGCTGGCGCAGCAGGGCCTCTCTCCGCCGAGCAGGCGAGGCGTTGCGCTAGCGGCGCGGCCGAGCTGCTGTGGGAGCGTTTCGGGGCGGCTGGGTGTCGCTGCGAGGCCAAAGAGCCTCAGCCAGGCCGACGCACCTGGAAGTAAGTCGCAGCCTCTGGGAACAGTACCGGCGCCGGCGGCAGCGGCCGTCAGGGACGAGCAGAATCATTTTGTCCGCATTTTAGCTGCCTCGAACACCGTGGGTCCGACAGTTGTCGTCTTCTATGTTACTGGCATTGTGCTGCATTTAGGGGGGAAAAATTGCCAAAGAGGAAAACCTGTTTGGAAAAAGAAGGAGAAAAGCTCTCAGGCAGTCGAACAGTAAGGGCAGGGCGAGAGGAGAGGAGAGGAGAGGAGAGGAGAGGAGAGGAGAGGAGAGGAGAGGAGAGGAGAGGAGAGGAGAGGAGAGGGGACGGGACTCTTGTGCTGTGTTGCAGCACTGTCAGAGCAGTCCAGTTTTGGGGAGGGAACTCCTCGTTTGTGTCACAGATTACTCCCTGTTTGAAAAAAACATTTCATTTGTTTAAGGAATGAAAACTCTCTCTTAAACAGCGAGAATAAAGTTATCCTTATGAGATTGTTGCCTGGAGGGAAGCTACCTACTGGCCTCCCCTCCTGCCAGCCAGTCAAATAGAAATCACCAAAGCGGGTGTTTGCAAAACGCTGAAATGCAACGTGTCCGCCCAGGCCTGCGGCATCGGAGCCTCCCRGGCAGGAGCAGCGCGGGCGGCTGCGGCGCGAGGGTCCTCGGAAGGGGCCACCCTGGGCGCAGCGCTCAGGGCAGGAGAGCTGTCCCTAGCGACCCCCGTACCGTCTGCCGCGACTGCCGCTTGCGGTAGTTTTCCTGGGTATTCGCCCTCTGGACTGAAGCAGTAAGTGACTTATGTACAGGCCACTGCTTCCTGTTGCTGCTTTTCAGTCTGATTATAAACATCTGATCAGAAGTAAAGGCACTGCCCCTCGCTTGCCCTCCCGAAAGTCGTGGTGTACCCCAGTAATGTTTGGTTTCAGAAGTCTGACTTGGCTTTGCAGGCTTCGGGCGAAGCTGGCTGTCCTGCTCGAACAGGAGACGCCATCGCCAGACAGCAGAGTCCTGCGCTCATCTGGCCACTGATATTAGTTAGTGGCTGCTAGATGATAAGGAGTTTTTGTTCATCACCCTCCTGCATCTGATTTGAACTCATGATCCAGAAGCCAAATACTTCTTGTTGCCAGTCCTGAGCAATTTCAGGTCCTTGTTGTTCACTCTAACAGAATTCCGTGTTGTGTCCGGAATGTCCCTGGCAGTATTTTCATGATCGCTTGGTCTACGCTCTTCTTGAGGAAGTAGAACTGTTCACTGAGTTGGGATCAGTTTGTGAACGGTGTTTATATTCCAAACACAGGAACATGAGACAYGTCTTAACAGCACTGGAGGTGGCCAGGGGATACTGGTGGGCTCCGCAGCTGGCATCCTCCTGTGCGACCTCTGTGAGCTGTGCTGCAGGTGTGCAGGCGGTATTCCTGCAGGAGTGTGGCTGTGTCCTTTGCAGCTTGGAGCATAACAATCCCCTTCCTCAGTCCTGGTGCCTACAGTTGCAGAAGGTAAATAAACAGGGGAGAATTCATTGAAAAACCATGTGAAAGATAAAAAAAAGATAAAGATAAAAAGGTTGAAAGATAAAAAGACGGGAAATCAGGCCTCAGAGAGGAAAACTGCAGAGTACAATATCTGTTGAGTTCAAGAGTAAGTTTAAGGGGACATTGATTTGCAGTCTGGAAGGCGAAGAGCAAGTTGGCAGTAGATTAGTAGACAAAAGGATAACTGGAAGCTGAAGCACCTGGTTATCTCGAGAGGGCCAGTCTCAACAAGGAAAGCAAGAAGATGACTGGGCATAACAGAAAGCGAGCAGCCTTGCTGCATTGGCCTGTCCGGTCGGGCTAGTCTGGAGCCCCAGAGGCGCATGAGCTTTAAAGAAGATATAAGTCATGGTGATTCATCAAGGCCCCCGTTGTTCACTGTTCAAACCAGGAAAAGGGGGTGGTTGGGCTGGAATGTGGAGGTGAACGGGGCACGGTCAGGAAAAGGGAAGAATTAAAAACCAGGCATTATTTAATGGCAGCATTTTCAAAAGCACCTGAGTAATCTAGGAGCCTAAGCTCCCATGAAAATTGTTTAGGCTCCTGTTTCTCGTAGGTGCTTTAAAAGTGTTGCCAGCCTTGTGTTCAAAAAATGGGCTTCTGTACAACATGGGTGCTCTCAGGAAGCCCATCCACCTCCTTCAGCTGAAAAATTTGGCATGAAGAAGAGGGCCTGTAGGGTTTTGAAAAGCAAGCGGGCTTTCCGTTTAGCAATATAAAAGCTGGAGTTACCGCTGCATTATCAGAGCCAAAAAATATTCAGTGGAGGGTTATACCAGTGGTCTCGGGCAGTACTTAATGTGCACCATAGCAAGGGTTAAATGAACTGGAAAGCTTATAGAAAAAGCTCATACAGTGCACTTTTTGTTTATAYTGAAATGTTCCCATATGTTCCAGTTAATGCAGAACGTAATTGGGTCTGCCTTGGGATGGATGGAGACAGTTTTTTTACACGATTTATCCATTAATCGGGTGTGGGGGAGAGTCCACTTCACCAGAAATAGCTTCCTTTCCCTATTAGCCAAAGCCCCACAGTTCAAACGCTCCTCCCCTCCCTAAGTGTGCTCAGTCTCCTCTCCAAAATGTTCTGCCTTTCTGCAGTGAAATAACCTGGTGGAACAGTTTCAAACAGGAGGTAGAATAGTCTGCCCGAAATTAGCTTCCAGTTATTGTAGTCCCTGGCTTGATTTGTTGAGCAGCTCACATGGCACATAGATGTTGCTAAATTAGAAACTCTTACATATAAATGTTTTTTGGTGGGGGTTTTTTGTGTATGTTACTTTGGAGTTAGGATTTCTGGTTTTGATTTTAGTACCTCAAAGTAACAGGAATGAATTGTGCTTGACATTAATTACATCCTTTTGCCTGTTTTATTATTATTAGAATAAGCAAGCTACTGATTTGAGGGAGAGAAAAGTGCACAAGGTGTTTGAGGTCTTTATTTCCTTTTCCTTTGGTAAACTTTCAGTAATTTAGCTAGCCTAATTTGCTGTTGGAAACCTGCTGTTGGGAGTGCTTGYGCCTGAGAGAGAATAAAATTAGTGAGCTGCAAGGAAGATGAGATAAGAAGAAGGGAAAATTTGGCTTTGTCTGTTTGTTTGGGTGTTTTTGCATGAATGTGCACAAAAAGCAAAAGGAACAGAGAAATGGGAATGCTGATTGTTTGAAAGCGAGTCAGCGGGCTGCACACGAAATGGGAAGCTCCGGGCGTTTGGTGGCGCGGGCGGGCGGGCGGTTAGGCCGCGGGCGGCGGTTCAGCACCGGCTGCACGACCCAGTGAATGCAGCGAGTACCTGCAGCAGCAGCAGCAGCTTGGGGGCTTACGGCCAATATAACTGAGCACCGAGCCCCTGTCACAGCCCAGGGGGATCCTGCTGCGGCTAGACCCTTCGCTGGGGCTCCCCGACGTTAACCCAGCGGGGTCAGAGTGGCTTTCTCTGCGTGCTACCACTGATTCCCCAGTGCTCTACTGGTCCACTGCAGCCAGTAAACTTAAGCCAACTTTGGTACTGTTGCCATTTACTAGGCATAAGGCAGACTTGGGATCGGTGGCATTCGRCAGCTACCTTTGGCCCCTTCTTGACCTGTGCTGCACGTTCCTGGATTGTAGCCGCCGACGTGCCACAGTGCTCGGAGGCAAAGCAGGTTGCTGTTCGCTTGTGCTTCACAGTGTGCGAATGCGTTATTCCAAGTGACAGTCCCATGAGCGACTGTGTTCCTTGACTTCTTGAACCAGTGGGTTGTCAGTGTATCCAGGTATCCGGGTGCCCCTTGGGAGAAAGACCCYCTGTTAGATGCAGTGGGAGATCCGTTTAACTTCACTGGAGGTCGGGCTGGGAAGCAGCAGCCCTGGGAGAGGCTCTCTAGCTTCCTCCTTGTGGGAGCACGCAGGTACCCACGCACGCAGGTGAATAAGGACCTTAATGTACATTGTGAGCTGTTCATTTGGCAAGAGTACAGTAACTTTAGTTGACATTTAGAAACGTAGCCATATTAGTGCAGCGGTTCTGAAAAACTTTATTTCCTCATGAACAACTTGCATTTCCAGACACCTATTCTTAGTTCCACATCCTATTTGTAATTAGTGTTTGCTTACATTTAAAAATACCTATAAATAACATTAACAGCCATGCATGGGTCCACTGAGATGGCAGGCAGAACTTCTTCTGTCAGCCTGACAAATACTGCCTGTCATCTGTTCATCAGGCTACACTGCCTGAAGCATCATTGCTAATTGTGCAGATTCTGTATGCCAAAATATTTCCCTTATTTCCTCCGTGCAAACTCTCTAAATAAGTTGTCTTCTTTGCACCACTGTGTGGCTCACCAAGTGCTGTTTCGGACAGAATTTGGTTCTGAACTCAAGGTTAATTAACAATAGTTCTGTTTAGGAGACACAAGGCAAAGCTGAATTCAACTTATGTTCTTGTAATTATGGTGACAGTAGTGTTAATGGTTGTAAGAACATACTAGAAGTACCCCAAGCCAGCAGACATGACACTGAATGCACTTGGAGAGTGAATCTCTCTAGTAATAAATTAATGCATTTCATAGGCCTTTTTCAGAGAAGAACTGCGTTGTAAGGAGGACAGATCAGAAGAAGCTCCTTTACTGCTGGGGTGCTGCTGCATGAATATCGTCTTATTTTGAGTCTGTTTAACGTTCTTTTTTCCTTTTAATTAGCACAATTCCCCCTTGCCTAGCAGTTCCAGTTGCTTAAGTCTTTCCCAGTCACTTTGTAGTTTGGTCCACTGCACCCAGGTGCTTAACAGCCCCTTAGGGTCATCCAAAATTTATATCATAGGAAAGAAATTGTCAGCAAAGAGAGAGAGAAGTGCAACTGTACAGGAGGCAGAGTGATAAATGAGATTCTGGGAGGAGGGAATGAGGGGATATTAGTTTTTAACAGCTTCTAGAAATCCTAAAATAGACCAGAACTGGGCCACAACTAACAGAAGTCATGACTGCTCGCTGATGARCAGAGGCATCACTGCTGTTAGAGGAGTTTTGGCAGAGAACACCTCCTACAGCTTTAGTGGAGTTACTAGAGCAAATGGCTTGTAGCTAGAAGGATCCTGAGCTCCGCTGCCAGAGCCCTTGGAGTTAAACACAATGAGGTCAGTCTAATGCGGTGGAATTTTTCAGCTGCTCTGGTGGTTTTTCAGGGCCCTGAGTCAAATTTTCTGAATGCTTGGATCTAGCAATTCATAAATCTTTTGGCTTTTACAGCTTTCAGCCACAAACAGTATAAAATCCACATGTGGACAGGCGAGAGCTCAGGGTCAGCRGATGCCACGTGAGTGGACTGAAGACTCTGGGGTTTTCATGGCAGAGCAGTGACTGAAAGAAGAGGCCTCAACTTCCTACTACGGCTTTTATTTTCTACCTTTTAGTTTCTTAGTGAATTACCAAGGGAGAAGTGCTTAGTTTTCTTGGCTGGCTGTTGAACAACTGGGAGTCCCCACGGCTTCTGCTGAAGGCAGTGAGCTCCTCCAAGTCCCAGGTGGCAAACTGGGCACAGAAGGCTGACATCGTGATGCTGGCAAATAGGGCATGATTCYGTGGAGGGAACGGTGTTTTGCTCCCTGAACAAGTGTTGGCAATAAGCTTTTCTCACAAATTGGCCTTCCAGAGGAGGTGGGTCACTCTGCCTCTGACTAAGCTGTGGGTTGTGTGTGTTTTGTGGCAACYCCTTCTAGCCAGATCCTGCTGTCACCCAAATGAGGGACATGTCTGAAGGATCCCACCACTCTCCTCCCACCCTTTGCAGCCACAGGCCAGGGTGGCTGGGGCACCGTTAGATGGCAGGACGCAAACTGGGTACCYACCTGGACGCAGCAGCTGAGAGGAGCTCCAGGGTCTGATGGCTGAGACGTAGCCTGAGAGAACTGGGGGCTTTCTGGCACAGAAAGCAAAGTAGCTCCAGCTGATAGTTTTCAAAAGCTCTGTCCTTGAACTTTAATTGAAAAGGGTCCACGTGTCCTCAGTAACRCACATTTACACTTTTTCTCAAGCAGGTAACATCATCATTGGGGTCACTTGCTGAGAAAAGCCCAACATTGAATCAACATGGAAATACAAGTCCCTGGTGTTCCTAGAGATTATTCTTCTAAATTATGGTTTGGGCACAAATGACAGGATTGGAAAAAGCTCACACAACCGTGTTTGTTGCTTAAAACATGATTTGCTTGTGATCCCTTCCCTGCTTTCCCTGTGATGGCATATTTTTTTTCTGATTCTACCTTACATGGTTTGTAAGCTTGCAGAAGGGGGAAGAGTGGGCTTGAGGGGGTTTATTTGGTTGGTTTTTGAGCTTAAGTAACTTTGAACGCTGTTCAGTCATGGCCCCACCGGACTATTGTCACGGGCCAAACAGTCTCAAGTCGGGAAATTTTTACTTAATTTTATTTATTGACAGTTAACACAAACCAGTCCATCCCAGTTCCTTTGGGGAGGTGACCTTTGGGGGTGTCCCTGCCCCAGCGGGTGTCCCCCCAGCTGCAGTCCCTCGGGAGTGTCCCTGCTCCAGTGGGTGTCCCCCCGGCCGTGGTCCTCAGCAGTCTCTCCCTCCTCGCGTCGCCTCAAGTGTCTCTCCCCACATCACCTAACACATCTCCTCCGCTGGCGGTGTCGCTCCTTCCTAAGTCGCCTGATGCTCAGCGTTTGCGTTGTCTTCAAGGAAGGCACTTGGCAGCCAGGCAGGTGAAGTCTGATCCAGATCCCTGGAAGCCAGCGCAGGCCTGTGCTTTGAGTTCAGCGAGCCTTGGACCGTGCCGTGGAAGAGCGAACAGTTGGCAGAAGAGCGTGTGGAGTAGCTGTGACTTAAGAGTCAGGCAGGCAAGAGGGTTGTAGCAGCAAACCAAAAGCGGCTGGAACAGTTTGAGACGAGAGCGACAGGCCAAGCACTGAAAGACAGACGGAACAGGGAGAGGTCAGCGCTGTTTCTGGGAAACACGTTTGCAATGACAGCAGTGCCCCGTCGGAGCGTAGGCATGTTCGGCCTCTTAGAAGGGACACATGGCTTCTGAGGTGTGCAGCTTTCYGCCTGGAACAAGGCCAGGCTGGTTTCTAATTCATCCATGATGAGCATTTGAAAAGTTCTTGTTTCTCGTTTTGGAATAGAATACAGTTCTTTTATCGAGACCTGTGTTTTTAAAAGAGAAAATGTCTAATATTTTCTATTTCATCTCTTCAAAAGGGAAGCCCTTTGCTTCACAGCCAGGTTGACCTGACAGTGAACTCAGTGCTGATATGTTCAATATTCTAAGTAATTTTGCAAATTTAATCTAACAAATTTAATCAGACTTAAATTTAACAAATTTAATCCAGCTCATTGCAAGCTCCTCTCTTCTTCTCTTTCTTCCTTGCCCTCCCCACCCTGTCATTTGGATCATTCTGAGTTTTTCTCCCAGAATATTTTGCTACTCCTTCAGACTTACGCAGATGGGGGCCTGTGTTTAAAGAAAACTCATCCATTCATTGAGGACAAATGAAAGTGCAGGTGGAGCTATCAGTTGTCAGGGATAAYGACTGACTCTCTGGTGAAGGGAAATGGTAGCAGAAGGTATTGTAGGTTCTTTGGGTTAAAAAATCGGAATGCGATTTGTAAATCTGCCATCCACCGTCTTCAGTACCCAATCTCATGACTCAGAGCAGCCTTACAGGCTCTTTGACGATGAGAACGGCATCAGGCCCGTCGCTCTTCGTGACGGGCTCTTGGCAGCCAGTTGCTTTTAGTGCCCTCAGAAGTCAATTCATCCTATGGAGGGAATTTTGTGTGTTCATGATATTAATGGACACTCTTGCTCTTCCATGCAAATAATCTCCCCTTTCTCTGAGAGTGAGAACTCCAGAAGGAGAAAAAGCCGCTCACAATTTCATCTAAATTCCTCACAAAAAATAATTCCGTTCTTTTTCATATCACATACCCGCCACATGCATTGCATGAAATATGTTTGTTTTTTGCTGTGAGTGACTTCAGATCAGATCGAATTCCAAATCCCGTTCAGGAAAGCTATCCTGCAGTGGAATGCACTGGAACRTATACCTGTTCGACTTTTGGAGCAGTATTAAAGACTGTCCCACAAATATGACAACAAGGGGAATCTTCCTATATATTTGAGACATGATATAATACATACGATACAAGGTCCCATATATAACAAGAAAAATTGTTATTCTTCAGAATGAGGAACTGAAGCTACCTTAATTCTGATTCTGAGATGGAAACGTATAGAGTTGCTACAGTCACTTGTCTAGAGTTACTAGAAAATAGTTTAGAATTGAAAGTTGCTGTTAAGAGTGTTTGCTAACGAGTGCAATATCCCATCCTCTTCCCTCTTTCTTTCCTCTATTTTCTCCTTGGTTTGGGTTACAGTTACCATTTTTCTGGCTAATCCTGCCACTGTGTCCTTGTTCACTGGAGTGATGGCTGATGAGTTGTGGACCAGCCGCTTCCTCTGGCCTCTGCAGGGGCTCTAGCCTCCAAATCCTCGAGTAGCTGCAATCGATGGACAGGCGAGCACTCGCACTCGCACAGGGATCGTTCTGAAGCTGTGATTTGGATGCATGAATTCTTCTTGGCTTTCAGGTTTTTGTCAATGGGAGTCAGCTGCTTTATATGGCTTTTAAAACAGAATAAAATAAACCGCTCTGATCCTCCAGTTGCAAAGGAGAAATGAAGTTCACTCACTGCAGGGAGATCTAAATCTCCACGGACTTCACTCGAAGGAACAAGGCAGGCTTGGGTAGGAGGCACACGCAGCCAGAGACTCATCCTGCCGCCTGGGCATATAACCAGGGCTTCCTTGYGGTGCGCAGGGAGAGTGAGCTCTTCCAGTTACCTTTGCAGCCGCTGAGGAGATGCCGCTGGAGTGGGACTGCAGTCTAAATCTGCTGGTCTCTGGTGGTTTCAAGCCAGGCAGGTGATATTATGTCCCTGTGATGCCATGGTCCTCTGAGCCAGGCCACCCAGGACCCAGGTGAGGTGGAAAGGCTTATCTGTGATTGTAGCTGAATTAAAGCTCTACGAAAACATTACAAATTTCCAGAAGGATGGAGGGAGATCAGCAGGGTTCCACAATTTATACTTCTCTGCAGTGCTTCATAAATAACTCACAAGAGTAAAATCCTGAAATGAGTCCTGAAAACTTCTGCCCGACAGTTGCAGCACACTTGTAACTGTCTAGCTAAAAGGTCAGCCGTGCCCTTTGATGTTCCTCGTGTTCGATTATGGGGGATGGTGCAAAAAAACCCAGGAAATATTTAAGAGAGACTAAATCCCCTCTCTCCCCACTGAAGGAAGAACATCTTAGCCAGTTTTGCAAATGAGAGCCTGGATGTATCAGAAATGCAGCTGACTCTGCAGTCCCTGACGGGAACATGCTCCAGGGCCACTGTGATAAGCTGCAGGCCTTGAAAGCTCCGTCTCCCCATGTGAGCAGTGTTTCTGGTAGAGAGAGAGAAGTATCGCTGCCCATTTCAGATCCCCTTCCAGTTCGTAAAAAGCTCACACTCTGAACCGTCAAAATTATTTACACGAGCCCTTGAGAAGGARGGTGTCTCCCCAGCAGAGGTGAGCTTTGCCTTGAAGGATGGAGGAGACCAAAACCAGTTGTAGCATTTACRCAGAGAAAGACTTCAGAGGAACAGATCTGTGTCAGACCCAACAATAACCAGAAATTCCCTGTTATCTTTAATTAAGTCTCTTCCTGCCCAGTCGCAGGGAAATAGGTCCCATGACGATAATAGAAAGGAAGTAAGTCAGTGCCTCTGCTRTTAATTTAGTGCCCTCCTGGGACAGCAGGAAAATACTGCTGTGCACGTGCCCTGCTAACAGGCTCTGGGCCCACGGAGAGACTCTGCCTTGCGACTCGCTCTCCCCCGCGCCTCCGGACGTGCGCCCGGGTGCGCCGAAGCCGCYTCCTGCGGCGAGAGGGGCTGGAGCCCCCCGGCAGGGGAGCCAACGCCAGGAGAAGGCCAAGGTGGAGCGGGGGCTCCGCTTGGGAGGACAGGAGTCGGGAAGTGTCTGCTCCCACTCCGGCTGCTCCCTGCTACCAACAGCTGTCAAACGTGCATGGAAAAACCACAAAGCATCTGCCGGCAGAGGAGAACCGTGCTAGTGCTCAGCAGTATGCAAGGGCTTGAGTCTCTTGTTTAAG
Source organism: Apteryx rowi (assembly GCF_003343035.1). Classification (NCBI taxonomy): domain Eukaryota; kingdom Metazoa; phylum Chordata; class Aves; order Apterygiformes; family Apterygidae; genus Apteryx; species Apteryx rowi. The sequence goes on from NW_020450772.1 coordinate 2,963,571, forward strand.
ACGTGGGTTGCAAGAAATGAGCAAAATCTAAAGTAAACAGTTTACATGGAGGTGAGCATCTGCTGATTTCTGATATACGCAGGCAAGATGAGTCTCTGTTTGCAAATGGCCTCATTTTGCCCTTGCCTGCCTTTTTTATATAGCGGAATAACTGACTCCTTCGCAAAGCAGAAGGCTCCACTACTTACGTTTCCACAGTGCATTTTCTCTCCCAAACAATGTTTGCTGCCCCTAGAGCCTAATTATCACCTAAGAGATGTTAACAGCCAGATCATTGAAACTTCCAAAAGGTTTTGATCAAACACAAGCAAGATGTAGTTTGTATTTTGCTGCCCTGTATTGCAGGAGCAGCTGGTCTCCTGAGGTAGTAAAGTGTGGACTAAGTTAATGAATTTAAATATGCCTCTGTTAGATCTTTTAATCATGAATGTAATTGCATCTGGTAGTCTTTTTAATTTTTAAATATAGAGTATGTGATTGGGTTTCTTTTCTTTTCTTTTTTTTTTTTAATTTAGTGCTGCTGTTCCTCCCTTCAGGGAATTCTCTGGTGTGAAGACCTTGTCTTCCCGGATTGAACGTTGTGAATCTTTAGTGTACTGATTCTTTCAGGATTAATTTTCTGTATTAGCAATCCCCTTCTTGTCCCTCTCAACTGCAGCTTCTTCTTCTGGCTTTGCTATGTCTGGCRTCCGGGAGATGCACATGTATAACAGGTACGCCGAGCCCCGGGGTGCAGTGGGAGGAATCGCCCTTGGTTTTGCCTGCCGGCGGCGCAGGCCCCGGYGCTTGTCCCTAGGCTGCCTGGAATAGCACGAGGCACAGCAAACATGAGCCTCGCTTCCCAGAAAGACGAGTAAGGGGAGCGTGAACCCCAGGGCCTGCGTCCCGCAGCCAGCTGCRAGATGTCGTTTTTCTCTCTTTGAGCTAATGGATTCTAAAAAACATCATCAGGCGAAATGGAGCAAACGAAGCATTGCCGGCAGTTCCTATGACGCTAAACATTTTCCAGAGATCTTGCTTTTGTATACACCCTCTCTTTGGGATGAAAAAATTGAAATATGCTGGTCTGAGATCCCACAGGGTATTCCGAGAAATGGATTGCAACRACCCTGCTATCCCCCAGCTCCCTTTGGCACAGTACTCCTGGAAATGATAAATTCTTACGTGAAGAGACAATCAGGGACTGAATGTCTCGGGGCTGTGGGATACGGAGCCTCATATAACAAGATCCTCAGCCCTCATCCATCGCAGGTCGGGAGGGACTGAAAGCCTCTACCAGCTCAGCGGTCTGCCAGCATCTCTGAAAGACCTGACGGCCTCAGCCCAGCAGATCCCCGTGGGCAGAGATATCTCGCAGCATGGTCTGGGGATGCAGATTGCCACATTCACGTTTCAGAATTTGCCAAACACAAGAAACTTTGTCTCTGTGATAACTGCTGTGGCAGAGAGACTGGGGACACGCCTGCGTTCCAAATGTGGTTATTTCGGTAGAGCTGCGTGGATAAGCCCCTTTCGGAAGAGCGCTCACGCTGGCAAGCTCTCCYCTGCCGCCGTACCTTGCCCCAGTCCCCTCGGCAGAATGAGCCGGGCCCACCGCTGTGCGCAGAGCTGCCCGCAGCTTCTGCCGGCGGTGCTGTTTGCCTGACGGGGCTCTGTTGTTATTTACTTCCAACAGTTTCAGCTATTCCAGCAAAACTTTTCCATGCRCTCTGAGCCTATGGGGGAGAAAAACAGCGTGTCAGTTCTTTGGAGGTGAGGTTTCCCGGTCGAGACTGGGGCAGACACTTAAGCAAAAGGCCCTGGAGACTGGTGGCAAGTGCTGCAGGTGTCCCTGGGAGGAGAAGGGACCTGCCTTGGGCGGCTGCCCTGGCGTCGGCGCTCGCGCCCAGCCGAGCCTTGCCGTCGGCGCTGCATCGGCACCCAGCCGTAYGGTGAGTGGGCACCGTGGCGCGTGCACCCAGGCGTCGCCCCCCCGGGAGCAAAAGGAGAGGCTCAAAACTACGGGTTATTCCCGTCCTTCCGCCTCCCCCCAGTCCAATTAAATTAAATTGCACTTTGCCCTTAATATGTGAGACGCCCAGTAAATCCCCTGAGAAGGGAAGAAGCCCTGTCACAAGGAGAGGCCTCCCCTGGGTGCTCCGCACGAGCGCCGGGCAGCGCCCGGGCAGATTCGGGAGCGGCAGGTGCCGCATCCAGCGCTGCAGCCCTCAGCACCCCCCCGGAGGGCTTGGTGCTGGGCTGCGCCGTGGCACCGCCGGAGCAGCCGGGGCAGTGGGCCTGCTGCGTGCACGTGTGCTACCCTCCCAGCGACGCGACGCGTTTCCCAGCCGGAGGGAGCGCTGGGGGGAATTGCACCGTCACGTTTTCCAGCCGGAGGGAGCGCTGGGGGGAATTGCACCGTCAC
>NW_020450772.1:2966377-2988478 GCF_003343035.1 Apteryx rowi
CGGAGGGACCGCTGGGGGGAATTGCACCGTCACGTTTTCCAGTCAGAGGGAGCGCTGGGGGGAATTGCACTGTCACGTTTTCCAGTCAGAGGGAGGGCTGGGGGGAATTGCACCGTACGTTTTCCAGTCAGAGGGAGGGCTGGGGGGAATTGCACCGTCACGTTTTCCAGCCGGAGGGAGGGCTGGGGGCAGTTGCACCGTACGTTTTTAAGTGCCGGCGCAGATAGCCTTGCGGGAGCTGCAGGGGAGGCGCGTAGCCTTTCAGCCAGCTCACACACCTCCAGAGGCCTTTAAACAGAAAGCTAGGYAATAATCCTGGCCCGCTTTGGAAAAAATCATAAAATTGTCTCAAAAGGGCTTATTAATTAAAAAGCTGCTTTTAAAAATCATGTTCAACACATTGCCCGTTTCCTGCTAGTCGTAGGTACCCCTGCTAGCCATGGGGCGAGGGGTCTCACCCGTCATCCTCGGAAGCACGTGGATCTGCTCTTCGCGGTCCCGTGGTGCCGCCCGTGTGGCCTGTTGGGCCTCAGCCCCACTGCGATTTGCAGACCCTTCAGCCCCAGGATGCGTTGATCTGAGGGAAAGAGCTCATCCAACAGAGAAACCCAGCTGCTGAATTTTTGAAGACCCAAATTTCCCTCTGAAGGCCCAAACCACGAGCCTGATTTGTGGTTTCTGCAGGTGAGGCTGAGGGGAAACAACCAGATTCCTGTAACTGCGTACGCGGGGATTTCTTGCACCTCGCTGCAGCATCTGGGACAGGTCACTGTCAGAGACAGGATCCTGGCCTCGAGGGATCACTTGATTGCTTTGGAGCAGTCCTTCCCAGGGCTGCTCCGCTAATGAATTTTGCAGTCTGTATTAGCTCCCTCAGTATGGTGATTCACTTAGGAGAGAAATTCTTGCTGTTTCCTAGACCATCACTTTGTCAGCTCCTGCTGGATGTTTGTGTAGGCCTGCTTTAAATGAGCTGTGGCTGCTGAAGTTGGCAGAAAGTGGTAACRCTGTCTGGTATGAAGTCTCTGCACCTTGTATTATGCATGTTACATATGCTCCTGTTCTTGGAAAAACAATACTAGCAGAAGTGCTAATTTGCAGGCCAGCTCGTGCTGTGTTGTTTTCAGGCTCAAGCAAAAGAAGTTGAAAGCAAGAATTAACCTACTGTTTTCCGATCAGTAATTTGTGAAAAATGAGTAACGATGCCCATGAAGTCTGCAGTAGCGCTTGCAGGAAGCAGCAGGGTTGGCTGCAGTAACAGAGTAAGGAAGAGCGTGGTCTTGGCATGGTGGCCTGCCATGCCCACCTCACGCCTACCGTCCGCGCTGCTCCGAAGCCCTTCTCCGGGCCCGACTCTGCACGCTGTGCCCCCTGCGGAAGGCAGTGCAAAACAGCTTTCCCGAGGCTGGCATGGCCTGCGCCAGATCAGCTGCTTTGCTCTGCGTGCCCCGTGGTGGATTCTTTGCATAGGCCGTTTAGTAATGCCTCGATTTCCCGGAGAATTACTATATTTTAGACAGAAGCCAGGCACCTTGTTACTCCTGCCGCAGCAAGGGGTGTATGCGTACGCATATATATGTTTGGTGTTTAATACGTGAACCTGGCTATGTCAAGGTTGGCAGCATGTCTTTCAGCCTTAAAGGCAGGGCATTGTTACGGGAAAATGGGATGTTTTACTGTGCTGAAGACTGCTTTTTTCTCCAGCTAATCCCGGTGTCTGCAGCTGCTGTCTAGCTATCACCTCCTAAAAGGCAGGGAATGAACTTCTGAACATCTGTAACAGCTACGTTAAGTGGCGTGGTTTATTGTAGAATTATGGATGATGATGGCTGGATTACTAAATTGTAAATCAATCGAAGGCATTCTGATGATATTCTATACCATGAGAGAGCAATTCGTGCAGAAAAGAGACAGTGATTTATTGCACCAACTGGTAACACATCCATCCCCAGTCATTTTTATTTATCATTATTTTGAAAAGATTTCAACCCTTCATAAAAAAGAATAAGAAAAGAAGTCTGCAATAATGATAAAGTTTTGTTGCAATGAAAACTGACGGTCATGCATTGTGATTTCTGATGACAGGGAAGTGGAAGAAGGAATTTAAGATAGACAGACTTCAGAAATGAGCTGAACAATTGCCTTTGCTTAATTGTCTTCTATGAGCAAATGAAGGAAGCTTTTTCTTCCTTAACCCGAACTTTATTCCCTTGAAAGATTCACACATTATCTATAGTTTTAAATCATTGGTACCCAGGATTTTGAATGCTTAGCAAGTCATCCGTTTCCAAGGCATTAGCAACACAGACAGGATTTATTTCAATCTGTGCAGTTGATTCTTTGATCTGGGGCTTGCTTAAGTGCATTCCAGTGCAATTAATTAGAAAAGCCGTATTTGGCAGTGGCAACTCCAAGTGATCTGAAATGTAAAAGTGACTGATTAGTAGCTGTGCTTTCTTGAGGATTATCTGTTTGTTGCTTGTCAGCATCTGCTGCTCCTGAGCAAGGGAGAATCAGTTAATTGAGAAGAGGGAGCTTTGGTACTCCTCCTAGCCAGTAACAGGACTATTCACGGGAAAAGAAGTAGTGTGGGAACCTCTCCCTGCACTAAGTTGAAGAGGGAACTGTGTAAATGGAAGTAGGACCAGTCATCTCTCTCTTGCTGGTAGGTGTCTTGCAGTAGTTAGCTCCCATCGATTTGCCCTGCCGGTCAGTAGTTGTCCTCTTTCACTAGCTGTCCAATGTGGTTTGCAGAGAGCATGCAGATGAGCTCTCTGGAAAGGAGTTTTTGAAACAGCTTGTAGCGTAGCTGGCTCCACAAGCTGCTCTTGGTGGTGTCCTTCCTTCAGACGTACTGTTTCTTGACGTACCTCGGCTGGTTGAAAGTCGTAATGTTTACTCCTATGTCCAGGACTTGTCGATCCAGTTTCAAAACTCACCGCATCTCCATTCTGTTTCCTGAGTCTTCCCACTCAGACCAGTAAGAGTAGTCATCCATCAGTTTTTGACTGGAACGAGATTGATCCACGAGCAGCCCAGAGGTGCGTGTGTTGCCCTTGCAGCCTCCTGCCACCAGCGTTGCTTCCCTTTCAGCTGCGGCAGGCAATCGCCGAGGGATTCAGGTGCCCTGCCTAAGCGATCAATACCTGCTCCTCCGACTACGCTCGCTCCCTTAATCTTCCCCTATGGTTTCTTTATAATTTGATGTTTGTCTCTTCAAGGAAACATACCTCCTGTCTATCATGCTGTTACACTTTGTTTGAATCTTTCTTGAATCTCACTGCCTGGGGAGCTCGTGTGATACAGAAGAGAAGCTAACTTACGGTTCAAAAGAAAACGCAAATTCCAGTCTAACTGCTTTGCTTGCAGCTGATCCCGATGAAGGATCTGAATATTGCATAGTTACTTCTGCCTTGTCTTTGCGCTGTTTCAGCTTACTTCTGTTTTTCTTTTTTCTGTGTGTCAATGTCGTGGACTGTCTTTCTTCTGCGTCTTGAAATGTGCAGGAATCACATGCAGAAACCTACTTTATTAGTTAAAATATGCGCTTGTTTTATTCATTGTGGCTATCTTGATGTCCGGGGAGGCTGAACGTCTGGCACGCTTGCTCTTCTCAGGGCAAGCACAGGGAGAAGCGCTGCTGACTTCCTGAAGGCACCCGGCATCTCTGCCCCGAGGAGGCAGGGGAGACGGAAGTCCAGCCTCCCTGGTAGAGCGGCAGCCTGCACTGGCACTTCATACGGACACAGGACTTATCCTCTGGAGCTGGAAGGAGGCCCCCGATGTTTTTCGCTTAAAGAATCTGCTACAGGGCAAGAACTGCTATCGTATGCTACCTATCCAATGCAGATTGGTCTCCGGCCTAGAGAGGAAAGGTTCAGTGTCTTGTTACAGATGTCTCATTAGTCTTCTTCAGGGGTTGATTCATTTCTTGTTTGTTCTTAATCTGTCTAACATACAGGAAGAAAAGCCTGAAAATGAATGGGTACTGTACCCTTGTAACAAATGCTTTTATAGTAAACGTGGTTGCAATTTCCTAGAAATGCTAATATCTTTTATTGTGTCATGCTACAATCAGTGAAAGTGAGAGTCTGCTACAGAGCCAATAAGTGAAGGCAGTGAACAATTTTTTTGGTGGAGAAAAACGACATTTTTTCATATTGAAAGTTCCTATCTTGATGACAGCAAGGGTAATAATAAAAGCGAAGGAATGCAAAGAATAGGCATGGGCTTGCGTTCCACATTTCTACAGTCTGCCTTCTGCCGGCGTTGATGTAATCCTTCTGGCAGTGCAGCTTTCCACTGCAGTCAGTCAGCATTCAGATGTGCTATTGATTAGGTGGTTTACTAAGGTCACTTAGGAATCACAACAAACCTCCTGAAACTTGGGAAAGGTAATAAATCAAAGGTATTTGATTTGTAGCTTGCCGTCATTTTTGGTGCCTTGCTTCGGTAGAAGACAGCAGTCAACACTTCCTAAGTGCTTGCGATGAGGAAGGTTATCATGGCAAAGCAGAGCACTTGTTTATAAACGGTGCAAGTAACATAAGCTTTTAATGGGTCCTCAAGGAGTCCAAGGCTCCAGAGGGCTTTCCCTTCCTCTTCATCCCCCGTCTGCTTCCCTCACCCTGACCCCCGCTTTGTTGTTTTTTTTCCAAGCCTTTGGCCAATTTTCATCACATCTGTCATTTTGATAAATGAACTGGCAGCTCACTCCTAAGGTTCGTAACAAGCTGTGTAACTTTTTTTAGATTAACTCGTTTGCAAGAGACAGTGCGACAGGGAAGTCTTCTGCTTACGCAGCAGCTCAATTTTCATGAAAAGTAGAGATGTGGTTAAAACTACCAGTCTGTGTCTATTCTGCTAATTGGATATAAAGCAGTCAGGAGACACCAGGGTGATGGGCCCATACTTGTTTCCTGGAGGAATGTCTATTAGCATCCTGCTAACAAATCTGAACGAGGGCTGGGTGTGTATTGGTACATGGGGAACAGAGGGAGTATCAATACTGCACAGCATTGAGATCTACGGTAAAAATGTACCCTCAGTTCTCCTTTAAAGCGTCCATTTCTGATGGCTGAGGAGKAATTAATATCCAACCATGCCTGTGCTGATGCTGCATTCAATTCCAGACAGGTGTGATATTCCCTTGCGTTGCCATGTGTCTCATCGATACCGAGCCTCGTCCTCGCCAGCCTCCCTTCCACCCATCTGCCCTTGGGGCCAGCTTACCTCCGCTGTGCCTCCACTCGAGCTCTGCGACCTTKGCAAACGTAATTCAGAAGCAATATATGTCTGCAATAGTATTCCAACTATTTTCTTTGCAGATCTACCTTTCTTGGTAGATCAACTTTAAATAGAGAAGTGTGGCACGGAGCAGTTACCATGCTGCAACCCCTGTGGGTTCGGATGCCCGTGGTGACACACATCATTTGTACTGCTGTCTGCTTCCAAAATCACYGCTGGACTCTTCCGGGGTGTCGGATCGAGCACCCATCGCTGCCGAGTGCTCGACCGCTCCGGAGCTGGCAGGAGGGAGCCCGGTTTTGCTTGGTTTAGTTTCTGCAGGTTTCTTCACCACCGCCCGGCCGGAACAGTCCCTTGCAGGAGTGTTTGAATCTATGCGGTGTTTTAAAGCTGTGACTCAAACCCCATGCGCGTCTTTCAAACACCAAGCGGGGAACTCATTTAAAGTTGTTCTGAGTGGACTGATGGGTGGTTTGCGGTGGAAAAAAGCGTTCCAGAATGTTTTATGGGTATCTGTTCCTTCCTCCCGTTCTTTTGTAAAACGCTTGAACTGCTGGCTGCTCTTTTGTCTCCTTCTTCGCTGTCAGCTTCTGGTATCTTTTCTACCGCAGTTGCAGGAGAGACGCGTTGTGTTTCGTACCCGCAGGTACACACGTGCTCGGGCTTCACGCTCCCGTGCCGGCGCTCCAGGCTGACCTTTCCCGGCATGATGCAAGACTGCGTCACCCGGGATTTTGACGCATTCAGAATCCTCCAAATTTTAAGAAATAAACAGGGGGAAAAAGAGAGGTGTGACTTTTCGCGTGTGCCTAGTCACAGCTAAACTATTGTTTTAACTCAGTGTTAGATAGTACTGGTAGTTTTAGGTTTGCTTATCACTGATATAACACATTTTAATTCCTGCTAAAAGATGGAAATACRTAATAGTTTCTGACTCTACAGTTTTTTAAATCCCAAATGCCAGACCTAAGTCGTCTCAGACTCRTTTATGCTCTGAAATCTGTCCTATCTGTTTCTGCCCTCTGCCAGTATTGTTGTAACTGCTGCAATGGGAGTTGGCTCCGTTTTTCCATTTTAACCCGTTTCTGCCCCAGAAGTTTCTGCACACCCCTGGCCAGTAACCGAGAACTGGCAGGGCAGCGTGCAAGGCCACGGCCCAAAACGCCATGGGAAGGTCGCCAGCTAGAAAAGGGCTCCTTTGGCAGGGGCCGCTGGTGCTCAGAGCCCGTTTCTGTGTTTCGGAGGGCGTTCGTTCGACTGGGTGTCACGGCGGCCCAGATCAAAAGCTCCAAGCAGGCGGCAGGTGCTCAGCGGCCGCAGTGGAAGAATTTGCAGACTTAAAAGAGATTCCTGCTGGAGCAGTGCCGGCAGCACGGCTAGCAGGCGGCTGGCAGCGGCGGTGCCTCGCAGCCGCCCCGGCGGCACGGCGACCCCGGGGCGGGCAAGCAGAGCCGTGGCAGCGCGGGGCGAGCGGGCCGCCCGGCCGGAGGCAGCCCGTCCGCGTGGGTCRCCGCGGGGCAGAGCTCTCCCAGCACCCGCCGCGCGCCCTGCACCCCGGCACCAAGTGCCGTCTCATGCCCCGGGGCCGCCAAGCCAGCGTCTTCGTAGACTCTGGAACTTGCTTTCAAACACCCTTATTGCAGAGAGGGCRCAATCAGCTGCATTTAAGCAGTATCCTGGAAGAAAGGCCCTTCCTGCTACCCCCTTTCCTTAACTGGAGCTGGGGGATGCAGATCAATTACTGATGATTTCTTGGTGCTGGTGTGACGTATCAGGCTCCMCTGTGTATATACCTGAAATTAGGAGAAGCAGCTGAGGAGTTCGTGGAGCGTGTATGCGCAGACTGGCACTCATAGAGTATCTTTTTGTATGAGCGCTTCCAAAACTATAGCCGCATTGCAAAAGGCTGTAGCTTCCCCACAACGCTCATTCCTTTGCAAGAAGGGGTAGGTAGGTTGAAAAAGATCCAGTTTTACCGGCTGAAACCCACTCTTTTGTATTTAGAAACCTGGGTTCTGGAATTGCACCCAACCGAGAGAGTCTGTGACGGCTTAATTTTTCAGTCTGAAGAAAAGCATGTAAATACACGTGTAGTATGAGAGTAGTCTCTTCTGCTCCAACTCCCGAGACAGTCCGAGAGGGGTTTCTAGCATTAGCTCTCCGTAACCTCTCCGCACGAGGGATCGCTGTACCTGCAGAGCTGCCCTCTGGTGAAACCGGGCCCTGGGAAGAACCCCGGAGTGGAGGAGCTGGAAGGCGAGCAGAGCCCCCGTAACGGCTGGTGGTTGCGCTTCAAAACATCTACCTTTTAACACAGAAGAGTCCCAAGAGCAGAGTCCATYGGGCAAAACAAACACAGTCACCAAAGCGAGTGTGGACTTGCTGCCAGCCAGCCTCCCTTACCTGGAAAAGAAAACAGCTGAAGTACGTGTTTACATACTTGGAGTGCTTGAGGACTGGCTTTTCTGTTCAGTTCCCTGGCTCTTGGTGTTTTGTGTGGCAACATTTATTTAAACATAGGGGACAGAAGAGACTTGTTTATTTGTTTATTTTTAGGTATTTTCTTTTCGTATGACTTCTAAAGGGCTGGAGTTTATTGCGTGTGAAATGCAGGAAGAGTCTAAATGAACACCAGATGAGAGGAAACAGACTGAGGAAAATTAGGGCTATTTGCTGCCAAAGGAAGTAATCACTGCACATATATTAAATTCCAGTCTTTAACTGCGAGTGCGTATTGTTATGTAGGAAATCTGACCGTAGAATAAAAATGGAAGTAGGTGGAGTCTTCCCAAATCTGGGCTTTAAAAGTGATAAGCAGAGATTTTGTGTAGTGGCAGTTAATAAGCTGTAAGACATTAGGCAACTTGCACTGAAGCAAGTGCTTTCCTAGAGAGAACGTTCTTAAGTTAAATGTTTCCCACAATAACGGAAAGTTACTTTGTGGCTCTGTGTAGAAGGGTAAATCAGAAGCTCGTACATCTGTTAYCTGTAGGTAACAGTCCGTATGACTTTATAATTACAATATAAATTCCTCAACCTTTTTTCTGCCCCATTCTCAGCTCATCCATCATTACAGAAGCCCRACTCCCCTTTCCTTATTATTTACCTGTAACTCATTGCTGAAGCTGCTCCTTTAGGAGACAATGTCCATTTTCAGTGGAAATAGTAGTTACCTCATAATCCCCGTAGCTGTCTTTGTAAGGTGAGTGCTTAAATCACTGCAGCATGGAAAGCGGCTGCTCTATTTCTTCCTCTGTCCTTGCAAACTAACCACAGGGTCGGTGCACGTTTCCGTTTGACGGGTGGGAGAAAACTCTCGAGTTGTTTTAGTGATAAGCTATTTACAGTGAGAGCAGATATGAACTGATGTAAGGGCTCTCAAAAACGATTCGAGGTGTGCATAAAACATGGACTTGGCTTACAAAGATGCCTTAAATCAGCCACAAATTCCACGTCAGTCCTTCTTTTAAACAAAAGAGAGTGTTTTTCAGTCCTGCAAGCTGGACACGTCCTGTTCAGTTCAGTTAATTCAGCAAGGACATAGATGAATTTTTTGTTTCTTTTCTTTTTTTTTTAGCAGTGGAGAAATTGTAGCCTTAGGGCATGTTGCTTTGACAGATTGGGATTATATGGTTGAAGTTGACCTATACAGCTTCCTTTCCCTTCTCCCTCCTGGCAAGCAAGATGAAGCATGTGTGATTGGAAGTGGCTATCATTATTTTGATGTTTATCTGATGGAAGGCCACCAAAGTAGTCAAGAAGGACCTGTTACAGACTTTGCATTTCCTTTTCCTTTGAGCAACACTTGAAAGTTCAGTGAAGAACCTGTAGAAATAAAAAATATTATCTTTTTAGCTGTGTGGGAGAGAAGCAGTTAATCACAGCAGTGAATAGGGACTTGCACAGTCAAGTAAGCAGTTCTTAGCAGATTTTAGAGACCAGCAGTGGGAGGTAAGAAGGGTGGATGAAATAGGAATGTAGGAGAGAATAGATGGAAATGAACTGAAGAGAGAAAATAGCATCATATTTAGAATCTGTCACTTTATCAGAATTACGCTGACTGGTAATTAGCAAAAGAGAAGGGAATTTGTCTTTTAGAGGAAGAAGGGTTTCATTTCCCCTTCATTAGTTGAGGAACCTACTTGACAAGGATTAGAGCAGAGTATTACTAAAGGGGGGCTTCAGGCACTCACTAAGGTCTGCAAGAATGAGTTATTTTTAACCCAGATCTGCTCAGTGACAGCATTTGTAGTATGGCCCTGCAGAAAATTGTACTGGCAAGACTAAGGATGCATCATGCTGGTATGTGAGAATGGGAATGAGGGGTCCAGGGTGGGACTTCTGTAGGCCAATATTGCCACTGACTCCCCTGTATCATGCAAATGTGCCTTAAGGGAACTGTTGTCATCTGACCTCAGTGCATGTTATAATAGGGACTTTGCCTAATCATTGGAGGAGATAGTTCCTGCTCCAAAAGATGCGGTGTTTGGAACTGCCAGAATAGACAAGGGAAGCGTTGTCAGCCCTTCGCAGATGGGAAGTAGAGGCACAGAGAGATTTGCTTGGGCACACAGGGTGACTTTGACAGAAGCGGTACTTAAAACTCAAGTTTCCTGGATTCATTTGTGTACTACAACCACAAGACTGCCCTTCATTTCTAATATTGGATTTTTTTTCTCCCTGAATCTTCAATTCTAAACCAGGGTTGCTTATCAAAAATGTGATTTCATTTTGCTCTGTTTAATAAATACGCTAGTGATTCTTTCCTCAGACAAAATCATGCAGCTTGCATACACAGCAGAGTATGCCTTGGGGAGCTTCTGGTGGATTTTCACCTTGGGACTGCTAGGGAGATAGACAGTGCAAGGAAAGGCAGAGATGCAACTGTGGCTTCTGTTTTAATTTGTCCTCCCAGGAGTCACAGGCCCCCTGAAGGATATGTAGAAGGGGAGCCTGCAAGAGTAGTAATGCTGTTCTGCCCAGCTTCACATGGGAAGAAAAAGAAAACAGATGATTTACTAAATAAAGCATCCATTTTCTTGCTTGAGCTTGTTAACTCCAGGAAGGCCAGGGAGATTTGGCATTGCATGACCAAACTGGAGTTGTTTGGGTTTTTTATGAGGCAGCATTGAGTGGAACCATCTGGGTTAGGAGAAGACCACGCTTCTGAAATGAGCCTTTAGGAATACTTGAGTTAAGTAGCTGTCTGGGGCACCATGCTGAAAGGAAGGGCACTCACAGCTGCATGTATTTAATGGGTTTATTTTATCTCTGATGACAAAAGAGAACTTACTCGTCATGCGGTTCCTCATAAATTTCGAGCTATTGCTGACAAGTGGCACTGCCTGTGTTCTCAGCCACACTGACGCAAAGTTCCCCCAGCTTTCTGGCTCGCTATGTTAAGAACGATGCTGCTAATGGACGATGCTTTAGATAGATATCTAACTTTTATTTGAAATTAAATGTAATCCCAAAGAATGGAAACTTTTCAGTTAAAATGCTCCACCATAGTTATCTTAAGGAATATCTTGGGCGAATGCATCTGTGGTCGTTACCTAATATCGAAGTGGCTTATCTCTCTGGTTCCCGAGGCTCCAGTCTACCAGTGATGCGCTGCTTACTTTCCTCCAAGCTGAGTGGTTCTCCACCTCTGAAAACATATCCTTCTGGAGAGCTACATACAGTTTGGCAGCATAATCAATGGGGCATCTCAGCTTGGCAGTTTAAACTATTTGTTTGTATCTCAGTCCCTTTCTCTGTGTTTTTTAATTTATATGCTTTTGGGGCAGCTTCCCAAAGTACCTCAAGGTGCCTGGTTCTGCTGCCAGTATTCCAGTTTCCAAAGACACATCTTGTTTCCATGTCAGGATGCCAGCTCCCCTCTTTCGAGCACTTTTCTATGATACAGAGCTGGAAAGTGCACATCAAATTCAGCATAATTTCAAAAAATGTAATCTATTTTACTATGCTTTCCACTCACGAAGATGACCCTTAGAGAGAAATCACTCGTGGTAAAATATTTGCTGGTGCATCACCTCAAATAAAATAATAGCTTTTATAGTCCAGGTGTGAAGAAAGAGATTCTTGCTCCTTAGCCTTTTTTCAATCCATGTCCTGTTGAAGCTGTCTCTGTCTCAATGAACCCTGGAAGCTTCACACTCTATTTATTAATTAGATTTACTAATAGACCCCTAAAGTGCAAAGAGAGAGAGAAAAGATGGACTGGACTTATGCTTACAGCAGTGAGATTAGTACCAGCTCTGCCACAGACATCCATTTGATTTTATGCACATTATTTAATATTTCTAGTTTCTCTGTCTATAAAATGCAGATACTGATTCTTCTTTCTTTCCCTATCTGTACCTGTGTAGACTGCAAGTTTGGACGGGAATGTCCTATGTCTTTGGATGCCTGACAAATGAGTCCCTGATTTTAGGTGAAACTTCTAGATGCTTCTCTAAGCCACATAAATATGTGACTTAAACATGTTTCAGGAAAAAATATAACCTTTGGATTACATTGATGTAAATAAAATGTCCACTACAGTTCACAGGTCCAAAACTGTTGGTAGTGTTTACCATCAGCATCTGTCACTTGAACATCTGGCATTCATCATTGCTTTCCTGCTCCTTCCACCGTCATATTTTATCTCCATCTGTTAGCAGTTTCTTAGCACTGTCTATATAAATCATAGCTGCATCTCAGTCTGGGTAGTTGAATCATTATTACAGGCTGCAATGTAAATGAAGGAAAAAGAGGTAAATTTAAGGGAGATGTTCCTCTCTCTGCTCCCCTCCTCCCTCCCCTCTCCCTGCATACAGACGACACACTAGACAGTGTGACTAGACAAGCAGTCACTAGCGTGATACTCCTGGTACGGAGAGAGTGAAAAGTGCCCCAAAATGGCAAATGTTTTCACCAGGCCTAGAAACAAAAGCAGAAAGCAGGAGAGGAGTTAGAGCCATTGATGGAGAGACCAAAACTTACTGCTTTGGAACAACCCTTCAGCATATTCATAGTACATTGGGAAAGCAGACCTGCCTTAAAATCAGACTTCCTGGGCAATACCTTTAATGAATTTTTTTTACATTCAGTTACTCTGGTCTTGTTGCAGTAATTTAGGTGACCACTAGGAAGAATAATATTGAAGGTGTTAGGAGAATACAGGTGTGTTAATTTTAGCCAAAGCAGATTTTTTTTTATTTGACTTTTTTATTTTCTCTAAAAAGTGTGCATAATGGCCATCACATTTAGCTCTCTCAAGCCTCCCTGGCAGTGCAGCAAACCATAGCAGCATTGCAAAGATGTGTTTTTGATGGGGAAATGATTGCACTGTCACCCCTAGACGGAGTAGCTCAAGGAGCCTATGTTTGTGTGTGTTACCCTATCAAAACTAGGTGCTCCTGTTCGTGTGCAAGGTCATGCAGCCCCATGAGCTTGGAGCACATGTGGATTTAATTCCCCGCCTCCTTTAGCAACTAGAGAAGGTATTTCCTTGTTCTAGAAATAGTCTGAGACTCCACAGTGCTAAGCTATTGGAAGGCAATGAAAGAAAAAGGCCCCTTCCCCTCTAATTATCTGGAGAGAGCTGTTAGAGGCTGCCACTCTTATCAGTCCCAGAACTTTATCCCAGGTTCATTGCGGGCCAAAGCTGGAGGGTCTCGTCGTACAAGACAGCTCTCGTATTTTCAGTTCAAGAGTCTGCTCATATTGTAGCGCACTTCATTATACTTGGAGCAACAAGGATGTCCTATGTCACTATGTGTGTTGCTCCTGATAGTCTTCCCTTTTTAGTCTTTTCAGTCTCATATATCTAAAGGTTTTTTTAAGTTTATTTGAATTGATCATGCAGCAGCAGAAATAAGAACAAACTATTGCTACTCGTCATCTCATGCCTTCTCTTTCTGCAAAGCATATCGCATTCCTGATTTCAATTTGGTTTTCTCTGATGCTATGTTGTTACTCTGCTGGTGTCCTGCTACTCAGTGCAGACTCCCAGATTTCAGCTCTGCAGCCAGACCAGTCAAGCTGTAGGTGGCCTGGTCAACACATGCATGAAGTGAAAGTGATAGGGCCAGCTCACCGATGGAGCCGTCGTTGGCCAGTCCTGCAGAGCAAGTGTGGGCTCACTCAGAAGGTGCATGGTAGTGTGAAAGGCCAGGCAGTCCCTAAAGCCAAAGCTGCTCTGTGAAACGGGTAGGTCAGTTGAATCTGGAGGATTTGTTCTGATATTGCAGCCTGTTCGAAAATGATGTCCTAATGAAAGAGTTACTACTTGGCGTGACTAAAACTGTGGGCAATGAGAAAGAGAAATATGGGTCAAATGTTGCACAAACTACTTAGCATTAGAGATTCCAAGAAGAAAATAATCCAAGAGTACAGGGGAATGGATGCTGCAGTGTTGATTTACCCTTGTCCTTTTGGTGCCTGCTGCAGATCTCAGCTTGCCAAGTATCTTTCTTGTTACTAGCAGAATATTTATTTTATTTTCTCTTCCTCTTGTAGAAAATTTTACTACATCACGCTGCTGAGAGACCCCGTATCTCGTTACCTCAGCGAATGGCGTCACGTCCAACGAGGAGCTACGTGGAAGACATCCTTGCACATGTGTGATGGCAGGACACCAACTCCTGAAGAGCTGCCGTCGTGCTATGAAGGCACGGACTGGTCAGGCTGCACGCTGCAGGAATTCATGGATTGCCCATATAATTTGGCCAACAACCGCCAAGTGAGGATGTTGGCTGACTTGAGCTTAGTGGGCTGCTACAACATGTCTTTCATCCCAGAGAACAAGCGAGCGCAGATCCTGCTAGAGAGCGCAAAAAAGAACCTCAAAGACATGGCCTTCTTCGGCCTGACAGAGTTCCAGAGAAAGACTCAGTACCTCTTTGAGAGAACTTTTAATCTGAAATTCATCAGGCCCTTTATGCAGTACAACAGCACACGGGCAGGTGGGGTGGAGGTGGATAACGACACCATCCGGAGGATCGAGGAGCTCAATGACTTGGACATGCAGCTCTATGACTATGCAAAGGACCTCTTCCAGCAGCGCTACCAGTACAAACGGCAGCTAGAGAGGATGGAGCAGAGGATAAAGAATCGGGAAGAGAGGCTTCTTCACCGGTCCAATGAAGCACTTCCCAAGGAAGAGACCGAAGAGCAAGGACGCTTGCCCACTGAGGACTACATGAGCCATATTATAGAGAAGTGGTAGCCTAGGCAGACTTTTATATTAATGAGATTCTAGGGTTTCCATATAAAAGATCATGGAAGTAAAATTAAAAAAACAACAAAAAATATTTTATTTAAAAGCAAGTCTGTAAAACAGAAGATAGATTGCTTCCTTAAGCATAGGGTCTTTTTACTGTTTCTTACAAGACCGATGAGATTCTTAAAAAAATAAATAAATACATAAAAATAGAAAAGGGTCAACATTATAATGCAGAAGTGAAAAATGCACAAATGCAGTTACCCACTCTTAAGGCCAAATAGAAGAGAACGTTTCTTATCCTCCCGATTCAGAAATAAATGACAGAAGTAGGATTTTTTTTTAATCTGTTTTTCCCCTGAGCATAATGATATGAAGATGCATAATTAAAAAACAAGAAAAGGGAGGTTTTCTTCTGTGGATATTTTTGGAGGTGGGATGGAGATTGTACTGTTTGTAAGTAAATGGTAACAGTGACTAAGTTGAGGATGCGCTATCCTGTCAGGCTGTGATCTAAGCACAAGGGTAGTTGCTCAGTTTCAGCTGGCAGCCACTGCCAGAAAATAGAGCATCATAAAAATAAAAGAAGAAGAAAAACATCAGAGGATGAGAAACATTAAAGCAAATTGACTGTGGCCTGGGAGATGTACTTAGCACAGCGGTTTTGATACATTGCACTGGTATCACATATACATACGCAACTTCACCATAAAAATAATAGGGAATTCATGCACAAAGCTCCCCAGATTTGTTTCACAGGCAGGTCCCAAAACAAGTTAAAAGCCAACCTAATCCCACATAGGCTCAGACATGCCATTCGTCACCCCACACAGCTGCAGTTCATGCTTTCATCAGTGTAATGCGCTAACAGCACGTGCAAACCCTATCCTACATATTAAACAAGGGAGAGCAAGTTAAATAGCAATAGTCCCTCATACATCTGCAGGACCAGTTCCAGGAAGACCCTGCAAATACTGTCATTAACGGCAACATGATGAAGGGGTGATTTTGTTTTGTTCGTTGCTATATAAATACGTAACTGTAACAAATATATATATGTACCCGTATCTGCATTTTTAAAGTTAGTTTTACTTGTTTTTATCAAGAAATAATGGGTGTCAGCCTAGTTCCAGTGAAGTCAGGAGAACTGATTTCAATGGAAACAGAGCTGTAAAAATTTCTGACTATGGGTCTGAATAAATTATGAGACTGTGAACATTGTCTTTTGGCAGAATGCCTGTTCTGCAGCTCTTACTTTAGATGAACAAGCTGGGTTCATAAAACTGGAAAGGGGAATCATGGAAAATGTTTTCTTAGTCTCAGACCACTTTCAAAGCAGAACTCTCTCTCTTTTAATGCCATTTTTTAGGGACTCCTGTAAGTTTAATCCTCCAATGTGGTGACAGTCTAACCAGGTTCTGTTTACTGACTTTTGAGTCACAGAACAACAAAGTCTTCTCTAATTCCTCTTCCCACTCACCAAATTAAAGTATGGCTTATTTCTTGCTGTTGCAAGCACTTCTTTGTTCAGCTGGAAGCATGGAAATGAAGCAGTTTTTGCCTGCTTCGTGTCTCACCCCATTACTACTCAGCCTCTAAGGCCTGAACCAGCTATTGTTTAGGGTAAAGTATGAATCAGATGAAATATGATTTGATTTTCAAAGGCCATGTTAACTGTAGATCAAATACGGCATTGAAATCACAGGAGGAGAGGCAGAGGGATGATACATTCTGCTTCAGCAGTCACTTTTACAGAGCCTCTCCTTCTCATCACACAAATCCGCTGAAGTGCTGCTTGGTTTATGTTTTAATTCTCTCTCTGCCTCTATACACAGTTTCCAGCAGTTTCAAATTGAGACCAAGTTTTGCAAAGGAGCCGGCTGCCCTAAGTGCAGGAGCTGCCTTGTTTCTTCTATACACACCCTGGGGGCTACACCTTGCATTTGGAGATGTTCTTCTCCAAAAGAGTGAAGATGACTAAAAACTTCAGAACAGAAAATACAAACAGCACACTGAGTTAAAATACAACCCTGTTACAGCCCTGATCCGAAGTCCACTGAAGTCGAAAGATGCGTTTCCCATCGATTTCAGTTGGATTTTGATCAGGTCTGCAGCCTGGTGCTGCAAAGTGCATAAGCACATGCTCATCTTCAAGCACAGTGAGACTGTTACTGTGCGTTAGGATGTTACAGTATTTGCTGGTGGTGTTGCTGTCCTTTAGGGTCTGTCAGTGCTTCTGTCAAAAACTGGCCCCTGTTTCCAGAGATGTGTAACTTGGCCATAAGCATTTGCTCCTAGCTGAAAAGTGGGAAGCAAAATGAAGCAATTTTCAGATGTTGGCTTGGGGGCAGAGGGTTTTACAAATCCATTTGTTCATCTCTGAATTCCAGGACTGGGAGGAGCTACGTCTGGTAGTTCCTGGCACTTTTATGTGTTGCTGTAACTAAAGAAAACATTTATATTTTAAAAATGCAATTTTACGGGCTGTTTACCCAGAAAACCAATACACGGGATATAAAAAGCAACTGTTTTATATGCACAGTTTCCAACCTTACCCAAAGGCTTTTCACTGTGCGTTCTGTGTTATGGATCCATAATGCACAAATGGTTACTACAGCTAATCCATGTTCAAAGCGCACATCGGAGCAGCTCCGGAAGAGGGCATGCTGTCAATGCTCAGGCAGTACGGCATATGCTGGTACTGACTTCTGAGAACAGTTCTGTACTGAAGGCCAAATTCTGCTCTCATCTACCAAGGGGTGACAATAAATGGGACTGTGTACAATCAAGACTGATAACATAATTTGGCCCTATGTGCCTGAGTTGTTTCTGTATTATGGGCTCTAAGTAACCAGCTGGATTTTAATGGATCTATCTGCAGGGCTCTCTAAACCAGAGGGAGCCTCTGACCCTAGAAGCATGTCAGTAGAAGACCTTCTTCCAACATTTTCTTTGTAATATATTACAGTAACAAGCAAATGAAATGAAACTACAGAGTCTTGTTAACAGTTTCACTTCAACCCATAAAAGGAGGTCTGACCTCAGCTCAGCACTGAGGCAGAAATTTCCATATTCAAATCCTGCTCCTGGCAAATTCCTCAGCTTCTCCACCTGTACATTGGGAATAACAAATCTGCTCACTGTAGAAGTACTCCAAGGGAAAAGAAGGATAGGTCACTTTGAATTCTAAGTATGATTGTAAGTATGAATATAGGAAATGGAGAGAGGTGACCCCAAAGCCATCACTCACCCTGGCTGCTGTGCCGGTTTGTTTAAGGCTGTAGGCCGTGCTTTAATTTATTGTAAGTGCTGTGTGCCAGAGCACAGGTTGCAGGACATACTTGGCACTGTTTTCTTCCTTTAGTGGGTTTAAGGGAACTTTTTTAACATAATGTGAATGTAGTTTATTGTGATTTTATATGTACTACAGTTTGAAGTGGTACCATTTCTTTTTTTTTTAGGACTGATTATTTGATGCTACAATAACATGAAAAATGTATGTGTAGTTTTAAAATGAATGGAGAACAATGGCTTTAAGGCACTCCGGTGGAAGTAGCAGCCAGATATTGCATTCTTGTTAAATATATGCCCCTTTCTTCCAGTATGTTTTTCCTGAGACTTCCAGATAGATACACCGAGATCTTCACTACATGAAGTGTTTCTTCATGGGGCCAGTTGATGCTTCGTGATCCAGGTCAGGATAGGTGAGCGATAGGTAAAGTGAGGCAGGTACAAGATTGTGACTTCTCACTGAAGTTGCTGAGATAGTTCCCCTTGAATTCAGATTTTACCAGGCCCTGTGACACTTCGATGCTTGTCAGTCCCCACAGCCTTTCTGCTCTGGTTCCTGGGACATCCCATGAGAAGTCTTTACAATAGCTGGGAGCGTGTAAGGAATTTCTAAGGGTATATACAGTCAGTAACATTAGTGCGAGTGCACATTTTGGACAGCCGGTTGTCTGGTGCCCAGGCAAAAATGATGGGCCTTAGCCTGCACTGCCGTACGCTGTGCTGACACTTGCGCACCTGCAAAAGAGGGATGATGCTCCACGTGGAGAATTCCCAGCCAGACTCCATACCTGCTTTGGGTAGGTGGAAGAGACAACATGTTGCACGGCTAAGAGGAGGGAGGTCTTTTTGCTTTTAGTCACCTGAACAGTGTTAACCTCATTGCTTGATGGGTGTTGTTACTGAAAACTACTTTTTGTTGCTAGTTTGTCTTGTCCCACCTGGCTCCACTGAAGGAACCTGCCTCCCACGCAAACGTTTGCCAGGCTGTCAGGTGCCACCTTGTACCCTACCCTGGTCACAGAAAGCGGTGTAGACTAGTATGGTTGTGGACCCAGGCTGTTGCTGGGTACAAAGTCATTGAGGAAAAGTTCTCAGCAAAGGATCTGTGTGGATTTCTAGCTTGCTTGAATTTCTCCCCTCATGCCCAACATATTGGAGTAAACAGGGAGCACCTTAGGTTGATGTTTTTGGTCTCCATAGTCCCTTACTTGCTTGCCAAACTGGAATGGCAATAGAAGCAGCATCAAAAAGGTTCCAACAAGCTTTTCAGTCCTCTCTCACAGGGATGTCCTGTAGGAGTGAGAAGGACAGTTCAGTTGCTGAGAATACGAGCAAGACAGAGGGACCGCCAGAAGCGGCAGTATGGACACATGTCAGTTAGGAGATGGATTTGTGACCCTGAACCCATCAAATCACTTCAGAGAGACCACTGAACAGCTAAAGATGGTAATGATTTTAGGTCATTACAGAACAGGGCCTGACCTAATTTATATCCTGGGGTTAAAAGCTTATCTAGCCTCTTAATGATTTTTGAGCTACTCAGACCCCCTCCTATTCCATAGAGCTTTCTGAGTGTCACAGAAATGGGTAGCGCTACGGTAATTTGCAACACAGACTATGCTAAAAATTGTATTTCCGAGGCTAGAGCTTGGAATACAACCCACATTATCTGCTGGATTCAAATCACAGGGCTGGCTGGGTTACCTTTTTGTTCTTGTTTTGGGCCATATTAGCATATCATGTTCCAGTGGCAGACGTGAATGCAAGATTCACTGCCTGCTCAGCGATAGAGCCAGGCCTTTAAAGCACAGATCAGTTAGCAGTAGTTCCAGGTAAATCAGTGAGCAGTGGCGGTTGCATCTGCACACACCATCAGAGCTTTCTGTGGCTGCTTGTTTTGCCCCATCTGCAGGAATTCTGCCAAAGTGAATGCAGTCCTGATAAGCACCTGGGTATTAATGCCTGTATTGTCCCAGCTGCAGGTGATGTTTTTCTCCGTCATTTTTAACCATACAAGCTGAAAAAAAATGTAATTTGGAAATAAGTCTTTCTCTTCCCTCAAAGCCCCACAATTCCCCCTCCCCATTTTCCCCCAGGTGTCTATTCTGCAGACTGGATTGAGAGAGTTGTACTATAATGAGTAATTTTATATTCAAATGGTTTACTGAGCATGATTTGTTTTGTACATATTGAAATATGATTTAACTTATTTTTATTGCCCCTTTTCATCTTAAGCTTTTTTTTGTAAGAAAAAGACAAAAATCCCCACCCTCTCTCAATGTGAAGTTCCTCTGTGTTTGTGTGTAGTCTGCCAGGCAAACATGCAACAGCCACAGGATTTTTCACCGGTCCTTACTGGTATCTGATTTTATTTTTCATTGTCATTTGCTTTAGTCTGAGGCTTTGCTTATATTGTCTCTTCTTTCCCCTCTGCTGCACAAGCTGCACAGGAAAGGGAAAGGGTAATGCAAGCAGGACTTTCTTTTCCTCCCTCCCTCCTTCCTTGTGTGCTTTATATACCAAGGAACTCAGTTTTTAATCTTCTAGGAGTTGTGTGACTGAGGGTAAAAAAATAAAAATGTCGCCCCCACCCTCCTTTCATCCCTCCACATTGTAGATCAAACAGATTCAGCTTCTCTGACAGTGATTGTGGCTGGAGTCATTCCATTGGGCTGAATGTGTATGGTTTGCACTTTTTTTCACGTCAGGAACTTATAAACAACAAAAAATAAAACTGTTAAACTTGAGCCAAGTAACACTTAAAGCTTTATATATTTATTTATAGCATCTTACAAAAAAAGTGTTAAAAGGTTTTTTCTTTTCTTCCACAAGAAAAATTGGATTAAAAAATAATCATCTAATTGTTTTTGTCTAGATCAAGAATGAATGTTAGCAGATGAAATAAACCCTAAAACTGAGCATCTGCTATTTGTGTGTTGTCCTTGCATTGGCCTTTGGATGCTGTTTCAGTATGATACATCTTGCATTTTGCACTAGAGATAAAACCACTAATGGAGTTGATGGAGAGTATTTGTTTTCTATGAAAAAAAGAGACTCCTAACAGATATATTCTAGCAGAAACTGCAGAGTCTGTTTATTCCTATTGTTATACTTGAGCCAACATTACAAAAAGCATTTCAAAACCCTAAAGCCTATCCTTTCATCTCTTTTAAATTAATTACCTTTAATACTGTACAGTCCTCTTAACTTTTATTTTCCAGTTATTCCAATGAACAGATCTGCAGGCAATAAATGGTGCATGTTATACCAAGTATTACAGAACAATTAGCAGAAAATCCTTTGTTTCATATTCAAAAGTACTGCTGCCGAGGGCTGCGCCGCGCTGCCGGCTGCTCCTGTGGCGCTGCTGAAGCAGCCGGGCAGCTCGGCTCGACCCGGCGACACCGTCCCACTCCCGGGGGGAGCTAAGGCACGAAACCTCGGAAGTGATCTACCCGCATCGTGCTGCGAGGCCGCTGCACAAGCCGCCTTCCAGGCCAGCTCGCCCCGCTCGGAGGCTTTCGCTGCACCCACGCGGTGACGGGTCCTCACCGGACCGGGAGCTTCAGCCTCTCGCCCCTTCTCCTTCCTGACAGCTACGGCTGCGGAGAAAAGAGAGTCTTTCCCTGTGGTGGTGGCGCCCAAAGACACCACAACAACTGGGAGCCGCGCAACCGAGATCAAAAAGTTTATAAGAAACCGGGGTTTTATTAATCTGCCAATTTTATTTACCTTAGAATAGCAAAACTGCTTTCCAGGTATGTTTTTAGGCCATAGAGCACCTCCAGGGTGCTCCGAAAGGGCTGTTCAGGGCACCCTCTGCGGCTGGAGGATGCCAAGCAACACAGGCCATTTCCCTGCGCCCCTCGGTACGGAAGCAGCCCGCTGGGTATCAGAGAGCACCAGCCAGCTTCCCCGGGCGGAGAAAACGTTAAACAAATGTCCTCCCCAGGGCTTCGCTCACCCCCCCCCATCGGCAGCGACCGGGTCCCTGCGGGCAGGCTGCGTCCCTTCAGGAGCCGCGTCCCGCGCCACGGCGGCACCGCGCGGCCGGGTCCAGTCCAGTCCGGTCCGGTCCGGTCCGGTCTGATCCGGTTCCCGCCGCAGAGCGCGCGCGGCGCGCTGCCCCTCGGCCTCTAAAATGGCGGCGGCGGCGGCAGCGCAGCTTCGCTTCGCTTCGCTTCGCTTCGCTTCTCTGCTCTGCTCTGCTCTGCTCTGCTCTGCGCTGCGCCAGCGAGGGCGGCCCCGGCCTCGGCTCCGCTCCGGTAAGGGCCGGCCCGGCGCCGCTTCTCTGCGGCGGCCGCTCGGCGGGCGAAGGGGGGCGCTGTGGGGAAAGGGCCGGGCCGCGAGGAGCC
>NW_020450772.1:2988651-3063949 GCF_003343035.1 Apteryx rowi
GCTGCTGCTGCCGCCGCCGCTAGCCGGGGACGTGTCCGGGCAGCGCCGCCGCTGCAGGGAGCGGGGCGGCGGGCCGGCCCCTCGCTGGGGCTGGGGTGCGCCTCTGTGGGCCGCCCGGAGCGGGCCGGGCGCCGGCACCGCTGCCCTGGCTGCAGACCGGCCGCAGGCACTTCGGGGCGCTGTTGATCTCCGCAGTACCCGACGGGAAATCTTGCTGAGCCGGCAGCTCTTCCAGGACCTCCTCTGCAGAGGAATTGCTGGAGATCCAGACTGGAGGCATCCTGAGCACCGGCGTCCTTTCCAGCTTAAAAGATTTGAGCGGCCTAGGCACGGGCACGGCTCGTTCTGCTAGCTGTCCCCGGTGCTGTGCTCAGCGTCGCTGCGTTTCTCTCCGTTGCCTTCCTTCCCCCAAAGGCACAAAGGTGCCCCCAGTTCTACCAGTCCGTGCAGGCAGAGCACTCGCCTGCACGCGTGGCCTTTCCCCACCGTCCTTAGCGCGGCTCTGCCTCTCGGCTGGTGCTGGAAGCCACCGAGCAAAGCAGGGAGGGCAGCTAGCGAGCAGGCGAAGGAGGGCTTCGTGTCTGGCGGGAAGAACTGGCGTGGGAAGGGGAAAGGAGCAGGTGGCTGCTGAAGGAGGGCTGAAAGAAGCAGGGAAATGAGTTACTGAGGGAAGCGCTTCCTGAGGGATTTTTCTGTTGCTGGATGCTTGGTCCCACTGATGACTGTTCAGTATCCTTATGCCGGAGTCCAGACGGTTGACAGATACCCTGTTCCTATTTGGTCATTTTACACTCTCCAGCACTGTTTCCAAGGGATGTGTTGCCTCAGGTTACCTGGGAAGTGCCTTCCTTCACATCCTGCCATTACTCAGACAGTCAGCAACCCCCGGCTGCTCCATGACCCAGGCGACAGCCTGCGCTTCCTGAAAGGAGAAGCTGATCCTCACCATCCCATGGCGGAGGAGGTGGTGCTGAGCTCCTGTCAGAGCCTTGCGTTCTTTCTCTCACACGCCTTCACTCACTCTCTCACATGGACCTATTTTAACTCTTTCTTCACTTAAATCTTCCTTGCCTCTGTCTCTAGCAGGAGGAAAAGCAGAGCTAGTCTGCTTTAGCACAGTAATGCCGAAGTTTTCCACATGGACTGACTGTCTCTGGGTAGTGCAACTTCCTTTTTACCTTCGTGTGGATTCACACATGGCTGTACGTGATGCTGAGCAGGATCTTTGTCAAAGAGCAGGGACATGGATGGAGATTCCTGTGTAATCAGATATATATCTAACAGTGACCACAGGTTTCTATGGAATTTGTATAAGTGGTTGGAGTTTAGGAGAGCCCCTAGCCTTGTAGCTCATAACACTTTGTTATGGTCTACTTAAATGTCACAGTAGGAATGTAAATAAAATTGTATACAGATAAATGAAAAGTCTGTGCTTTGTGCAATGGCAAATGTCAGTGACTGATCCAAAAACATCAGTTCAGACCCACTGGGCTGCAGAAGAAACTAAAACCTGTTTGTATGTATACTCAGAAAATATATATTGTAGCCTTTAAGTGTATAGCAGTTTGAACTTTACTGTAATTATTATTTCATAAACTTCGTGTTAAAAGGACTACTCTCAATGAAATAATCATGAATTGCACAGTATTTAATAGACCCTTGTCATGTATCTGTTAAAGCGGTTAGAGGTTGCAAGTGATCAAGGCTTCACTAGTGCTCTGCGCTCTGTAATCGATCTCAGAAGTAATTAGCTTGGAAGAGAAACCGCACAGATTCTTTTATTACAAATATTATCAAAAAAACTAAAATGAATAAAATTATCTGCCCATGTTGATACCATTCAGACCATCTTCTCTCTGTAGCGTATCTGGATGCTTTGCCATGTAGTATTGTTTCTTAGGTTTTTTGGTGTTTTTTCCCCCCACATGATTTTAATTGTTTCTGGTTTTGATGATGCTGTTCTCAAAAGCTTTTTTTACTCTGCAAAGAATGCTCTCATGTCCCTGCCTGACTCTCATCCGCTTCCTCGACATGTTAGCCAGGAGGCTTGGCCCTAATAATTGAGGATATGGGATATCTCAGGCAGCGATCTTCTGCTCCTTACACAGGGAGTTGCAGACTTGTGTTGGCGTGATACCAGAACTGTTGAATCAATACCCAACCAGCAGCACAAGGAAAAAGTTGAGTAAGTGTCTTCCAGGAGCTAAGAAAGAGATGAGTGATAGCAGTGCTTCACAGATGTTTAACAAACTAGATTTCATTTATATATTTATTTTGCTCTTTCCCACAAAGAATATCATTCTGTCAGGCTATGGTTATGGAATCCAGATGTTTGACTAATAAATGAGTAATAATGATAAATAATAAACATCTAATTCATGCTGCTCTAATATGTTCTAAATGTTATTGGATTCAGATTAAAAGCGCCTTCCTTCTGTTGACTTAATCCAAATGTTATACTCAGTTGTGCAGTAAATACTGAAGAAATTCCATGTGGCCTAATCTAGTTAATTCAGCCTGGATACCTGATACTAGAATGGTAACCAGTCATCAATTTTCTGGCATAGGCAGTGACAACATATATAAATCATCTGGCTTTGTGAGAGAGTAAATAACTTCCCCATAGAGCCCTTTCTTTGGGATCCCATTATTATTGCCAGGCATTGTTTTCAGAACAACAGCTTGCAGCCAAATTAATGAATGGTCAGATGTTTTGCATAATGTAACAGCCCCCATCAATACATGCTACTACTGAACACGTTTTCTGGTGTTTCCTTAATCTGAAATATTTTGATGCTGAATGGGAACTTATAAACTGATCCTAATTAGCCACATCTTCTTGTAGGCTGTTAAACTTTACCGGCCTAATACATGGCCAGACCTTTTGCCTTCCTCGAAGTGTTAAATCGAAGCCCTGCTGCGTAGCACTGGGTTCCTGAAGCGGTTAGTGGGCGCTTTGCTCTGCGACTGCAGCGTTGGGCCTTGGCAGCTGTGAAGGTGGGGAGGGAGCGGCGCCCTGCTCTGCAGGATCGACTGAGGCTGGCAACGTTTCGTAGGTTTTGGTGAAGATTAAGCGGGGGAAAATTGCAGAGAGCTCAAAGCTATGTGATTGTCCATTTTGAGGGCAAATCTAGCCTTCTGAAGTAGTTAAAACAAGCTACATTTAGTTATTTGGCAGCAAGAGTGGAGGCAACAGCCCTATTTGAGGAGGAATCTCTTGATAAGAGCCTAGCTAACCTCATGGGACTCTGTCACTGCTGCGTTTGCGTTCATCGTGGCTTTCTGTGTCTTTGAGTACTGCTGTGAGGACGGTGCCTCTTCTCCTCCTTTGGAAAGCTTGCTGAGGGGAAGCGTGGAAGATGAAGAGTGGAGGTGGTGGCTGAGGAGCCGGCCCTGACCGACGTGGCCTAGTCTCGTGTCTAGCTGGGGAAGGAAGCGAGAGCTGTTGCTTCGTGGTCGCCCTTGGCGAGAGAGGTCTGGAGATGCTGTAAGCGGCATCCAGCCTCAGCTGCAGTCGGGCTTTGTCTGTCTCTTTGCGATACCTTAACCCTCGGGGCGGTTTTCGCCCTCTCTCCGACAGCCCGCGGGAGGCTGCCGGGCTCCGTGGGCGCGCGCTGCCGTGCCGTCGTTACGCGCGCCGCAGCCCGCGAGGCCGTGAAAGGCACCAGCGCGGCTGCCTTCTCCAGCGCAGGAGTAAAACCAAGATCGTGTTCATGAGATTCCCTACAAGGTCTGGAGAGGGTTCACCTTTCCACGTATATGTTTTTTCTTTCTGAAATATTGGTCTTTATTCAGTGTTTCATCAGCTCTCCATTGTTTTAAGAGCAAATAATGCCTTCACGCTAATCATTCATCCCAGGCGCATGCAAGAGCTGTGCATGAGGTTTTTGTCTGGAATTTGTCACTTCACTTTTATTTTTAAGCAATGCTTACAGTTTTTTCAGACCATAGGCTTTGACTTTTTATATGTACATTTAAAGGCTTTTGCAAGAAAATCAGAAACTATAAATCTGCTGGGACAGTGTATTGGAAGAAACAATTATAGCAGTAAATAAAGCTTTCTGCTTGCATGCCAACTAACAGACTTTACTGTCTCCTCATCAAACGATCTGTCACTTGCTAACGGTTGCTCGTTAGGGTCTTTTTCCTTTGGGCTTATTCTTGATTTTGTGTATGTAGATATTTTAGTCATTTTGACAAGGGAAAAGAATTATATTAAATAGAAGCACTTATAATTTGTAATGTCTGTAACATCTGTTGTAGGACTAGAATTAGAAACCACATCAACATATTTTACTTTTTTGTTTTCTTTCGGTTTGGGAATCTCATTAGCTGTCTTATAGTTTTTCTGTTTGTGGGTTGATGGATTTTTTCCCCTCTCTAATAGCATCTTTGTGAAAACAAATTGCTTTGTCTTTCTTCCTCATTCTTTGTAAAGGTAGCCTGCAGGTCTTGGTTAGCCCAAAACCACACTAACTGGCAATGGAGGCAGAAGACACCTCTTCCAGCGTTCTTCTCCAGCAGCAGGGTGGGTGGTTTGAGGTGGGAAGTGATGTGTTCCTCACAACAGCCCTTGCTTATGGACTGTCACTTCTCAGGTCTTCCAGAGCTGCCTTCTCTGTGCTAGAGGTGCTCAGGTGTATTCTCCCTCCCCCCGCCCCCAAAATCTGTTTTTAAGTCATCATGGTGTTTTCCCCTTGGTCCCACTTATTTTATATATTTTTATATATATATATATATATTTTTTTTTAATTAAGCATAGAGGCTTCATAGGAAGAAATAGTAGTTTTGCCTATAAGGTACCTGATTCTTTTTGCAATTCTTATATTCACTCTTCTACTAGTTTTAATAATTCAAGCAGAAATTTCTACTGCTGAAAATCTGCTAGATGCAGAAAGTTTTGGAAAACTGGAGGATGGAGGTTGGAGAAGACAAACAGAGGAACAAGCTGATGTTCACCAAAGCATGTCATCCTTTTAAATTTAGGGTGGAACCCAAGCCTCCCTCTCTCTTGTGTTGGCAGCAAAGGCATGTCTGTAACCTCATCTCCTGATGAGAGAGGCCAGGATAAGCACGGATTTCCTTGCTAAGAGAGCTTACGTTTCCGTTTCCATTACATTTTCTTCACCTTGTGCAAGAAAGAGGATGCAAGAAAGGTAGCACGTTATCCAGTTATTGTTGCGAAGGATCTTCTGATTCATTAATCCTTTACTTCCTGTTCTTCTGTGCTTTCCTGGCTGTGTGGTTCTGTGTCTGGAACATGCCGACGCCTGAAGGCGACACAATGCAGGGGAGGTTTCAGTGGAGATGTGGAAGGCAGAGAAGAGCAGAAACCCAAGGGCGTCCAGGGCTGCTCTGCTGTAGACACTCTGCCGCGCTGTCGTGGAACAGGTGACACGGAGGAGAGAAACCGGTTGTACCTGCCGTTAACTGGAAATATTCCAAAGCAAGCTGATACACAGACTGCTGGTAGAGATGGCACTGTGCTGAGCTGGAAGGTCTTCTCGGTTAACCGTCCCCCTCAGCTCGCCTTTACTCCATCTCGATCTCGCTGCCGTCTTGGTTACTCCAGACGCTTCCACCTTGTCAGCCATGTCGGGTGGTTTCCATCTGAATGTGGGTAGTGAGGATAAGCCAAATTATTCTTCCTATTTTATTTCCTAAGGTGCTTCGTGTTGTTAAATGGTGTTGTGTGATGGTAAAGACCTGCAAGGTAACTTTCTTAAAATGCTGAGCTGGGGCAGGGACAGGGGTTTGTCTGTCTGTGTTAAGAGCTCGGTTGTCTCCCTTCACTGTGGAGCTTTTGTCTAAAAAAGCCCTGTGTTTCCTGGGTTTTTTTGATACATAGTTAAACACTGCAGGTTTTCACATATCTTATTATTTCGAAATGCTTTAGCATTTGTATCCTTGTTCATAAATCATGCCCTCGCTATCCCATAAAACCACAGAACAAAATGAGACCTGCCTCAGGAAGCTATAACTTAAATCATGAGAAAGGAGAATTCATTTTACCTCACCCCTGGGCTATGGTATAATCAGTTATCTTTGCATTAACAGCAAGGTGAGGTTAGGAGTTTCTCAGTGTTAACAGTGAGAGGACCTGCACACTTGTCTCATTAAAAATAAATAAAAGCTGGCTTTAATCACATTTGCGTTTGGTCCCTGCAAAAGTGAATGTTACTAACTTTAAAAGATTTTCCTTAACTATCTAAAGATTTTCCTTAACTATCTAAAACTATCTATGTGCCTATTTGGGCACATAAAAATACAAAATTCCTCATTAAAATTATCATTACCCTCTTTAAGTACCCAATTAGTCTATCGTGCTTTCCGGAGCTACAGAGCGGGGAATAAGCTATAATTTTTGAGGGGACAATGATTTGATGACACTGATGAAGACAACTGAACTCTCAAGCTCCATTAGAGCACATGAATCACAAGGTCTTCCTCACAAGTTAATTAGTCATCTTTCCTAATATAATGAAGTGCTGTCTTTGATTCTGGGATTGCTGCCTATTGTGAGATTTATTATTATCTCCAGATGGTCTGTTCTTTCTCCCCCAAAAAGTTTTCTCATCATATTATGAGGTGGTTTTTTTATAAGTGTATAAAATATAATCTTCTTTTCTTTGATTAAAAACTTTCCAAGGTTGTTCTCTGCTTTGCACGAGTAAAAAGTTGAAACTCCAGCTTTAAGTTTCCTAGGCAGTTAGAAACTGATGGGTTCGGATTTACAGTCTGACAAGAGCCTTTATTAATATGGCCAGGGGATATTAGAGGGAACCTGACTAAATATCGGTTGCTGACTCAAAAGCAGCAGATAGCTTCTCTGAGCTGCGCTGCAGAGACCTGTCGTGAAGGAGCCGTGGAGGGTTCGGGCCAAGCATCCCGCCAAGACCAGCCTGCAAGCGAGGAGCGCGGGGTTATCTCGGGGAAGGGGCCTCGGGCGATCTATCGGAGCGCCCCAAGGCGCTCTCGTGTCGGAGCCACTGCCTCCCGGCTGCGTTTCTGGTGCGCTGCCCGGCGGAGGTGATGAAGGGCGTCTCTTCTCCCCGCGGTGGGGCTGCCTCTGAGACGTTTGGGGACGTCCACCTGACAAAGCCACTCTGAACTGGAGAGCTCACGGACAGTGCCTCGAGCTGCCAGGTCAGGCGCTCCGACTGTGTGGTTGGGTCGTGGGAAAATCTGGGGGAAGCCAAGATTTTTTTGGAAATTAGTGGGAGAGCTGAGCCGGAGTCATCTCCCTTTCTAGGAGATCCGCTGAGATGCAAGACATCTGTCTGTGTGGGTATCCGCTGTTCCTTCTGATGGTGTCAGTGGGGGATTATCATTATCTTGAAGGACTCTTTTTAGCTCTCGTGTATCTCGGGGAGTTGGAGTTGAACCACTTGTAGCAGCTGCTGTCTGCAGCGTAAGCCTTCTGCAAAGGCTTGCCCCCACCTCCTCGTATGGCATCCAGCTCAGTAATGCTGACCCACGTCACAGCCGTAGGAATTTCTTATTTTGCATCTTCAGAGCTCTTTACAGCAGGTTAGGTCTGAGAAGTGAATGTAAGTATAGCGTAACAACTTAATGAGAGGTACGGGGGCAGGGAAACGCACTTCTCGCAGTGCGGCTGGCGCCTTCATTTTTTTTTTTATAACCAATTTTGCAGGAATTTGTGTCTCTTTGCTTTTGGAAGCATGACGAAAAGGCAGTTGAAATCATTTACCTAAATTAGAACAGACCTTTTTTTTCAGACCCTTAGGTTGCAGAGGATTGCTTAAACCCTGAAGATGCAAAACTTACATGGATATTGAAGAAAGCTTCACCCTCTCCCCCCTTTAGGTTCTTTTGAAAACTTGGGAGAGGAAATACTGGAGATAGCTCAGTAAGACTATTACCAAAATCCAGCTATCATCTGCTTTATAAGCAATTTGGTATAATTTTAGTAAGCTGTTAAAAAGAAACTTATTGTGCACAAGCTCTAAAAATGTGCACCTTGATTGATTTCCCCCCCCCCCCCCAAGATAGAAGAAGGCATAGGTGACTTTAAGGAGGGAGAGGGTGGGATGCGATAGAGGATAGTTTGGGGGAAGTAAAGTTGTGCTCGGTCCTGAGGTTTAGAGCAAGAAGTTTAAATGTGGTACAGTGCAGGAGCAGAAGACAGTTGAGAAAGGGAAGGGAGGAGAAGTGATCTGGGTAGGGAGCGTGAGGAAGTTGTTGGCGGCCGTTCTCCGCATGGGTCGGAGAGGGCAGCCTGGAGAGGGGGAGGCTGTAACAGTCAAGCTGGGAAGCGCTGGGTGCCTGAGCAGCAGGAGTTTCCGTTGTGAAGCTGCAGAAAAATAGATTCCTTCCACAGTTTTTCAAGAATAAAAGTCCATGTTCGCCCCTCCAGTATTCTGCCGACACAGTTTCAGTGGTCATGTTTGCTTGTGGCTACCATGGGAAGGCATGGGGAACCGGAAGCGTGGAGCTTTTGAGCTGCAGATGAAGAAGTGACAGAGAGGATATGGATCTCTTCTTCTCTATGCCTGTTCTCTCTGAGAAGTGCAGAGCTTTTGCAAGTATTTCAAGTTGCTTATCGAAGTGGTGCTTCTTACAAATGAAACCCATCTTGCTTCCTTCAGAGTTTAGGTTTCATTGCCTTCAGCCCAGACTCCCTGTTCCTCTTAGCTACAGTAAATGTTGGGGTAATTATGAGATTTGGCACAACAGTGCAGTATTGAAGGAACTGCCGGTGAAGATTGATTGTCATGGACAAATCCCATACAGAAGTCAGGAGAAGGAGTAAATTTTCTGGAAGGTAAACGGTGCCTGCAATCCGTGAGAGGGGAAGGGAGCCCGGGTTTAAGTAAGCATCAGGCACAGTTACCGCTCTCAAGGGCTGCAGTTCAGCAGGGACTGCTCCTTCCCTGCTCTGCAGGCAGCAGAAGCCGTCTTGTCTCCTTGCCTCTCCCCATGCCGCTGGTCTCAAATACACCTGCTGCGTTTGTGTCTCGTCGGTGACGTGGTAACAAGAACAATTACTCCTGCGGTCTTACGGGTTTTGTGGAACTCTGGAATATATTTCTGAGCACGTTCCCACTTGCTTTGCACAAGGCCGTACTTCTGCTGAAGTCTTGCAAAGGTAACCAGTAATTCGGGACTTTTCCTTCAGAGCTTAAAAGAAGTATCAATATCCTGTTAGTTGTTGCCAGACTTCGAAACACAGAGCCTTGTGTTCAGTCCTCCAAGTATTTTGCCCAGTTGAGTCATAACTAAGTATACTAAAAGAGGAAAAGGGAGCTGACAAATTACTCATGCTTCCCTGTTTAGAACTGTGTTGGTGATTCAGAGCTCCGAGGAATAATCTCCTTACCAGATCAGGAAGCTTCCCACAATAATGATAGGAATGAATTTGACTGCTCATGAGGTGAAGCTGGAGGTATTTTCATGTTAAGCTGTGCTTTGTGAGGTCAGTGAGATGTGATGGACTTTGATGCAGGACTTTGACTTTTTCCCCAAAATCTTCCAGAAATCAGCGTGGTATTATAGAAGACCAGGCCAGCTTTTATCTTTGCCTCCTGTTACAAAGGACAGGAATGAGGATTTAAAAGAAAAGAAAAAGGGGTTTGGTGTGTAATGAATATGCCATGTTTTTGAACTTTGAAGGGGCTCGGTACAGGTGTAAGAACCTTCCCCAGCGTGACATCTCATACATAAAGATGCTGAGGTCCTGACAGGGCTGCCACAGGGAGTCACGCACACTTAGCTGCTGGATGTTTGCATGCATGACTTCCCTGTTGCCCTTCGCTCTTATCGGGAGAAAAACAACTCTGCTCTGAAAAGGGAAGGGGGGGGGGAGGAGAAAGAAAAGAAAATTAAAAAGTAGATTGAGTAGCTAATTGGTTTAGAAGCCCGTCTGCCCATCCACGAGCTGCTGAGCAATTGGTACGCGGTCCTGAGGTATTCAAGCGTGCAGAGCCACGTGAGCCTGGCCCATCAGTAAGGGAAGAAGGTGCAAGTGCAGCTCTGAAAATGAGGTCCTAAATCCATGGATATATTTAAAGTGTCTGAAAACCTTTGTCAGTGTAGTGTGAAACCTGCATATAGAGCAAATTACCTGGCATACAGCCCAAGTAAACCCTTTCTATCATGCTCTGTTTGGTGAGATACAGTTCAGCCTTGGGTCAGAGTTAGATACTGTGTACGGTACATCCCAGAACTGGGTTGTCTGACTTCTTGTTTTCGTTGTAGCTTTGCTGGAAAAGTTACTGTCTCTGTGCACAACACAATGAACGTTATGTCAGGTCTTGTACTGGACTATGCTTCAGGAAGGCCTGAGTGCCTCTTCTCATTCATTTATTTTTGGGTTCTGCTCTCCTAAATAGGCTGAGACAAGCGTGCGTATTTCTCGGAAACTAACGTTCTGATCCAAAAGCCATTTAAATTGTCAGGAATGATCTCACTCTCTGCAGAAACTGCTCCTCCGTAACTCAAGGAGGGAACGAAACAGTTTACAAATGCGATCTCCTAGACTCGCAAGAGGCAGCTGTCAGATTATCAGACCACGGGAGGGTGCGGATCTCCTGGCCTTTTCGTATTTCAGAAGAGGCCTAAAGCACCTTATCTTCTTCTCACCTCTGTCCCTGGAGCCAAATCCCGTGCCATGCTGTTGAGATTGTAGCACTTGCAAGAAAATAAGTTTGAGCAAGAAAGTAGATGAAAGGGACTAAAGAACCTGTCTTGTGTGGGTGGGAAGSGGCCGGTGTTAGCGAAGCTTCTCTCAACTTGAGTGCCTGGGGTTTTCTCTGATACCCCAGATCTCCTGACTTTTCTCCTTGTTGGTGTTAATGGCTGTAGGAGTCTGATCAAACGTGTGTGGCCTCAGACTTACTGCAGTAGGTTTAAAGAAGAGGTAATATCATGTCAGTATTATGGAGACAAGCTAGAGCTGTATCACGGTGTTCAGGGAATTTATTGTGCTGTTAGCGTCTTTTCTTTGGATACTCCTTACTGCTTGCAGATATAAATGAAAGCAAGGCCACAACTTGGATATTGCCTTTTCTATGGAAAAGGTATAGAGCAGTAGTATTCAATTTTGTTTTTTGCAGGCTAGTAATTCTTTTCTTCCCAGAGAGCCATGTACAACTATACAGTGTACTTAACTGCGCAAGTAATAGACTCGTGTTTTGTTGGTTAAATTTGTGAACCTAAAACTCTATGGGTTTCGCTAATGCCGCAGTCTGTCAGAACAGAATAACCGGAGTGGGTTATTTCGATTTCAGTACAGCTGTTCATGTGTTGGTACATGCTGAGTGGCTTTGCCATGTGTGAGCCACAGCATGCAACTCCGTGCAGGACTGACCTTTATGTAATTTGTACCTTTTTATGCCAGAAGCTGCTTATCCGCTAGAGTAGCAATCCCACACATGGCCAATTTAAACGTTATGGCCTTCGTGGGTGGTGGGGTTTTTTTTTTGTTTTTTTTTAAGGAGCTCACTGTCTGCTCGGAGCTGTAGRTGTCATGACACCTTAGGTGTAATGTTTTCACCAAAGGCTGTGGCTGGCTTAGCTGTTTTCAGATTGAGCTATGCCCCCTGCCCCGTGCTGTTTGCCAAGGGAGCRGAGGCCGGAGCTAGTATCCCTGCAAGTTAGTGCTTTGTGTGGAGCTTCCCAGCCTGCTTCTGCCTTCACGGATTGATTCTGGCTTTGCCCAAAGTGTTTTATGTGAGTGTCTTCGTGCTGGCTGAACTGCAGAAAAAATAAAGGCAAGACGGGAGCGTTTTCAGCTAGAACAGCTGTTAGCGAGGCGTCCCTCTGCCCGCAGCGCGAGATGCGGCCTGACGGAGGTAACCCCGGCTTTTTGTCCGCTGTGATGCATCTGAACACACGCTCCATTTATTGTAGGCAGACCGTATATGTGCCCTGTACTAATAACATACCTACGCGGGCTGGTACTACCGGATGACATACTTCAGTATCTTAGAGAGCGCCGATGAGCGAAAGGGAGAATCGTTAGCCACTGACTTCTGCGCGTTCAGCTCTGTGCGATGAAATCCTTTCCTGCGCAGGGCCTCTGCGCTATGCAGGCTTCAAGTAAGACCTGATGACACAGGTTTTGCTAGTATCTTCACTGGGGGAACAGAAACTCATTTGGGACAAAAATCATCTTTCCGCTTGCCACCTGATGAGCTGTGAAAGTTCTGCTTCAGCTGAGTGGTGTGAAATCGTTATCTTGAAACTCCTGATTAGGCTGTGCTCTATTTTTCATTACAGGCTCTTTGATAACAGAGAAAATGGCCACCTTTTCTGGATCCGCTCTCACAAAATGCCTGGAAGCTYGTGCCTGTTGATGGAGTGTTCCTTGCCTTGCAGGTAAGAGACATTTAGCTCGGTCACAAGTTGATTCTCTGAACTTTAGTCAATGGCAGGACCCTGGATTTCTGTTGGGTTGCTTTCCTTTGCTTTTTAACAGTCTAAATACTGGTTCTGCACACTCATGCAGCCTTGTCATAATTCTTAAGTTCAAAACTTGCTGACAGTCTTGTGCTTGATCTTATCATTTGCTCCTCTCCTCATTAATTAACTCACAACTCAGTGGCAATTAGCTTAGGAGTCTTTCTCTCTGCATTTCATAGCAGGGAGCTGATGCGGTTGTGGAATGTGATTATTCTTTGCTGTAGTGTATTCAAAGGTGTTCAGATAATAGGTAGGGATTGCTCAGTTAATACTTGGAATACAAATATATTACACAGCACTGGAAGAATATGTAGGGAATTTTTCTGGACTGCTTTTTTACAGCTTTAATGGAACTAACAGTTGTTAAAGCAGTAACTTGGCTCAGGCATCAAGAGCTTCATTTGTATTCTCAATAACACTCACTTCATTTAAATTCTTCCTTTTACTTAAAAGGTTTGCTTTTACATTACACCTAATTTTGTGTAACTTTCAGCAGCTGTGGAAAATAACAGTTCAGTCCCATCCCACTTCCTCCTTTTCCCCCCTTCCGTTACAAATTTTTTTTATTCATGTGCTCCTACTGCTTTTCCTTCTGTCGTATCTAGCGATGATGTGGCCATAGAATCGGCCTGTTCAGAAATTGGCCTGATGGAAAAGSAACCCACCAAAAAACCACTTCTCTTCACCACATCAGCTTGTTGAACCTATTTGCTTTCCAGGTGTGCAGCTAATCCTGARGCAGGGGAAGGGGGAGAACATAGGGCTGAAGGAAAGGGGCTGGGACCAGCCCTTTCCGGGGCCACACTTGAGCGAGGTGCGAGGTTGGACCGTGCCTGCATGGCCGCATCCTGCAGTCCACTTGCAATGAGACCTTCAGAAGGGATTCATCTGTAACTTTGTTAAAGATAATAAAAAACATTGGTATACTGCTAGGTTGGTGGGATATTTTAAATCCAAATTTCATTTCCTGGAGCTAGGATGCCTCTATTTTCTGTTCTTATTCTATACTTAACCTTTTGACTCTGGGCATATGAAGTATGGTCACATGATGTTGCTTTTATATGAATGAATATAGTATTCTGCATATTGGATTATATTTTCTCCTGTACAAATGCTGCAGGAATTCTGAGCTGGTCAAGAGGTAACTGCGTGCTGTTAAGGGTCACTTTCCTCTTGGGGAAAAAAAGCCTCCTGGGATTTTTTTTTTTTTTTTTTTTTTCCCCTCCTCCCAACCCTGAAGCTTCACAACGAAGCTGGCTGGTATTGTGTGATTCCAGATGGGAACAAGCCTTTAGATAGATGGCACTTCTTGCCTTCCCAAGAAGCTCTTTAATACTGTCATGAAACTCCATCTCAAGTGCTGGAGAATAACGGGAATTGGTGGGTTGTGGCATTTGTGTGGCTGTTTCCCTCCCCCCCCCCCTTTTTTTAATACACTCGAACAGTTGCTAGTGGTCACACAAGTTGTGGCTTCAGAAGACTGATAGAATGACAGAGAACATATTCTGTATGGTGCTATTGAACTGAGAGTCTGGTCTCACGTCACAGCTCATGGCAGTTGTCTGAATCTAAATTGACAATTGACTGCCTTTTGTGTTAGATTTTTCTCCAGAAATAACTTTATTTTTACAGGTCTGAACTACTCTATGTATACAAGCCTTAGCTTCCATTTAGAAAATGCCTCCACTGTAATAAATTTATAAATACTCACCACGCCGTACAGACAGACAAAATT
The DNA here is from genome assembly GCF_003343035.1 of Apteryx rowi. Lineage (NCBI taxonomy): Eukaryota > Metazoa > Chordata > Aves > Apterygiformes > Apterygidae > Apteryx > Apteryx rowi. Next base: position 3,002,810 of record NW_020450772.1, read on the forward strand.
CAGTTGGTATGACTGTGAATACGTTATTCATTGCTGTGCATTATTAGTAACCTTGTAATTCACCAGTGACAGCAAATCAGAGCAAAAAGGGAATCAAAAAGGACATACACAGTTGAAATAAATAATGTATCTGCTCTCAGGTCATCGGGATATCATTTAAACAATAGTGGGAGTTTTTTGTCCCCTTTTTATTTCCTTCCTGTTCAGTACTGCTTGTTTTTATTTGGTCACTTTGCCTCCTGCCACGTGCTTGGTATATTGTTTTCTAATTAGATGATGAATTAATTCTTTCCTTTCTGGTTCTGTTCTGGATTTCTATTATCAGAGTGGCATGGCTACTGATTTTAGTAAGACTTTACTTAGTTATTTGTAGTTCTCCTGTAACATGTAAACTGAGACCATGCCGAGCGCTTGTTTTGGTGCAAGTCTTACATTCTGAAATCTTGGTGGAGAAAGTATAAGAAAGTTAATTTGTGAAACCTTCCTCCTCCTCTCCGTGTGCCTGCCAGGGTATGTGCTAGTGCGTTGGGTAAATGATGTCTTGAAAACTTCGAATTGTAGAGCCTTGTTGTGTTTCGGGTATATGACTCCTTCCCCCCCCCCCCGCGAGTGCCGCGCGCGCCTTTGTTCCCCCCCCCCCCCCCCCCCCCCCCCCCCCCCTTCTGGGGAGCTATTGATCCAAACAAAAGGGAGTTCGGACCGAGTTTGAATGTAGTGGTTATGCTGGGATTGGAATAAAAGCTCCAGCTCAGATTCATCTCCGTATTGTGCTAGAAGATGGTGAAAGCATTGTAAGAAAAGTGCTTATTTTTAGGAGTTGGCTTTCTGTGGCTGCCTTAGGGTGCAGTGACTGTTTCTTGCTCTTTAATTTTTGCGGAAACTTCTGTCCCCTTTTAAGGGAGAAATGGGTGCTCATAATTGCTACATTAATTAACAGTCCTGGGTGCCGCTCCCCAAATGCCTGTAGATTCACAGCCGCAGTTTAGGAGCTCAGTTAGTTGGATCCGTCAGTCAGCAGTGCTCTATGCAGGTACGTGCGCATGCAGTAATTTTTCTGGCTCTGCAGCCATATTTTGTCTCCTGTTGCTTCCTTGGTACTGCAGACTTCTGCATCCTCTGGGACTCGATGCTTCCGACAGGGAAATGGGGAGGCATGCGTACTTGTCCCCTCTACTGCTTACAGGATGCTGTTTAGAGACTGTTCCTCCCAAATGGCAGGAGGGCGACTTCTCTGGCACCATACCTGCCGTCCTGGGATCGGGCCCCTCTTCCCTCCCTGGGATAGGGCTGGATGAAGGTGGGAAGTGTGCGCAAGTTGGGCTCGTTCGTTCTGTGCCGCGCATGGTAAGGTGAGGTGCGCGTGTCAGTCCATTGAGTGTGTTAGAGGTGGGTGCAGAAGAGCTAGAGCCCAGACATCTGTGCAGTCAGCAGAGAGATCTTATACGTAAAGTTTCTTATATTTTTAATCTGTTGTTGATGGTTTAGGTAAGTATTCTAAGCAGTCACTTCACGTCTTCAAATTTTGGGCCATTTGCTAGCTGGAGACGTATTTTTAGGAGCATCTCTGTATAGCRTATGCATTGGCCAGTGTTTTGGTTAATGTGCCATGCAGCTACTGACTTGTAAGAGCAGCTTCTGTCTAGTCTTCTGCTGCATGGGCATTAAGCTTTACAGCCTTAAATGAATGAATGAACAGGTTAGATGGCTTTTAAGTGGTTGCAAGGTCAGGCCCTTCACTTCACCGCTTCAAAGTCTCAATGTAAGAAGCTTTCTAGTATCTCCTTCCTTGACACCTGCATCCCTAAAATACCTGTGCTTTGCTGAAAAGGGCTCTAAAAATCAATTCCAAATGTTAAATATTCAGCTTATGCTTGATGGGACTGAAGCTGTTTTCAAATCACTTTTCTGCTCTTAGAATGCAGTTCTTGTTTTGATCAGCAACACTAAGTGATCAGGGACATTTATTCCGCAGATAAGAGCTGGCAGTAGGTTTCTCGTGCCTCAGCTCTCCGGCAGAGGGAAAGCAGGCAAGGCAAGAACTTTGAAGATCAGGAAGAGACAGGTTGCATTTTAAGCTTGAATGTTTCGCTCTTCCTTAATTCCCTTTGTCTGTGGCATTTTGTTCCCCAGTGAGTTCATCCAAGGAAATAAGCAGAAGGGTACTTGGAAGCACAGAGGAAAGATTTGCTTCAAAGTGTAGAAGGAGCATCGCTTTAGCTCTCATGCAGCACCTGGCTAGCATGTACTTTAATGGCGGAGCTCAGTCACTCCATGTTTTGTGTTTGCTTTACAAAAAAAAATAGGCACGCGCAACACGCTGCGTTTCTGATGCTGGCAAACCCCTTAAAAGAAAGCAAATCGTTCAGTTATATCAGTGAACAGAATGAAAGCCTTCTAAATACACCTTTGACTTACGCGTCTGACACGAGCCTTTAAGTGTTAATGTTACCCACGCAATAGAGAGCGTTTCTCCAAGTGGGATGCAAGATGACAGCTGCTCTTGGGAGTCCGACCTTCGTGTCGGAGGCGGCGCGGGTTCTGCCCTGAAGTCCCAGTTCTCTGCCACGGTGGGAGGTAGGCAGAAGATTCTTGAGTTCTGCTGGAGCTTCTGGTTTGCTTTCTACAATGGCTTTTTGCCCACTCTCACCAAAGAGCTTGTAATAGTCATGATCAGGAGCACAGGAGTGGACTGGATAAACCTCTAGTTTGATCTGGTGTAAAGACTTTTGCGTTGCCAGCCTGTATTTCCCAGAACCAACCCCTTTTTGTAAAGGAGAGATCCCTGTCCTAGTGTAGTACTAAAGGGGATGATAACCTTTGTTTAAATGAATTAATTAGCTCTGGATTTGCACAAGAAAGTTGATAGTAAGTGAAATGGAAGAGGTTCCGCAGGGATTATTAATAATAAAATAAATGAAAACTGAAGTGAATCAGTTTGGCTGCACCTTTCCCCTGGAAGCAGTGAGACCGTTCAGTGAAGCCCAATATAGCTACCTTGAAAAGACCCTATAACTTAATAGCAGCGAGTCTAGCAAATGTATCAGTGTTCCCAGAGATGGTATTCGTTGCATGCCTCAACACGCATGCGACCCAGCCAGTGCGGCTGCAGGGCACGAGAGTGTGTTCCTCCTCTTTGCGGCTGGCTTGGGTGAAGCTTGCCGAGCTCCAGTTTTCTGTCTTTGGACTTTGGCTTTTTTTAACTGAATGCCACAGTCAACCACATGGGACAAATATTTTCCAATTTAAAAGATGCTGGGAATTGCAGGGAAGGGGTCAGCAGGCACATGCGTGGGGGGGGGGTTGTTTTTTAAAGCAGTGCAAGTGCTCCATCTACAGGCCCAGAAATTTGCTGAGAAGATCATTGTTCGGTGTAGTCAGTATGCTTTTCTTTGGTTATGTTAGTAAAAGGACAACGTGGCTACCTCAAGCAGTCCACTAGTGTGATTCTGAGCAAGCAGTTTCCAACAAAAAAATCACGTCATCTACCATAAGTTTGGGGTTGTGAATTCAGAGGTCCCACAGAACTCTCACAAATTAAAATCTGGCCCCGTTTGGAGACATCCACGTGGGAAACTGGGGGATAAGCACTGAGGCTGATAATAAGTAGGTAGCTTTTTTGGAAGAAGCTTGGTTTATTTGTTGCGGTAAGTTAAGTCTGAGAAAAGGTAAAGTTGTTGCATGTCACTTCTGAGGATTTTTTGAAAGACTCAAGTTGAAAGGCTTCTGAAAACAAAACAGTCTGTTCTTAATCTGGACAGATGAGCAGCAGTGAAGAGTTTTCCCGTGTGACCTTGCCAGCAGGCCCCGCTCCGTGTCAGGGACACGGCTGGGGGTAGGAGCATAGCTCGCTCAGCCTCCCTGTTACCTGCGGCAGACACAGCCTCGTGTACCCAGGAGAGAGAAACGCAATCTTGAATGGATCTTAAATACAGTTGGATTTAAGGACAAAAAGAAATATATCGGGAAAAAGTCTTAACTGTCATTTAGCTTTGTTATTAGGTGAAGATGGTAAAATTATTTAGAAAGCAAGCTCCTCACGAGGTGCATGTTCCCCGTGTAGGAAGAATGAGGATGGTTCCTCCAGCAGTAGTGCCCAGATACCTTCGTCAATCGGAGGCAACATGTGTTAAGCAGCTGATATTTTAAGTTTTTTTTTCTTAAGGGGAAACTCAATAACTGGTATCTAAGAAGAGTCTAAAGAGATGGCTAGGGAAATCACTGACCCGGTGATGCTAGTTTTTAACAAACTGTGGAAGGCAAGGCAGGTGTTCCAAAAAAGCGTAGCAAAGGGTTATTTGCCCAGACATCTGTCTGAAACAAAACAGAGGGGAAGCTCACGGGACATTAGGGCTGTCTTGAGAACAGAAATGACTCTCGAGAGTTTTATGGAACATAGCTCTTGCCAAACAAGTATGACTTTGTCTGAGGAATTAGAGGTTTGGTTTTTACTAACAGCATTAACTACATACATAAATGCTTCACAAAAGCCTGCCTTCTTGCCCCAAAATAATGTTGCTGTATAATATCTCTCTAGATCATGCATTAAAAGGATTAAGAACCAGCTAACAAAGTTTGGTAGTAACAATTAGTGGGAATCCCTGTCGAATAGGTGTTTGAGATTCTTCTCCTCTTCCTGTAGGAGCTCTGCGGTGATCTGTGCTATTTAGTGATTTCATAAAGGTCTGGAAGTAATTGTGGTGACAGCTGTTTAGAGGCAGTGAATCGTACACAGCTATGCACATTGCTTGGGGCCTCTCTCCCCCTCTCTCTTTTTTTTTTTTTTTTTTTTAAGGCAGTAAAGCAAGTAAGGCAAATTTGAAATTACACATTTAGGAATAAGATACACGAGCCCTTCCTATTCCTACAAATAGGGGTCTGTATTCTTGAGGTAAAAAAGAATTTAGTGATTCTAGTAGACAATTCAAAAGAAATTCTCAGTGTGATGGCCAGAAGGCCTCTGGTGATGCTTGAATGTATAAAAGGCAAATATTCAGTAGAATGTGTGGATGTACAAAAATACAGGCAAACATTTCCTCCTTATGCAGTCTTGGTGAAAATGATTCTGGAATTCTTGGAATAACATATCCAGTTTCAGTGCCAAGATTTTCTTTTCTACTTTTTGTTGTATTTTGTTATAAAAGAAAATATCAAGAAAGCAGTTTAAAGGCTGAAGGAAATACTGTAAGGACTTCCAGAGCTCGAACTGTCTTTGTTATAGTAAACAAACATGTACGGGCAGAGAAAATGTTGGAGGCTAAAAGACTAAGCTCTTGGACCAGCTCCTTTCAGCAGAGAAAAGCAGGTGTAGCAAGTATGAATGGCAGAAGCTTTGACCACAAGAGGTATATGGCTTCAGTGTTGGGACTTGATATCGCGTCAGGAAAAGCAGCGGGTTCTCCATTTTTGTAGTACCTTTGAGGAGGGAGCCAAGAGGGCGGGCTGGGTGCGCAGAAGTGACTGTGCTCAGCAGAGGAGGAATGGCGAGAGATACCCTGGCCTCCGGCAAGCGGAAGGTGAAGTCACGAGCTCGGGAACAGCGGTAACATGGTGCATGACACGTGAGAAAACCTGCCGGGAGAGCAGGCGGCTGGCAGTCTAGCTGGAGGTGGGTATGTGCCTCGATCCTTCCCCTCCCGTCTCTAGGCGTTGGGAAAGGTCAGTCATGAGGATTTTTGCTATCAAACCAGTGTAGTCAGAGGATGCCTAAGCGTGGTAGCCAGGGTGCTTCCCGCGTGCTTGCGGGCTCAGCAGCTCCTCAGCAAATCGGTGCACGTCAGTCAGGGCGCTGTGGCCAGGTGGGTCCTGCATTTCCAGGCTGGTTTGTTCTCAGGTGCAGTAACAGCTTCAGTGAAAGAAGCAGGAAGCTCGCTTGCTTATTTTCTGTTTTCTGGGCTGCCTAGAAGCAGAAGGGGACCCTGCTGTGCCATAATCAAGTATATTTGAGTTCTTTATTCCAGATATTCACACAGAAGAAACACTGTTTTCATTCCTCATCAACCCCCAAGTTGGCTAATAAGGAACAAATTCAGAGTGTTCCAGGCACAAGGCAATATGTCTGAGCAATGATCTTAATAAAGTCCAGTGAGCAATAAACCCCGGTAGTCAGAAGTGATTTTCCTGGAGTGTCCCGACTGACGAATGCCGTTCAGTTATTTGGATTCCAGTGAGCAGCTGGCACACATGCTGCAGACAGAAAGGGAGAGTGGGGGGAAAGGTCTTTAATTATCTTCAACTCAGCAAAGATCAGTATGTTGAAGCAAAACAGATGGAGTGTAATCTATGAGCARTAGTTGTGATTGGGTAAATATAGTTACATGGCTAAGAGAAGGAAGGCAAAACAAGTGAAGAGAGAACTTCCTGGTGGGTAGGCTCTAACGTTGGTGTAGTTACACTGTTCCTGCTAGCCAGAGTGGAAGCATGAGGTGTAAATACAGCTTCAGAATGAATCTGTATGTGGTGACTTACAAGGCTGCTGTGTGCAAGTGGCTGGATTTGGGAAAGCTGGTTTCTTGGGGAACTTGAGCTTTGTGTGGCTCTTGTAGTGGCTGCGCTAAACAGCAGGCAGGTTTGAGACCCCTCGCTCCCGAGGGCACAGGTGGAGTTCTCCTCCTGGGGTGCACTTCAGACACTTTGGCAGCGTCTGCAGATCAGGTTGGACTTGTCAGACAAAGCCACTGAGGACATTTTATGGACAGTTGCCAGCTGTTGAGATGTGACTGAGGAACCATACAGCTGCTGGAGTGCGGCGTTTTTTCTGATTCCCAGTTGTGAGGTTTGCAATTACCCTCTACGCAGCTCTCCTTGCCCCTGAGTGGTAGCGAGGAGAGCCTTGGTGTGCTTGTCAAACCCAACCAGAACTTCAGAACAGGAGCCACCGGGGATAATTGCTGTTACTGATTTATGAGGGTGTTGTTGTGATGAAGGCTGCAGGTATCCGCTAGGAACGGGATTAAATCCAAGGGCCTTTCCTGCGTGGGGTGCTAACTTCTTATTAGAATGGCATAGAACCGCATGGAAGCAAGGAAGCATTGGTCACAGGACAGGAGAACTTGTTGCACACAGGAACGGTTGAGGATGCTGACATGCACTGCGTCTTTCTAGCTCACAGGAACRCCGGCACGTGCCCAGACCCTGCACCATCCATCTTGGCTGGGCACCCAAGGCCAAACCAGTAGCCTAGACAGGATTTCTTCAGGCTTAGAGAAGTGCATGGGGGATCTCCCTCACATGGGATCTCCCTGTCAGCAGTTCTCTAAGCTCTGATGACAAGGGCACATAACTATTGTAACTTGGATAAAATTGAAGTGTATTTTAATGAGTGCCTGATTATTCACCTTGTCATGTGGGTGAATTATTTCATCGATAGATGGAAACGGGCAGCAAAAGCAGTGTCTAGAAAGGTGGTTTGTTTACCTGGAGACACAACACTGCTTAGTCAGACAGCTGTATGTTGCTTCCTGGGCTAGAGCCTAAATGGTATAAAGCAAACGGGAAGTAAATAAGGCACTGGTGTACAGAAGCTTCTCTTCCCTTTTGCTGCTCCTGCGTGGACGGAAGCTGGATGAGGGTTGGTGTGCTGAATACACCAGCCGCTGCACTAACCAGAGTTTTGGGCAAAGTGTCGCTTCCATTTTGTAGTAAACTGACCTCTTTGATGGAGGTGCCACACTTCCTTACCTAAGGACGGCTCTGAATAGCCACATCATACACTGCTCACAGGGGAGCACCGAGGTAGGTGGGGATTTCTTGGCATGCCACGTTACGGGGAGATCAGCTTGTGCTCTGTAGCCTCTGTTACGGTCACGGAGTTGCACACTGACTGTGTGCCGGGGACAGCGGGCTGCCGCAGGGGCGTGCGCTGGTTCTGCAGGTGCCCTTGCCACGTTCTTGGGTAAGCTCAGCCCTTAGGCTCTCTGACTGCCTCGGTTTCCTTTAAACAGGCCTGGGAGTGAAAACAAGCCCTCAGCAGTGCTCGCCTCCTCCTAACTGAAACGGGCTAGAAACAGACTGTGGTTTTTCCTCAGCTGTGGTTCTGGTCTTTGCAACCTCCCTGTAGCAGCCCCCCTAAGCTGCTCTGACTTCTCTTAACTAGGATGGAGAAAGACTGAGCAGAAGTTTGGGTGTGATTTGCCTGCAGGGAATGGCATGTCAGGCAGCAGAAAGGCTGAGCGGCGGAAGGGGCTTGCTCTGCTCTGCAAGGCCACGTTCCCAAGTGCGATGCAGCAGCCTAGGGGTATGTGGCTGCAGGGGGTGACCCTGGCAGCCACCTGTGTCGAGGGTGCTGTTAGACTAGAGCTGCTGCCTAGCACAGGGCGGGATGGATAGTCCTGCCACGAGCTTCTGTCACACAGCACTGCAACCGCTGAACCTCCCYGGCCTGTTACAGCAGAGCCGGGAGCCAGTGCTTGTGCTGGGAAAGCTGGCTCTGCCTGTTGATGAGTGCTAGACGGAGGTGCTGGAAAGCACTTTTAAGATTGTTGTTGAGAAGGTGCATGGGCAGGTTCCACACTGCGTTGGGTAATGGCTTGCGCATATGGCAAAAAGTCCAGAAAGAAGCCAGAACGTGGTGGGCTGCTGCTGCAGCTGAGTCGCTCAATGTGGTAGCRCTGGAGGAGCCAGCATAGACGGTGTGGCTTGACCTTCCCGGCAGCGGGAGCTGCTTCCTGAGGGGTATGCTGGGTGGCTGCAGTTGCAACCACGTAATGATAGGGGTGCAGGGTGTCCAATGTGGCTAGCATTAAAAACAACAACAAAAACGGCTATAGTCAGGCTGATGCAATTTAAAAAAAAAAAAAAAGCTGGGATTTGTACAGAGTTTCAAAATCCCCCCCCCCCCCATGGTCCGAGTTTTGTCGTTTAGGCTAGATGATGCATTGTACATCCCAGTGCTTCTGGCATTTGGGGTTGGGGGCTGTCTCAGGCACGAAAGCATGTATCTATGGCCAGTCAGATGCTTACATAAGTACATAGGAAATTGAAATTGCTAGTGAGGGGGAGCACAAAATCCCGTACTGTTTGGGGAGGCAATAGGCATATGGCATGTATTTATTCCTTCTGGATGCTTCCTTCTCCCCAGCTTTTAGTTGTCTCCTAGGATTTGTTCTCATTTTCCAAACCTGAACAAGTTCAAACAGCCAGTTGTAGAAAAATGAGTACATATTTCTGTGGCAAGAACTAGTCCTGCATTCAGCTGAGCTTTCTGTGTAAAAACTATTTTATAGCTCTCTGAACAATAATGACTCTTTGGTTGGAGCCTTTTCTCAGAGTCCCATAAGACTTTGGAATTCATTTCCAACACTGAAAGAGCCCCAGACACAGCTAGCTTTTCTGAGTGTTTACTATGACTGTAAAAGTATAAAGCTTAATCAAAATGAAGAAAACTGATCTAGAAACACTTTTTTTTTTTTTTTATTAGTGGGTGGATTTGAAAAAAAAAAATCTAATTTTCCTTAAATGTAAAACTTTCTATTGTTTCTTTACCAGACATGTCTCAGTTTCATGGTCATTTTAATACCATGATGAACAGTACTGGTGGGGGAGGAGGTGGGCCCCTCTGAACTGCTCCCTTCTAGGAGCTTCTCAAAATTATCATAGCACTTGAATACAAAATAAGTGAAAAGTGTACTTTAGTAAACCCATGAAAATAGCAGTTATCAGAACCAAAAATAAGTGACATGAGAAACAAGGGTAAAGAACAGAAAAGTCTTTATTATGTTAGACAGATCTTACTGTTGTCACTGTACTGGGAAATTCACTGTAATCTCATTTCAGGTAACACATGGTAGCAAGTAGCTCCCCATAGCTATCAGTACCACACTCGGGTATGGTATACTCCTGAACAGATTACAGAAGAAGTGGCCATGCAAAACACTTTCTATAAAGGTTTTTGGTTCCTAAGATTGTAACTGAATTCTTGCTCCTTTGTACACATCCCACCCCTTTCATTTCCTTGTTTTACAGCAAACCCCCCCCAACAGCTAAATGAGAGTAATCTTAAGAACATACTTCATACATCTCTGTTTTCTAGAAAGTAAGGCAGTGAAATCTTCCTTTTAAAATAAAGTACTGTTTTCTTTCAATGTGAACTTTTGACCAGCAGAACTTCCACAAGCTTGTTGTATCAGAGTATCTGGACCAGTGCCATCACTTTGCTAAAGACATGGCCTTTCTAGACCAACTAGGGGATCCAAAATTGTGTTATGACCTCTTTAATCGCAATTTTCTGTCTTCCATATCAGTCTTACAGGAACACAGGCCACCGCTATGATCAGAAGTGGGTCTGTTTCAGTAATAGTCTTACTCCAAGGTGCTTTCTAGATGCAGCTCTCTGAAGATTTTCTTTCAAGGCCTAGTTGAGGACTACARGCAAGGGTACCCACAGATCCAAAATAAGTGCATAGTCTCCTCTTGAGGCTGGCTGCTATGTGATTGTTCTTCTTTTGCATGAATAAATAGTGGCTCCCAGAAAAACTCTGGTATTTCATATTCAGAATGATTCATACCACGTGCATTTTATAATGTACTCAGGAATAGGTACAGGACTCTCACAGGGTACTGCAAAAGGAGTGTTAGGTACAAAGTCTCATGACACATTTCTGTATCAGTTATGAGTTAGATGAGCAGAGCTGAACAAGAACATGGTCTCTGTTAGTCAGAGAGCACAAAAGACAGTAGAAATAGCTTGCTAAATTTTAAAATAAATGTGGTATGGGTGAAGTGCACACTTTAACTATAAAATGAAGTGAGATGAGCATAATTAAAAAAAATCTGTAATTGACACAATTTAAAAAAAATCTTTCTATGCAATTTCAAACAAGGCATTGTAAATATTGTGCTGAATTTCACAGGCTACTTTATTCTGAATCTTCTGGCTTCTAATAACATTAGGAAGAAAAGCTGAAGCCAAATACTKCTTTAGCTAGGGGAGAGTCTTGTTGTGCAGAAAACTTGCACTTTTCTTGTTCTGAAGGTTTGGGCAGACTTTCCCCCACCCAAGTACTGTCCTAAGTAATCTTCCTCTGCTGCCCTGGGCCGTCCCTGGATGAAACGGTTGGGTAGAGCTGCTGCCCACCTGATTGTGTGCCACTCTGCATGCTCCACGGAGGCAGAAGCGGTTGAGAGCTGAACAGAGAAAAAGTAGGCTTACGTGTGTTGTTTACATCTGTTTAAAACAGGGCTAATTAACATAGTATGTAATGACAGTTTAATTTGGCAGCTACATTATTGGTTCTTACACTGGAAAAATTCCTTCTAGTGTAAGTCTGCCTAGCCTTAGCTGGCACTGTTTTGACAGGAAGCATCAGCCACTCGTTAGTTACAGAGCATCAGGGAAACTGTTTGAATTTAAGTAGCTACAGACAAAGTGGAAAATACCACTCTGATAACTCATACTCAGTAAGCTCATGGCTTGAAATCCAGCCCCTCACATTTGCACAGCTTTGCTCTCTGGAGAAGGGGAGATTATGAACTGCCCTTTCCTCTACCTTTCCAGAGCCACCCGCTTGTGGTATCTAAGTGTGCGCAGTGTTCCCGATTAGTTTCCTGGCGCTGCTGCCAAGGTCAGTAACATGCATGTAGGGGACCCTGGCTGCTTCTTTTAACGTGCTCTTTAAGAATTCAGTTCAGGAGGTTTGTGTGTTCTTTTGAGCTGGCTGAAGAGCTGCTTAGCACTGGCCTTGCCCTATGAATAGTTTAAATACTGCAACCACTGTCAGGTCCCTCCGAAACATTTATCTGATGTTCTAGAGTTATTACATACATACATACATACATCTTAACTCAGGATTATCCTTAGTGGGAAGCCCTTACTGCACAGGACACTTACCCATATAAAAACGTGAGGGGCTGAAATAAACTAGCCTCCAGTTGGGATTTCTAAAGAAAGGGAGCAACACTTTTCTTAACATAGAAATACTTCTTCAGTTATATATTTTAACTCTTCTTCTCAGTGTTCTAGATAGCAGGCAGTAATCATGTAGAGTGAGGGGAAAAGGGAAGGGAACGGGGTCTTGGGGAATTTTTTTTAATCAGTGTGTTCATAGAATGGAATTATTGCAGCATCTTCTTTAAAAATTAAGACATTATTGAAGTAGGCCAAGGTAATCAATCCTTGGAGCAAAATGTTTTCTTGTCTGTGCATTAAGTAAAAACAAACAAATGCAGGTAAAGTGTTCAGAGACCCAAAAATCCCATTAGGACTGTAGTGTGTGCAAGCAAAAAGGAAGAGCAAAGGACCGAGTGTGAACTAGAGCTTAAGACCTAAGAACTCCCAAGTTTTTATTGATGTGACAACACCTCTGAGAAAAAATAAAGTTAATGAAATTTACATGATGAAAAGCTTCCAAACTTCCACCGATTTTTCTAAACAAAACACATTCATGAATCAGTGAACCACAGCAATAAGAAGGCCCTACCAATTTTGCAGATTGATTTAAACTCTGAGCAGGAAGGAAGGCAGTCTCATTTCAAGTCAGATGGGCTAGGATAAACTAAACTGTCAAATTCAACATTCTGCTCATTTTGTAAGCTTAGGCATTTGTGTTCGGATGGGCATTTGAATAGATTGTGGTGGTTTTACACTAAGCCAAACCTTCAAAAGCTAGGAGATAAATGAAGATGGGAATTGGAGAATCTAAGTAATGCTAGATTTGTTACAAGAAAGGGCATACCAAACAAATCTGAGAAGCATTTTTGACCATTGCAGATGAAACATTATCCCAATTTAAGGCATGAATCTGAGCCTTGATGTTAGCTGGAAAACTCTCTCCATCGGTTGAGGTAAGGACTTGCGGTCTAGCCAACTGCTCAGTGGGTCTGCGTTTTCCAGGCTCTCTCAAGTTAGAGCTGAGGCTAACAGAATCTTGATCGGGGTGGAGGTAGCGACAGCTGAAGGAACAGGCTGCAGCTTTTCCAGTGGATTTTGAAGTTTTGTTTCTGAAATGCTAAATTCCGTCATGGGCTCTTTCATCTCCACCACAGGTGCAAAAAACAGTAATGCTAATTCCAGCAATCCAGATCCTATTTCATATGCAGACATTAACCCAAAGGCAAGTAATAAAAATGCATACATCATCCCATTCAATTATTCAGCAGTTTTGCAGACATACCAGAAAAAACTAGCTTTCAATATAAAAATTGTCTATGAAACAGTCTAACTTGACTTTTTTTTTCCCTCCATGGATCATAATTCCACATGTGCTGCTGAATCTGTAGAAGAGGAGAAAAAGTAGTGAGGAGCACTCCATTTCCAGCTGCTTAAGTTTCAAACCATTCTGCCCACTGAAGATGTAAACCCACGCAGTTTGCTCTTTCAGAGGTCACCAGTGACTGAAGAACAGTCGGTACCTGTTGTGTATAACTGCACTTTTAAACAAACAGTAGAATTAAGATAAAAGGCCAAGTTCATAAAGCTGCAAGAACAACATTGGGTCTTAACAGAGCTGAAAGGTCTGTGCAATATTAACTCTCTATTTTAAGTTTCAGCATCAAGTTCAGCTGTGCCTGCCTCACGGAGCAAGGCACGCCTGTTCCATTAAAATACGCAGGTTATTTAACAGATTCTCCACACAAGCCTTTGCACAGTGCAGGCTTACAGTGAGCAAGCATGAGGCTTTACTCCATTCCTCCAAACAGCTGAGAAGAATATCACAGAGGCAGGACAATGGCTAGAAAGATTACCTTGTGTGCGCTGTCCTGTGGTCTTAGCTGACGTTCCTGTTTCTTTTTCTTTCTGGAAGCGACTATGGAGCTGTTTGATTTCTTGATCATAGTCCTGCCATTCTGGAACTATACGCATTGCTGCCTGCAGCTTGGGCTCTTTGGTCATTGGGTTATTACACTGCAAACAAAACAGGAACTGTTCAGACATTGCAAAACATCTTTAAAAAAGTTTCTTTACTGAATAGAGGGATGCTTCCCCCTGGTGGAATTAATCTGTTGCTGGTGAAAAATTAATATACGCCTGTATTTTAGCTACAGTACAGTGCAAAGTCTCTTTGCAAACTCATAATAATGCCACTGCACCAGATAGCTTACAGAAAAATATAGAAGGGAAAAGAAAAAAAAAAAATGAAGTACTGAAAACATTTAAGTAACAGTATAATATGAGGCAACTAAATCTGAGGTAGGAAAGGGCCTTTAAGATAGGTCACTATATTTTATTGCAACATAAGAATGAGTGAGCCATACTGCACTTACCAGATCAATGGTTTTTGCTCTCTTCTTTGAGGAATCATCACACCATGTTTCACACCAAAGCCACTCCTGTGGGAGTGATTTAATGGGSACCTGGTGGATCATGTTGTTAGGCAAATCCTGTATTGAAGAATAAGATTTAGTAGCAGTTTTTACAGTCAGAGTGGGGGGAACATATTTGTCAACCCTCCCACCCCCCATACTACTGAATTTTTGTAACTAAAAAGACACACGTGTCCAGTTGCATTATGTATTTGTGTTAGAGTATACTGGACAAATTGATTTGATAGCGTGAAGACGTGTAAGAGGCACGTGTTGTTTCCAACCACCAGTTATATTTGGGGGTATCCACACCCACCTCACTTGGAGGCAGGGAGTGACAGGACTGTCACTGGCATCTGGCTGTGATAGAAGTTTGGCCAGGAAAGGAGAGGGCCCAAGCTGCCATCTTACCCCAGTAAGGAAAGGATAAAGAACACACCTGATCAAGGTTAGACAGACTGTTAGGATCCTGACTAAGACCCTGATATTGTCCTCTGAGTCGGTCTCCAGCTGCTATCTTTCTGAACTTCTTCAGATCCACAACATACAGAGCACTACATGGAGATGATACAATTAGTAATGACGTTTGACTGATGGGTAACTTACTGCAGCCCCAGTGACCCCTGAGATTTAATATGCTCAAACAGTCTCTTGGTGGAAACAGCTCAAATCATCTAATACGAGGCAGGAAAGCAGTTCTTAAAAAGGTCATGGCACATACGTATATAAAATTTTATGCAACAAATCTGTCTTGCTGTGCTGTCATGCAATCCATGCTGCTCTTTGTTATTAACAAATGAAGATGTCTGGTTAGTTAAGACTTTACTTTTATATCTGTAAGAGTTGCAGCATATGAAAGTAGTTTCAGTGTCCCTAGTGGGTTCAGATGGACATAGTCAATGGAACCCTGAAAGAATTAAGTGAGCAGAAAGTGGTTTACTGCAGCACTGTGTACTCGTTATTTTTCTGCCAATTTTAAGTGGAACCAAAGGCTTTTCTGCTCCATTTTGGGGGAAAAAAAAAAAAACAACTGAATTCTTCAGTACCTGATGTGATATCTTCTTCCAGCCAAGTGACTTGCCCAGTATCCTGATTTCCAGAATCTGTAGCCATCCATTTCTCTTCGACTATCACAGAATGGAGTATATCCATAAGGAGCACCCTCTAGATTGAAATCTCTTAATTCCTTGAGATCTGTGCGCACAATCTGAAGGGAAAGGAAATTTTATTTTTATTTGTAGAAGCCTGACAAAAGCTATTTTGAAATGCTGGTTAGGATTTATAATTCAAACTGAGTGAACGGTTAAAGGAGGAATAGGAATATCTATTACTCTGCAGTCTTTTGCATTATGCATCTGTAGTACAAAAACAAACCCTGTGGCACGAAAGTTTCTGGCTTGTCCCTCCCTGCCTCCCGCGTTAGAGCTACTAAAGTGGAGCTCAAGAGAATCTGGTGGAGGTTTGTTTGACAGCTGAAGTGCCAAGCTGTTGCTTAACAAGCAGCAAGCATTCTCGCAGAGATGAAGTCTGCTATGATCCTTTGTTTCCCGTCCTCTTGAAAGTTCACAAACCCTTCAGGCACGAAGGCTTTTTAATGTCTTTCTGACGCACAGATGCTATTGCAGTAGTACTACTCTAAAAATACTACTCTGGTGGAAACAAACTGTGTTAATAACTTTTTTTTTTATAAATGTAGTGCAAAGACTGTCTAAAGTAAGAAAAGCATAACTAGAAATTTATCATAGGTGATACTGAAGAACAGGTTGTAATGTTCTTAACTGACATGAGATCATACTGTACATATGGCAGAACACCTAAGGCATTTTATACTTACATGTTGATAATCCATATTTCTCATTTTCATACATGTTATAGAAGGAATATTTTTGGCAGTTCCTACTCTACACCCATCCTGTTTTTTCAGACTGTTCAGGCAGTAAGCACATATAAAGCCTTATAGACACTGTCGGCTTTGCCACAGGGCACGGCTTCACATATTGGGGGTTTGTCTTCTCATTCCTCTGACAGCCATTCAGATCTGGCCAAGTTAAAAGCAGGGAGGGGAGAAAAGATAGAACTGGAACTGGGGAAGAACAAGGGTGAAACAAGAATCTGTTCAGCTGGAATTACAACAGTGAGTGAATAAGGAACCAGGAAAAAAAAAAAAAAAAAGAGAGATGGGCCAACAAAACCATGCTTTGTGAACAGGCAGAAGAAAACCCAGCACTCCCTAAAGCATGTTATAGTTACAGAATCAACCTTCAGTCATGCCTGGGAAGTGCTCAAACTTGCATCTTTGTAATAATATAGAGATTATATTCAAGAACATGTCATTCTTAAATGATAAAGTAATTCCATCTTCTATGTTACCTGATCAGCATCCACAAATAGGATTTTATCAACAGCTAATGGGAAAAGCACATCTAGAAAGAGGATCTTGTAACCCCAGATGATACGCTGTTTCTCTGTTTGCTGATGAAGCCATCGTGGCCATTTATACTGGACAAGCTCATACTGGAAGTTGTACTTCTCTGCCATGTAAGGGATGAACTCCTGCAGAGTGAGGGGGGGAAAAAAGTAGCTTATCTCAGTTCTTTGTTCCTCTGCAGGAAAAAAAAAGTGCATTACAAGAGAKAAACTTCAGTCCCATAGTAAGGCAGAGAACACTAGAAAATGAAATACCACGAAGAATAATTACATTACTGTTGTTACTTCAAACAGAGTAAAACATAACCCAAACTGTATGGTAAGTTATAAATTGTAAAGTCAACTGTTGTAAGACATCTAAATATTTTGGCATCCTTTCCCCATACAAGCCATTTTATAGTGATCCAGATCAGTTTAAAAGACTGCATTACTCAAATCATATAAAACTTACAGATGAGAGAATTATTATTTAGGGATGTACAAAGCAATAAAAGTATAAKAATAATAAAATGAGAGAAAAGAATTGGGAGAAATTCTTTACCAGAACAACTTGGCCTGCTGTCTTAAATTAATTGAGATTCTCGTCTGTAAGGCTCCTTGTGGCCGTGGGAGACCAGTCAGCTAGCCAAGGGCCGCTGGTAGAAGTGACCGTCAGCAAGGTGGGGAGTGTGCTGCTGCAGTGTCCCCAGGGGGACCCAGAAAATCAGAGCTGCAGCACAGTCCATGTTTGGAGCAATAGGGACACCACCGGTTACTCTCCCTCRTTCTTGCTGAACAGCTAAGACTCTCTGAGAAACGTTACTTCCTAATATTAGATGTTAAAAGCTGTAAATCCCTGAAATATGCAGCTTTGACATTCATTTACCTCTGGGTTCTGTTTTGAATCCTGCTGTCTGCTGCTCACTTCATAAGATATCACAGATAGATAACTGTTAAGTATTGCCAGGTATGTTTATTTAGGGCCTGTCTCACTCTTTTACCATGCRCCACTGATATGTACTGCAGTCAGTCTGAAGACTACTTCCTTGGGGGGGTTTGTCTCTTCCTATGAAACTCTTCCCACGCCTAGTCACAGGCACTGCTTCTCTGGTGGTCCTTCCTACTGTACTCTTTCCAACCTTACATGTTAGATGCAAGTTTATAATCCTGAATTTCGTCTTAGAACCCGCACCTTTATCATGTGAGCCAAAAGGAAAAAAAGTTCAAATTCTTTCAAGCATGATTTTCCTACTATGGGCTGTTCTCTCAAATATTTACCTTCAGCATGAGTCTGCTGTCACCCTGACTGTTATTTCTAAAAGCTTCCCAAGGAGAACCACCATCTTATAACAACTTAATGCTTTGTCAAAATAGAAGGTATACAGACAGGTAACTGTACATATATTTATATAACAGTATGATGTACAAGTTGAAACTTTTTTCTTATTTACTTTTCTTGTGATAGAATACTTTTCTAATTAGTAACAAACCTTGAATGTAGGTGATAAGTAATTCTTCAGAAACCAAAACTTTAAAGGAGTCTTAGTATGTTTCAGCACAGACAACATCATTATGCTATCAAAAGAAAAAAAAATAAAAATAAAGCACTTGAGAAACAGCTACCATGCACTAGAGAAAATGAGCTGCAAAACAGATTACAAATTGCTGTTTTACATTATTAGACTTAACTGCGTGCAGTATGTATCAGCTTACTGATCTTCATGCATGGAGAAAAAGTATGCAACTTCAACCTATTGTAAATTGCTTAATTTTAACTACAAAGTTACTAAAAATAAGAAGAACCCATGTACAAGTTACAGAATAATACACATTTGTTTTGGGAAAGAACCTGAACTTGTTAAAACATAATTGTTTTAGGTTATTTTGTAATGAAAAAATTTTAGGACAGCAATTACCGTCTATTAAGCAAAGTATACTTTAAACAAATGAACACTACGCCGACAACAGTTCCTATACTGCAGTAGATGCAAAAAACTAGAGAACTTCTGAGCTGTTGGAAAAGGTTTTTTTATATTCTTGTAAATTCTAACTTTTCTCCTGGTGGACAGCAGTGTACATCCACCATTTGAGACACCTCCCCTTCCTCCCCCCAATTATAAATTCCGAACTAACCGGAGGAATCTTTCATATAGGTGTCCTGAAGCCACAGAGAATATATTTAGTACATCATCTTTATCCTGTTTCACATCTTCATTCTTTTGTCCTCCTGTGAATCCCCTGAAAGGACAAATTTGTTCACATACAGGACAAGCTAGTCAGGCTCAGCCATACTGGGAACAGTGCAAACTGCTACAATACTGGTTTAATACGGGACAACTGTGAGGTTTGGGTTCCCCCCCCCCCCCATTGCGAGCATCCTCYGGAAGCAAGGAGGACCCAATAGCCGAGGTGCGACCACCTGTCAGAACACTGGCTGAGGAGCCRCTTCCAGAGGCGAACGACGTTTCCGGCTCCCGAGTAACACGGGAGGTAAGGGTGGGCAAGCAATYGCAAAGCAGGAGCTTGGTTCTCTACAAATCAAGGGCTTCTACAGGTGATAAGGAGATCAACAGCTGACAGTGCAGAATCAAACCCTCAGCTTCCACAGGCTTAAGACTGCTGTGGAATATCACAGACTTAACTATCATCAAAAGATAAAACAGTTTTCCAGTCTCAAGAGAGTGCAGGTTATTATTGAACTAGTTTTACCATTTGAGAGATTCCCAAAATCCAGACTCATTCTCATTGGTACCATCACTTAGTAAGTCTTCATTCACCATGTCCAGTTTTTTCTGAACCTGTAAATGCATAATGCTACTTCAGCCAGCGGAACCACAAACTGGGCAAACAGTTATGGAGTGTTGACTTTTACATTGGCTCTATTTGTACCAGTTTAAATTATGTCCAGTTACCTCACGTGTAACCTGAGCTGTACGGACAAACAGTTCAGCAGTTCATTAGTCGACTAACATTTTCAAAATAGATTCCAAAGCTGTTTTCAGCCACCAAAGCTTGTTATTCGAGATGGCTAAAACGGTTTGCTAAGATGTATTTAGTGACCATCCTTGATGATGGAGACCAGCAAAAAAAGCAACAACAACAAAACTCCTCATGAAGAGCTCACCACCCCCCCACACACACATATCCCTCTTTCTGTCTCGAAGAGGCATTGCTGGCTGCTGAGGCTCCACAGCAGCCGAGTAGACAACACAGCAGCACCAGCCAAGCAGAGCTGGAGGTAAAGCGGGAGACTGTCCCGGAATTACTCTAGCACAAGTAAATCCTGGGAGGACGTGAGAATCAGATGCGATATAACCATCACTTATCAGTCATCCTCATTAAAACTTTTCACCTACACTGTCATCTAATAAGCAGCACTAAAAGATTAGAATAATAAAGAAACTATTTGCTTTTTAYATGTATTTTTACCTACTCTGTATCACATTGAGCTAGAATTTTATCTGTTATAAATGTTTTTTTGCTCATCTGGTAATATATTTTCTATCAATAGATAGATTGAATGCTTTTTACTAGACTTAAATATGGGACATACAAAACTGACTTTTTTTTTTTTTTTTAATTAAACAGTCAGAGCACAACTGAGCCAGAAAAATTCAGGCATTATTTTTCTCATGCACATACAAAAGAAACAGTAGTTGCATCTCATTCTCTCTCCTGTGCCAGAAAAACAAGTTTACAGATAAATTTTTCACTGGAGATGTCATCAAAAGAATTATGTGCAAACTGTCTTTAATCTAAGCTTGTAGGAAGGGATCATGAGGCCTTAATGAAAGATTCTTCCTACTATTGGTCAAACAGTCTTCTTTAAAAGCAGTTCTAGTTTTTAAACTCACCTTCACTTTAATAATTTTGCTCTTGAAGTTGTTGAGAACAACAATAACTTCATTAGCTTCAGGGGGAGAGTCTGTACCATCGTGGCTGAAAATACAGTAAAACATTCTTTATTTCTTCTTCAAATGCTTTCCTACATGCTATTAAACCTTAGCATTGTAAAGCATATCTTCAGACATGGAACAAAAAAAAGTAACAAGTATATATACTTGAACATGTCTACTTGTTTTCATAAAGGAATGAATTCATTTCATCTCACACAACACAGGAAGAAATGCAATTTGCTATTCAGGTGACTATCACTGAGCAAGTGGACTGTTAGATTCATCTATTAGAATGCTGCACCCATCTAGTTCGAAAGTTTCACAAGAGCAAAACCAGCCTTCCGTGTATTGTCCTACCTGTAGATTCTGTAGATATCCTCAGACCTGCCCTTTCTGAGTCTTAGAGTCCACGCGCCGGGATTGGCTTTTAACTGGAAGTAACCCTGTAAAAGGGAAGGAAAATAATCTGTCAGTTTTCAGAAAATGCAAATGTAGAAAAAAGCTTTAAACCATGTGTATTTTGACCCAGTGCTTTAGATCTGAGTGGCTATTCTTAAGCCAGCCAGTTAACGTAACCTTAGGACCTTAAAACACAGAGAACAGGAAAGAGCCAAGAAGTTCCATTCAAAATCCTCATTTTTACATAGGAGACAGAAGTATGAAAAGGTCTAGCATTATTTGTTAGATGACAGAAGATCTTCAGGGAGTCTTGATAGAAACAGTGTAATCCCAAAGGTGTTTCTGGAAAAGCATCACATACTACTTCGAGGGTTCACCTTCATGAGAGAGTAAAAGTGACTGTCAAAACACTAGTTGCTAGCTACATAGCACAGACCATGAAAGGTCTGACTACAAAACAAGATTTTAATTCATTTTGAAGCTATGCAGATTGATGTTTCAGCAGGAAGTAATAACACAGTTTATATGTTACAAGATACCTCTTTTACGGAACTTAGAAAATTACAATATAAAATTCAAGTATTGCATACAAGTGTTATTGCAGCTTCAGGTTCTAGAGTTTTTCAATTTTCTTCCGTGATTTAGGTTTTTATACCTGCAGGAGTTAGTTACAAATATTTRTAGTGATGCTTCAATGTACTACCTAGTTTTCCACTCTTACTCCATATGCATGCAATTGGACATGTGAACCAGTCTGCTTTAAGGAAAAGAAAAAAAAAAGCACTGGGCATACTCAGTACACTGTCTCCTAGTCCCTCCAGACTCTTTTCCTACCCTTCAACAGTGTAGGCACTGAGTTGAGGAAGATGATGAGCAGATACAGTGTGTGTACTGTGGTACATATGCTTTGGTTTAGCTCATTAGACAAACTCCAAGCCTTTCAGATTTACTGTCCAACGTACAGATGATGTGATGACACACACAGTAGCGCTCATCTTCCTTTTTATAAATATAATAGGATATACTTTGGCTAAGAGAAGATGCAGAGAAATAGAAAATGAGTGTAAGAATCTCAAATTAAATATTTAGAGGTGGTGGACATTTTTTCCAAACTTGTTAAATACCTTTAAAGATTTCGAAAACATGATAGACAATTTAGTCTAGTTTTTCCCTAGCACTAAATATAATTAAGAAAATATTCTAGTGGTTAACTTCCCTTGCCATAATTTAAGTCCATTACCTCCCACACTGTCCAGCATGGACYCTGTAAACAGACTGTTCCCTTATGCAGCTACCTGATAAAGATAGCTGCAGGGACCAGCCATGTACTTGGACTTCTGTCACCTTTTCTTGACTAAATTGAGTAATTCCTGTTCATTCACACTTCCTGTGTTTTCCAGCATGCTGATCATTCCTGCTGACTCTCCCCATTTGCTCCATAGGTCTCCAGAAGCAGTGTGTGCAAGACAAGACAATTTTCCACCTGAGGCTTTCAGTACCAGACAGAGTGGATGCCCTAAGTACCATCCAGTCTGGAAAAACACAGAACTGTCTGGCCTTTCCTGGAAAGGAGGTTGCTTAAGAATATAGGCATCATTTTAAGATGTTCCAGAAGACCCTCCTCAATAAGCTGCAGGGAAGGAGACCATTCTTGAAAAGGTAACAGACAAACAAGTACATAGCAAGGTTTTAGACATCAGTGTTAGGAACGATGTGGCTCTGGTATATTTGCAAGCAACTGTGAAGTATAAGTAGCACTATATATCGGTAGCTCACATATTAAAAGATACGCAGTGGTTTATGCGAGCGATTGTGCTAACTGGAGAGCAAGAGTTATTTGTTGCCAATTAAACGCTTACCAAGTTGGCCATAACAATGGTATCAACAATGACGGGACGGGCTGAAGTTCCCAGCGTAAACTGGAGTCCCCGAGGTGGCTGTCCAGTAGTAATATCATAGCAGTGTCCTTCCAGAAGCAGATACTCCAATTCATATTCTGCAGCTACAACATTATCCACCTGTAAGGAGAAGATATTGCTAAACTTGGAAGTAGCTCAAAAGTGTTTTGGTTTTTTTTAATGATTCAATTACTTTCTGAAATAGCATTTAAATAGTGCTTGCTTTATTTTACTAGATTAATTTTATTAAACAAATCTCTAGACATCCCCAAAGAGCACAGCTCCACAGAGTGAAGCACTTCACACACGTACTGTTAAGAGAGTATCCCTGGCCAAAAAGGTTTGAATCTAAACTGGTAAGAGCCCAGTATAGATTAGGGAAGGACTGTCACTCTTATTTTACACTGTTTTTACATATATTGGGGAATTTAGTAAAATAGGTTGTCATCTCACAAGAAGTACAACAGGCTTCAGAACCTTAAATTTAAATCTGTTTGAAATCTTATCTAATATTTATCATCTGGAATTAGCACTTTATTTTGCTCTGCATTTCTCCTACGTCATGCTAGGGTACTGTCAGAAGGACCAATTCATTTGGTTACACAGAACAAAAGCGCTAAGAAAAAATATTTGCCATGTTTCACAAATCGCTTCAGGCCTAACTCCCCATCAGGCCAAATTCAGGAAGCTATATGAGCAAAATATTAGTCAAGTCTCACAAAGCATCTTGCCTCATTGCAGGTCCAGAATGACAGTTTAATTGCCAGTTTCAACAAACTACATATTAGGAATTGGAAATTGTGCACCAGCAAACGTAAAGCTCGTATTCATTTAGAGACTCAGGACGGCACTTTGAGTATACTTCAAGTATTTAATCCCCCTCTCCCAAGCTTTCAGTTCAACTAAGCAAAGAAGATAAATTCAGAGGCTTGAAATGGGTAGTTGTATCAGCCCTTTGGTGATCCATTTATATATAGCTTAATGGTTAGGTCAAGAGATGAAAAGCAAAAAACCTCCCCCGAAAAAACAAAAAACATTAAGTTTTCTAGATTTCTGAATAGTTAGTACAGGATTAGCAACACTAGTCTCTGCCACTATACTGCATCAGATTCCCAAACAATATCAGTGGGATGCAAAAGTAAGGAGAGGCTAATAATGAAATATAATAATGTTCAGTGACAAACTAACCCACGTTAGTAATGACCACAAGGTTGTACAGGCTGCCGATTTGCAAGAGGCCTAATTGCAAAGAGTCTGACAATCTCGTTCTGCTCTGCGGCGGACGGATTTCCACGCCGCAGGAGTCTCCCRCGCAGCTGGTGCTGCTGCTGCTGCTGCCAGTCCTGGCGGACAAGGCCCAGGGCTGGTTTTGGAGCCTGAACTACCCTCTCACCTCTAGAGGTGGTTCCTCCAGGTCAGGGTTGAGGCACATTGGTGGGGAAGCTTGTACTGCCACTGCCCATGCCATACCCGTTCTGTGGATAAATAGAGGACTTCAGCCTCCAGAGCTGTCAATCTGGCATCTTTCACACACTCTGGATTATACATACAAAATTATTATATTTTTAATATATAATCTGCATTTGTTCTAGGCCAGCTACATAATGGCTTATTCCAAGGGAAAAAGACTACTTGACACCTTAGGCTACTAACTCTGTACTGTGAAGTACAAAATTTTCTACTTTGCATCACATACAGATTTCCTAACTTTTAATATACATGCTTTTAGTGCACTTCCTAACATGTTTAGTATAGTGCATTTATAACTTAGCACTTACCAGCCCTCTATTTCTAAATCAGCAAAGACTATTAGACTAAGTCAAAGTTAACTGCTAGTAGTAAGAGGTTAATAATTAGCACTGAATTATCCATCATCTCATTCAAGGTTAAATGAGAATCATCAGTTCGTACATACAGATATTCCTCCTGTATTTTTAACAGCTTTTTTGTACTAGATTCCAGCTCCTTGGATTTTTCCATTTCTCCTTATTTTATCCCCATGCATCTGTGGCAGCRCTTCCCTGATCAGTATTGTAACAGTCTAATTCAAGACCTGTTCTAGCAGCAATCCACTCCTAAAACCAGTGCAACTGAGTGCATTTCTGTTGCACCAGTTCTCCCGTTTTGTTGACGCTGCATATTCTTTTGTGATCCACAAGAGTGTTTGCCAGTAACAAATGCTGTGAAAATGAACAGGTAGCTAAAACCAGTTTGGTGGCTTCTCAGAGCAAGGGAAAGTAAGTGTAATTTACTTGCTGGAACAGGACTGTCAGGTCTTACCTCAAAATCTCTAAATCAGAAGTAAAGAAAACCCTTATATTTAATTGTGACACTAGCTGTGGGAAGTTCTAATCAGAGATAATTTTTAACTAATAAATTAAAAAAAAAAAAAAAAGGGCGGGGAGGGTTTAATGACCCATGAAGAGTTTCTTCATTTCTAGCTCAGGACATTCTGAGGTGTGATACATGCACAAGCAAAACAGAACCCCTGTAGGATCTACGTCAAGCCTACAAGTATGGCATCTCCTTCATCTCATCCTCTGCCCGGGATTTTTCAGCCTGTGGTCTCCAGGCATCCATGGACAGCTGAGGACAGCAACCTTACTGTCACTGAGCTCAGGTTTACCTGCGCCTCTCCTGGAAAATGTTTAGGGGGTCTGCTCATGGAAACAGCACTAACATCCACTGTTCTATGTATACCAGCATTTTAAAATTCTACAATTCTTTTCCATTACAAAGATAATCCCTGGGGGTAAAAAAAGCATTCAAATACATCAACAGGAACATGTTGATTTGTCTTACCTCCTCCAAGTAAATGTTATCAAGGTCATACGGGGTTCTGACAGATTCCACCATCCAGCTCTCAGGAGTATTTAGGTTCAAAGTGAACAGCGGGGACTGGGGCATATCCAAAAACTTGGCAATTGGTCCAGAAGCAAAGCTGTTATCTGCTGTGAAAGAAATCTCTGGCTCCAGAACATAACGATAAAAGCTGAAATTTCAGAAAAGAAAAATGCTAGAACATATTTCTGCCAAATTTTGCAAGTATTTCACTTTCTTTGAACTTGCTAAGAGCATCAGCTTTCCCAGAGAGTTCCAATGTCTCCAAGAAGCCAAAACTAAATTTTTATTCCTTGTTGCATACAGGAGGCATTGTCCAAAGCAAAATCCTTTGATCGGGTCAGAATTTTCACTTTTTTTTTCCCCACCAGTTTACCAGATTGTGCAAGACTCAATCATTAAGATTAGTGAGTTATTTAACCTTGCTCATATATATGGGGGGGGGGGGAACAAATAACAACAACCAAACACCCAACTCGTAAACCTGTCAAGGTTCTTCACAACATTCATAAGTTCCCAGATTTCTTATTATATATTCTATTATTTAAATGCACTGAAAGCATTTATCAAGACCTCCTGTAGGTCATCTGACCATGTTTGTGTGCTTGCATGTTCCAGCAGGTTTCTTTTTTATTGTTGTTTGGGGGCCAGGGATGTTTTAAGATACAGAATGGCAGAGTTGTGGAACCCAGCAGAAGTGATTTTCTCACACAGGCTACACCCTAGCTTGTGACAAGGCCTCCAAACAGCCTTTGCCAACTTCATTATACTAAGCACATGCTTCCACTTCCACACTGCTGTTTTCCAGTGTGTTTTCCGCCCCCAGGCATGGTATTTCTTACCTTTTGAGAGGCATGTCAGAAAGTTTGGACTGGCAGTTCATAAACACTCTTAGGTTCATATTTATCAATTGGTTCAAAACCTAAAATAATGAGAAAGAGCCATCCCTTAAAATGCTAAGTAGGAAAGCTGACCACTGGTTTTATAGACAGGATCTCAAGGAGGCACAKGACACGCTTCTTCTAAATCCTCCCTTCCTCATTACATGCTTTACTATATCCATCTTTTAATTAGTGGCAGCAAATCAGTTATCTGCCCTCTCACATTGTAGCCACTCTTCTGGGGATGCAGAAATGTTCTTTCCCAAGAAGAGTCACTGCAAACTAAACTGTCAATGGTGAAATTAAAAGTTATCGAGAAAATGTTTAAGCATGATCTTTATAGCTAGTGGAATAACTACACTGTATTACACACTAAGAAATGTACTGCAAGCACACAAATGTACTGTGCATTTCAGCCACACTATTAGAAGGCCCTTAGTCAGGGAGTCAAGGAGGAAGAAAACATTCCAAAATTACAGAACAGAGAACTTTCTGCAAGTGCCCTAAAGCGCATTACAATACTGCAKGCATACCAAAAGTAATGGAGCAAGTCTTTGAGCTTCTCTGGTAACAGGGTCAACAATAGCCACAACATCAAAGTATGTCTCCCCCTCCTTTGGTCTCAGTTTAACTGCACTGAACAGAAGAAAAAACAATTTTGAAGTATATAATTTATGCACAAACACAGGAAAAAACACTAGCCATCTGAAGTCAAATTACTTATTAAATGTATGCCTTCTTTAAACTATACATATATATCTGTACATTGATACTGATCTGTATATATTATATATCTGTATATTAATATTGATCATGTTATTTATATGAATATATATCTATATATTAATATTGATCGAGAGAGAGCACGTGCAATCGATCTATAGCTATTTATCTATCTATATAGTTATCTGAAGTCTCGCTGTGTCCTAAAAACAGTTGAGGACTTCCCTATTGCTATCTGAAGTTAAAACATAATTTCAAGCCAGGGGAACATCAAAGAAAAGAGCATGTTGTTCAGCAAATGCTAGCAATCCTATACCTGTATCGTTCTTCAAAAAAATGATATTCAATCCTTGCCTCTCCTTTTGGTTGAGCAGAGAGAAGAGCGTCCACCTTCATTACCAAGTCACTTGCACTGAAAAAAAAGATGGTTTACAAATACTCAGAAATGCAGGCACTTACTACATTTCTGCCATTTAGCAAAAAAAAGAGAAGACAGTCTGAAGCCAGACACCCAAGCTGTTTTACCACCTCTCTCTATACGATTATTTTCCTGTTTGCATATATTTACAATGAATTGGTTTGAAACACATAGCAACATAAAAATACATGATCTGTGTTTCTGAAAACAAAAATATATTCCAGAAGAGGGTGTTCTTACTGTCCTCCTCCCTTTACTTCAAGGATGCTTTGAAGTAGCTCTGAAGAATTAAACATATTTAAGGGTTAATCCATCATTAAGATGATTAAAAAGGGATACAGCCTTATCACTCTGGGTGCCAAATTATTTAACTATGAAGTAAATGGCATTTTAGAGGCCAACCGTGCTGCAGGCACGGCATCCCTAAACTTCAACATCTCCTAGACCCATAAGAGATTCAGATCAAACCCTTATTTCACAGCAGTCTCCCATTTTATACTGCAACTCTAGGAACTGGAAAGCAACCCTGCATGTGGGAGAACTTTGAGGGAGAGGGGGGGTCCTATAAGGAACAGAATCACTGCTGACAAGTTCTTGCTTTTTATTATTCCCAGAAATTTTCAGTCTAGCATTTCAAGAATATCATATTTAATCTTGAAAATGTAGCACCTCATGAAAGTTCAATAGGAATTGATTTGTACATCACAGCTTTGCCAAGAAGCAATAGTGTACTTAAGGGTCTGTCAGCTTTTCCTTAATTAACTCAGTCTCATAGATTTATAGCGACAGCTGTTTAAATTGTTCGTAACAAAAACACAAGCCTGGTGAAGACTGCCAAGTTCTACCCTGTTTTCTAATGCAGCAGTTCAATTCAAAAGCTTTCAGGAAACCTTGGCAGTGCTATTTAAAAAAATCTGAACTCTGCTCTGTCCAAATGTTCAGTCTATGGCCTCTTCTGCCCTACCATCCAAAAAGCCTACACCCTTTCTTTATTTCCCTTTTGATTCCCACTACAGCAATGGATGCAAAAGGGTATGGAATGCTGTTAAAACTGTCCTCCTAGAGCTCAGATCGCACAAGATTTCTGTACAAGAGACCTCAGCTTAACCTACTTAAGCCTGCACAAGCAAACATTGTCAGCCTTTACCAGATGATAGCAGCATCATGGGAAAGTGACTGTTGCGAAAGCTAAATACAAGAGAAATTGTCTTCGTAGCTACAAGCTCTCACACACTTACACTCGCACACACACTCTATAAATATCAGTTCTGACCAACAGACACTAGCATATGTTCTTTTGAACCTGAAGATGATTTTCCTTTGAATAGATTACCTCTGTTCTTTTTGCAAGAATTATCTGGAACTAAGATTATTATTATCTCATCTCTACTTCTTTTCCTATTGTTTCTCTTTAAAACAAGATAAAAGCCATGTAAACGTTTCTGTAATATTGACAGTGAAATATATTACTAAAAAAAATGTTTTTGATACTGGTAGGACAGCAGCAGTTAGCTGAACTGCGAACTGATTCAGGAAGCCTACTCTTCAGGTCTCATCTCTATTTTCTTCCTTTCTTTCCCTTTTTAAATAAATATTGTGGTAATCCTACATACGAGTTATAAAACCAAGACACACAGGAGGCAAGTGGTTTAAACCAGTCTGTCACTTAAGATTTAGCTAGGGGAAAACCCTCCACAAGTCTGAAGGCCTTAATATTAATGAGAAGTCAGGCTTCCGTTCCATTTAGAGAAGCAGAAAGGCAATCCAGCGCAGAAAGCTTTTTCAA
The DNA here is from genome assembly GCF_003343035.1 of Apteryx rowi. NCBI lineage: Eukaryota > Metazoa > Chordata > Aves > Apterygiformes > Apterygidae > Apteryx > Apteryx rowi. The sequence goes on from NW_020450772.1 coordinate 3,032,293, forward strand.
GAACAAATGTAATAACACATAGCAATTTATACCGCTTTGTAACATAGCCCTTAGCAGCTAACAACAGCTCTCCTCTGCATGTAGACAGCTTCTCTGTTGGTGATGCTGTCACCAGCCAAAGTCAATTAAATCTGGAATGAAACTTCATCTAGCGCAACACAGCAGTGAATTTAGAAAGCCCTTGTAGAATGCGCGACCACCCTCATTCTTCTTTTCATACTCTTTTTCACTCTACCTGTGTTTTAATTCCATCCAAGAAACCACTTCCCGAACTCCTCCAATACCCAACGCAGCAGGCTGCTGCAGCCCATGTTGCTGTGATCCAGGGACTATCTCCGTGAGCTCCAATGCATTTACTGTTCTGTGTTCGCTTACACAGTTTTATGGTAAGTCCCAAGAGACTTGGGCGCTTCCCCACTTTCTTGCTGCTGGTCAGYGAGGCTGCAGTCAACACAGCTCCTTCAACTTCCATCACGAGGTGACAGACCAGCCATGGTAGATTACTGCTAGTTACAGGTAACGAGTCAAGAACGATGAACTTGGAGCACAGTACAGTACCACACTGGGGCTTGCCAGTACTCCCAATTCTGCTTCCTGAATCTGGGGGCTACAGTTACAGCTCCACACCTACATGAGATACTGTGAACTACAAAAAGTCACTAGAGCGCATTAAACCCAATACAGATAATTTACATCTTTTTCCTTTCTGACTTGCTCCTCTGAACAGTTGAGACTTGACCATAATGAATACACATGTGTTTGTTTGTTTATAACACCTAACCAGAGTGTACTTGATACAAGCTGAGGTTTCTCCAGGCTGCAGGAGGTCATGTTATAAGAGCACCACCACTTTTTGCTAATCTCTTCAGGTTTACTTACAGATCTTCCTCAAATCCCAGCTGTTGAATCTGGGATTTGATTTTCTGTCCTGATGTCTTCAGTATGATATTCTCAAGGAGGTGGAAGTCATCCTGATTAAACATCTCACCATCCTCTAATGGGCCAATAATCTACAAAGAAAACGGGATCAGAATTATTATGTAAAGGCTGCACTGAAACAAAATTCAAAGATGTATTAAATACTCAGGCCCAATCGTGATGGGTGTTAACTGTTTTTGACTGATATTAATGCCTATAGCAACCAAGTTTAACATAATTCCAGCTATCTAGAGCCAACAGTACAAAATAACCTAGACCTTAAGACATAAAATACATGCTTACACTTTTCAGTAAGCGCACTGATTTGCCAAAGTACGGCATATTAAATTATACCTGCAATATTACAACCTGAAGGGGCAAAAGAATACCAGGCCAATTCCAGTAGTGAAGCAAAGCCCTGGCAAATCTTACTGCTCCAGTCTTCAGAAGCCTAAAAGCTGCCTAGAGAATTCTTGCTATTTTGCTAATAATGGGAATAGAATACTGCAAATTATCACTTGAAATGTTTAACCTGATAAAGTATACATTAGTCACTGGAACTTGCATTTTTTTCCTAAGTAGCAAGCAGATGACAAAAGGAAACTAAATGCTGTACACAGCAGGGCTTCATTATTTGCAGGGAAATACTGTAACAACAGAATTTGTCTAATTTAAGTGGCTCTTGTAGAAAGAGCTTGTGGGAGAGATCAAGTCACCAACATCCTTTATTCCGGGGCCAGACAGAGGAGCATTTTGCCCAAGGAATGGAAGCGGGACAATCATACAACTTTATCATCCTTTTTAGGCCCTGGACTCCATTCAGTGCCAACATGGCTGAAACTTCTGCTACTTAGACATCTGAATCTGTACAAAACTTCAGCTGGACACAGTACAAAGAACAGATCACTGGAGGTCTGACTAAATCAAACTAGGTGCAATCTAGTAACCTAAAGAAGGCAGAGACTCTGTATCAGATTCTCAGACACTGCTGCTCAAGGTCCGCTTCTTTGCGACACTCTGGATAACGCTTTTACCATCTGCTGACTGATCTCACCCTTCCATTGCTGATCACAGCCCTCTGCCCCTTCTTCAGCTTCAGAACGTCTCTGCAGTATATAGCATGGGACAGAATAAAATCCACTTTGGGAGATTCATAGGCTTCTTTGAAAATATTGATATCCATACCCTGAAAGAAAAGAATACTTGACATTGAAACAGGACAAAAATTACACCCATGAACACTTCTTTAAAATGCATCTTTCTTGTTTCCTTTCAAAAACATCTTTATAACTTGATAAAATTTATCCTCATGCCCCTGTTCTTTGTGGTGTTAAACCTAGCTCCTGCCTGTCGCTCTCAAATATATCACAACTTCCGATGTAAAGGGCTATACTCCATTCTTCTGTTCTTAAGTGGTTCTTGGCTAATTTTTAAGCCTCATTTGAGAAATGTAGTTTATTTTCGTCTTAAAGAGATCATGAGCTTGAACTTCTCTCTTAATACCCAAGAAACAATGGACTCATTTTAACGTATCTCTGAACCTGCATTCCTTTTGACTTTTTAAAGTTGTGTAGCTTTGATGTGTAAGAGGCTTTACATTTATTGTTAGGCAGTGTTGTAGTTCACTAAGCTTAACCTCTCAGAGAAAAAAAGCAAACAAAAAAACCTCCCCAGAGTGTTACTCTCCATTGTTACTTCAGCTTTTCCATATGAACATGCTACACTAAGATATTCATTAGAAGAACCAGCAAAGTACCTGACCTTTGCGGGCACCAACAAACATGCTTACCCCAACTGCAAATTCTAAGATGTCAGCTCCTGCCTCAAGTGCCTTTGCAGTTTCTTCCTTTGCCATTTTGGTGATGAAGTTCTTGGCGTTATTTGAAGTTTGTGTCTGCAGAGCTGCCCATATGGCCTTAGCAACAAGCGTGTTCTTGCTGTTTGGATCTTCACTGGGGTTATTAATCATGCTAATTCGGACATTATTGCTGGATTTCTGTGTTTAAACAAACATGGATTAGAAAAGTTTTAGATTTCAGGTATGTTTTATACAAGAAGAAAAATCTATTTTAATAAGATCTATAGCAAAAACTTTGTATTTCTTAGCATGCAAGCCAGATTCCAATTGGGTAAGTAACAGCACAAGATTAAAAGGACAAAATACTAATTTAACTCAAAGTATTTAGTCTACGTATAGGCACCACTGTGACAGGAATCTTCTAGATAATACTGTGCAGCTTTGCTACATAATAAATACAAGACCATGGCCATCACTCAGAGATCTGGCAAAACAGCGATGTAGGAGTAAACTACTTATTTTTACGATTCAGTCTCTGCAACAAGAGACAAAACAGACAGCAGTGCTCATGTTCATCTCCAAACCAAAACTCAGACATTTCATTTTAGAAACAGGGACTAAAGAGCATCCTTTCTTTATTGTATTACTGGAGGGCCGAGAGGGGATTCTGGCTTACCACAAGCAGGTCAGGGATGTTCCAGCCCCTACAGACAAGATAAGGCTGGAAAATAGAAACGTGCAGGGAAAACTACTCTCTCTTGCATCATAACACAGGACAGAAGCATAATCCTATGTTTCTCAAGCCTCCATCCACCGCTTTATTAACACCGCTACGCTGTGCAGGCATTACCTACCTGATGTTTAATTGCATCATACAACAGTTGCCTCCCTGAAGGTTTATCAAAATCGCCAACAATCCAAAAAGTAACTGGTCTAACAAAAGACTCATCTGTAGGAGGAAAAAAAGGAAAAAATGTATATATATATTTGAGGTAGAAGTAGAGCTTCAGTTTTTCCTCATTTGGATGAAAAAAGATGTGCATGCACAGATTTGGAAAAAAAAAAAAGAATGACATAGGAAGGATGCAGATGAAGCTAAGCTATGAAGTCTAGTAGGACAAAAATAGTAGTATTGTATTAGGTTTGATTTCCTTCACACAGAAAACCCACATAGGACAGCATGCATCACTGTTTCTAAACTGCATTTTTTTTTTGCTACCTATTCAGTTTAGAAATTACAAAGGAACCTATAAATTAATTATAGGTTCCCACTAGGTTACAGACACGTCTCTTCTTCATGCTGATGCTGTTAGCTCACAAAATCAGTTTTGTACTGAGAAAAAAGTGCTGAAGCAAACATGCATTTAAACAGCTTTCTTATTTCCTGCTGATTCTAAATCCAACCTTATAAAGGAATTGGAAAATTCCCAGAACAGTAACAGAAGAAATGCTAAAGCATGAGTTACCATAGATTTCCTTGGAAGACATTCCTGGTCAAAAAGCAGAGAGGAAAGAAAGGGAAAGGAAACAGACATTAATTTTTTTTAGTAATCCCAATGTGTATCAAGAAGCTGAACAGCACTGCACTAGGCATAACTGAATCACTGAAGTTCAGTTTCAACACACAACAAGTCTGTGTTATTTTATTAGAATAAGCTTTGACACTTTTTTCAAATAGACTGATGCTTTATTTTCATACTACAGCGCTAATTATACTACATATTATCAATTTCATACTATACCATGAAGGCATCATTCTGAAGACCATTTGCAAAACCTGCCATGCCATTGACTTGGATGTTGACAGTTACTGTTATCTTCCCTCTTCAAAAACCAGCAAGCCAGCACTATTTCAGTATTGCTGCTGAGTCAACAACACATATAGCTTTCCTATTATTTTAGAAAATAAACATGCTACAACATTATTGTAATCAGATACCAGCTATTCAGTATCTTAAGTCACAAAAGGGGCAGTGAGCCAAAAACTGTGAAGCCATGGGATCGCAAACTAATACACCTCCATGAACAGAAACCGTTGACTGATGGGATGAAATCAGCAGAGAGCAGGAAAGTAAAGAGTAAGTTAAGCTAATCAAATTAACCAAATCCACATTTTGAATGGGCAATCACAATCCTCCAGAAGGTTAACAAATGCCTGTATTCTCATTTAATTTCCACGGGAGTGGCTGCTTCTTTACCCCTCCAGGTTCAATATCTCGGAAGAAACAGCACTTTCAAATGAGCATATGGAGATGTAGGTTTAATTAATAGTCTACAAAGGGAAAGCAAGCAACTTGCTCAGATCTAAGTGACTGAGCATAAACCAAGGGTAAATACAAGACAGAATGAGCAACAGGAACATTTAAGGCAGTGCATGCAGGTGGCAGTGCCTTGAGATGGTATTAGGGGAAACTTGTAAGAGCCGGGTAAAGAACACAGAAACCGAAACAAGAGAAATTGGTTCAAAAAGCAGCAAGTTATTTCTGATTCCTAATTGAAATGGGTATAGGCAAGGGCTGATTAAGCATAAGCTCTGTACTAATTATGTCTGTGCATGCATTTCTTATAGTGAGCAGCACAGCTGAGTTTTAATACTAACAGGGGACTTTATGTATAACTAATGAAACAATACCATCATTGACAAAGCAGTACATGCACGGGAGCAGTAAGAACAGCACAGACCAGATTAGCAGTTGTCTTATATAACACGCAATAAGTTTCTTTTGAATGCACATAACCTTTAGTTGTTTTGAATTATGAGGCAAAGAGCTGGAATCCCTTTTATACCGTTCTAGTCAGTGTAACTGCTGTGTCAGAGCTTGCATTGCTGTGTTTCTGGCAGTCTTATGCAATGTGGCATAAGTTTGGTTGGGACTTCATTATTCATAGAAGGCTACGGGTGTTTAATGAGGGGAACATTCTTGTTCCATGTAGATGCTGAGCCCTACAAAAGTCTATTTCTAACACTTGAATGGCAGCACTGCCCACAGGCCTGAACAAGGTTCATGGCTTAAATGCACTGACTACTGCATGTATGCTCTGAAACACATATAAAAAAATAGATTTGGGTTCATAATCTACTGTAGATGTTACCTCTCTTTGTTAAGTAGGTCATGCTGTTTGCCACAGCAGCTGTCTTGTCTTTGGATTCCAACGTAGTGAATCTAGCAAAGTCATCCACATAAAAGTTATCTGGAGAGAAAGTATGAGAGAGAAAGTATTAGATGCCAAAGCAAACTATTTCCATGTGAAATGAAAGAAAATCAGCAGTATTACCAGAATATCAGGTCACACATCCCACAGCTTTTTGCTTGCGATATTGATTTTTATATTTCATTTCTATTGTTAATAGCTAATATGTTGAGGAATTTTTGTTGTTTCATAAGTTATGCTAATAGCTACATAGCATTTTCGATATGGAGAAGTCAATTATTCAAGTCTGGCTTGGTTCAAGTTAATTTATGTAAATAATATACATTAAAAAGTCCACTGTATTACCATTCTTCAACCAACTCAAGAAAGGTCATTACACAAGTGCATCTGCAGTCCTGCTGTTATACTGCAGAGTCTCTGCATTGGATGTTATTACTTAACATTCCAGCTCTAAAAAGTTCTTCTAAAATATATGGCACAACAAATCCTCAGTAATTCCAAAGACGACCGCCAACCTCTGCTCAAAAGGTCAGAAATAAGGAACAAACTGTTGCTTTACACATTACAAGACTGTATTGCTCTTGGCTTTTTCTAATGTCATTATTCTCTCAATTTCATGAGTCAAATTCCCCTGAAGCTGTCACTTGGGATACTGTTAACACTTTGCCACTGGAGCATTCCGTCGGGAAAGCAAAAGTCCTACAATCAGATACTTCAGGTGTAACGCAGCTAAAAGCATCCCTTACTCATTGCTGTCAAATCTAAGTACTCTCTGTCAGACGTTAAGATCCTTGAATTGATTCTGGGAACAACATTAGGCTGGTTCATGATGTATTCAACTACATCTTGATCATTAGATAATTCACCCTGAAGGAAAGAAGAAAGAAAAAGCAATTTTGATTATATCACACACATATTTGCCTTAGGCCATTTAAAAACCAACTAGTTATGTAAGTTAAGCTGTCATGTGTATTACATATTCAGGGACTTTCAAGTCAGTTTTTCCAATCATGTTTCTCTCTGAAGTCGCAGCTGAACCCAGCACCTACCAAGTACACGGCTCGCTGGAAGAGGCTTGTGGTTTCTAGGATTTTGTGCATTGTCACGGTTTCTAGGTCATCAGGATCCAGCTGATCTTTTTGAAAAGGCATCCCATTGAACAGCACAACAGGGAGAGGACCTACACCCGTCTGCTCATAGTAGCCTCTTGCTGCCTAAATACAGGGAAAGAAGTAACTTTACCATGTCAGCCCATCACTACAAGGGTTCATGTTTCCATGCAATATCCACCGAAGTCTGTTCTAAACACACCAACATGTCCTTTCAGCTTTTATCTAACACATACTGAATACAAATTTTATGCAATGCATAACACACTTTCCGTATCTTATATGCATAAAATGTCCTTCTCTTTCAGAGTTTCAAAGCAAGAAGAGTTAGTTCATTTTAAAGTGCACATAACTAGGCATCATGCAAAATAGTCCACTAAATTCATACTGTAAACCAATTAATTCTAATGAATACTTTTTGGTAATAGCAAAAAAAAAAGCGCAGTACGAAACCAGCATTTGCCACAGAAGTATGCAAGCATTGGTATTCGTAACATAAGATGGGGGAGGATTTGGCAGGTTTTCTTTGTTGTTTGTTTGTTTCAGGGGTGGGTTTTTTTGGAAACATGTTTTTAAAGTTTTTTACACACACATTTCCTGTGGGAGGGGGCAGGGAGGCAAGAGGGGGTTATTCTGTCAAAGCACGTTTCTCCATTTCACACAACCACTGCAAAATGCACCATCATTATTCATATTCAGTTAGGGACAGAAGTTAACCAAGTTCTACTGTTCAGGGATTCTTTTTGAGAACTTTCAAAACCTCTTTAGCTTTAATCCTCACCCTATAGTTATCTTTTAAGAACAGAGAAAAAGAAAAAAATAAAATAAATCACATAGCTCAGATCACATGACAGTGTGACCAGTGTTAAGTTTTGTCCTTTATACAGAGACAAGCTCTCTCTAAAGACCTCCTTTTAAGACATGGTCATGCTGAATGGCGTCAGGTAGAACAGTTGCAGCAAGGCCTCCAGAACGGCCCCTCTGGTCTTTCAGAGATGAGCACTTTGTAGCTGTTGGGGATTTCTTGTGGAGGTTTTTTGTTTGTTTGTTTGTTTCTGTGTTTTAAACAGGGCGGGAAGAGGGCTCTGTTTGAAAGCCAAGCCAAGCAGGTTAGTTCAGCATAAGAACAGCCCAGGTTCACATTCCAGCTTCACCCTCATCACTGCCATTCTTGCCTTTTGCTTTTTGAAAGCAAACAATGGATTAAATAATGCCTTGCTTCTGCCCCAGTCACATAGCCCCTTTCAAGGCTTTATGGTAACTTCAGAACTTCAAAAGTAACTGTGAAGATTAGTTAGTATCACCCGTTCTTTGCAGGAAGAATTTCAGGTTGAGTGCTAGATACTTTTAAACTGCAGGGGGCAAGAAATCTAACCATACTCCACAGCTGCTAGTCCCAGTCATGAGCTGAAGCAGCTGCCATGGTTCCAGGCATCCCTCCTGCTCTACACATACATATTTGGGTAAAGGAGAAAGGGATGGGATCCCTTTAAGCAGGAGAGTCTCATAGGTATGAAAATTTGAGGATAGCTTTATAGAGGGAGATTCCAGCAGAGTCAGCCTCCTCAAACTCTTCCCCCAGCCATGAAACTGCGCTGGGTCCATTGGCCAAGTCCTTTACACCTCAGCACACCGAGTGTGATTTGCTCTGCTTGTTCTGATCAGTGAAATCAGCTGGTAAGAAGTACCACTCTGTAACTGTCATGTAGATTGATAAGACCTCTCCTGTCATTCAGAAATTTCTATCCTAACTTTATGCATTTTGATTACCTCAAAATGCTTTTTCTCCAGTTTCCTACTCAAACTTGTATGCATCCATGCTTTACACCTTCCTGTGTATATAACCTTGACAGCATTCTTCAGATTTCCAGATGTTGGCAGTATCATAAATATTACAGAGCTGTTATAGAAAGTACTTCTATTCTTTTTTCTGGAACATTCAACTAAAATAAAAAACCATCCCTTATAGAACCCCAAATACGATCTGCTTCGTCTCCCATAAAAGTGACCCAGTAGTGTTTTGTACTCCCAGCTTTCTCCAAACAGGAAAGTATCAACCCTAAAAATAATTTTAAAAAATCCTTTGAGAAGGGTTGCCAAATGCCTTGCTACAGGCAAGGAATTTTGCATTTGTCATCATCCTGTTATCTCAAACACTATTCAAATACCAATGCTAAAGAAAACCCACACAAATCCCTCCCAAACACTAAGCTTCTCAGTTTCCCCTATGAGCCATGCTCTCGCTTTTTTTTTTAAGCAATTCTAGAGACATGAGAGTTACCTTAGTTCTTGTAATATAAAATATATGTGTGTGTGTATATGTGTGTCTATGCATATATATATATGTATATAAACTTTATGCTGAACATAAATACTTACAAAAATACTATTAAAACTCACCCCAGTATGATAATGAATTAGATACTTGTTTACTAAATAAGAGAACTGGAGCAAGAAACTGTACATAGCGATGATATTTGCAAAACAATGTTGATTAAAAAAAGAAGTAAAAAAAATGCTTTATTTCACAAATTCTTACCTTTCTGTTTTGATCATAGGCAGAATCAATTCCCAGAATGCTGTTCACTTCCACGTAAGGATACTGTTTCTCAAGAACACTAACCACATGCTCAACTCTCAGCTGATCTCCTGTTTTTACTTTGTTATATATCTGGAAAGGGGACACAAATACAAGTCTACAGCTGCAACTGAAAATCACCTCTCCTTACCAAAGGTAAATTAACATATCATCTGTGTTCCAGTAATTATACAACATATAAACAGCCAGATATTCAAAACATTTTCATGTTTATTAACTTCAATAACAGCTTGTAAATACAAAGCTAAAAGTTACAAAGTGCTGGTAGCTCTGAAACTTATCTTGCTTTACCTCATAGTTATTCCAGCCAGACTGGAAGTAGGTAAGTATCATGGATTTCTTTAAATAATACCTTGTATCTTTAATTACAAAAGATATTTGAGCAGGAAAAGTAGTGCTCAGCAAAAAAACCAAACCAAAACAAAAAGGCTCAAACGAAGCACATCAGAAGAGCTACCTCTTCCTTGTGCTTATGAACAATACAACATACCCTACATGTAAAGCAGTTAACTAATTTTGTTTCCCTCTTGAAGGCACAAGATTTACTTCTGACTTACAACTATATTAAAAAGCCCTGTAATTTATATAATGAAAAAAATTGTCTTCAAATAACCAGCAAATTTAATGTTACAGTATGTCCATCTTACAGATTTATGCAACTATGTCAAACTACAACTGAAATGAACTACAAGTGAAAATGAATTTACTAGTACCGATAATATCCTTTTATGGTGCAAGATTATGTGGCAACAACTGTTCACTATACTGTCAACTATAACTTTCAACTATAATATTAAAGGGATAGAATAGTTTAGAAGTCATATTAGCAGAACAAAGAAAGAGGTGGGATCAGAAAAAACTTACAAAAGTACAAATGTCACATTTAAATCTGGCCTCACTTGTTAAAATTAGGTCACAGCACTTTAGAGGGAAACAGGTATTCTGTGGTACCCTGAATACCAATAAAGTCAAAGCAGAAAAATATTTTTTTCCCATTACCTACATAGTAGCACATGACCACAATTTGTCATTTATGGCAAATACTAAAACATTCATTTCCCTTTTAAATGAATACTTACAGACATGACTGCCTGGAAAGCATAATTATTATCCATTTCTTGTGCCACGTAATTGTATGCCCTAAGAAGGGCAACACCAGGATCCTGAAGTCCATCAACATCTTCTGAGTCATTAACCACAAAGACGAGTCCTATCCTGCAATCAAACAAATGCCCAGATTATGAATCTGTTATACTAACAGGTAATCAACTCTTCAAACAACAGTAAGCCATGCTCATCATCTTAAGCAAAGTTTTTTTCTGAATCGACTGCTAAGATTTTGAACAGTGTTGAGGAATCAGAATTATGACATATAATCTCTGACAAGGAGTCTGTCACAATCTTGCTTTTCATATCTTCTTTCAGCCACAGTGCTTGCTTTTAAGTATCTTTTGGGCTGTTGCAGAGACCAAATTTTTTATTGGGCTCTGTTTTGCTAGTAGCAAAAGTTTTACTCAAAATATTTTAAAGAAGGAACAATGTTTACAAAATGCCCTTTCTTACCAGCAATACAAAATATCTAAAATTTCTACAGTGTCCTAACAACAAGCATTTTACAACTGCAAGAGTCACAAAAACGAAACTGATCTAAAAAGTTCCCATAAAAACATAATATTACCTCAGTGGGATGTGGTTACTGAAGAACATCTCTGCCACGTTAAACAATTCTGCTGTAGTCTCGTGAGTAGGATCTACTATCAGCACCTGCATATAAATTGCAAGTGAGAGGTTTCTGTTCCCTTAAGAAGTCAAGACATTGGCTTTTGATTAGAGATAGCTTCATTCATGTTTCAACGCAGAGTTATTACCAATCCCATTTTATTCACTGACAGGGACATGAGACCCACTAAGTTTCTCCTAAAATCTTTAAGTCCAAAATCATAATCTAAGATGCCCTGTCTAAACTGCGCCTTTACCCAGAACAGACTGTACTCCTTTCATGCCTTACCTTTACCCCAGTATGCTCTAGCATTTAGGCTTCTGTCTCTGGCCATATCAAAATTTTCCCAGTTAAGTGCTCCATGCACGTCTTGCCAGAATGCACGAAAACCGTGCTGCTCTGCCTGGCCCTCCTGGAGGCCCATCCTGCTAGGCAGTCTCAGAGCAAGGCCAACACCCAGACAGAAGCAGGCCCCTTAAAATGAAGTTACAGCCCTTTATTCAGATGAAGTGTTGCTTTTTGATTAGATAATTTCAGTGCTAAAAGCATGATCTCCATAGAAGGATAAAATGTGAATGCTCCCACAGCATTGTTCACATTTGGTTCACATGGTGGCACTCACATGACCAGTCCAACAGAGGGCAGAGAACCATGTTCAGTAATCTCTGAATCTCAGTCATAACTTGGCAGTATAGTTAGAACTGAATCTTGTTAGAAAAGCATCCTAACTCCATCTTTCAGTGACAGAGAGTCCAACATATACATGGGTAAGTTCCAAAAGCTAGTGCCCCTGCTGTGAAGAAAAAAAGGAAAATTTCATTTCTCATCAGATCACTACTTACAAAATTATGGAAGTTTTTCCTGATTTGTCTGATCACCCCTGGAAATGTGGGACGCAGCAATTCTTGCACATTGGAAGGCCAGGAATTATACCGGCTGTCAACCTCAAGATTGTTGATCCACTAAAGAAAAATAAAATAAAGTCACTTAAATGATCCCAGTCCTCCTGCTCAAGTCTGGAATAATAAAACATTTTAAAAATCAAACACTATACTGAGCACTATATGAATAAAAACTTTAAGAGTTAATTGCGTTTAAAACACAGCACTTGTTTTCCCTATTGTTGCTCCTTTTTCTTCTCTGCAAAGTTTCAGATTTGTTTGTGAGGTGAAGAACAAAAGTTCCCCTGACAGCTTAAGAACATGTTGCTCAAAGGTGGATAAGGTATTTCTTATCTAAACCATACGCACTGAAATAGCAGGGCTTCTGATGTCCACAGCATAGTCTGAATCTGATGGCTGGATGTTCAGCTTCAGAACATTGTGCAAGGAAAGACCCTCAATTCCTAAGCTGTGCAGACCTTCCATAACACGGGCTTCATTGCGTAACACATCGATCAAGCTGGAAGGAAAAGAAGAATTATTTTGTTGAATTTTAAAATACAGCAAGTAACTTGCTGTAGCCTAAGGGTTAACAGATAGAAAGTATAAACAAATGTCTGTGAGGTCTGTGCATTATTTCTTACTTCTTACCTATTTCTAACTGTCTCAAGAAACTTGAGATAATTTAAACATATTCRGTTATTTTTCTGAGAAAAAGTGCATTACATCAAGATAACTTAAGCGTGATACACAATTGTAATTTCAATTCCACAGTACTGAAACAGATCTTGACAAAGATGCAAGGCAGTTTTCAGATGGAAAATGTACAGGGATTTAGCCTTTGAGAATCAAATATTCTACTGTCTTCAAAATAAACTTGTACACTGACAGTCCTGGAGACCAAAGCCTTGTTTATTCACAGAACAGGTCAGAACAGTAGTAGGGTGAGGTTCCCTTTCTGATATTCTAGAGTATTTCGGTTTTCACATCAGCTTTTTTGTTAGGAAACCACTTGTGTAAAAGAAGTAAGCATTGTTTGCTTTTCCCTATACTTATCAATTAAACATTTACACCTAGTCTAAATACAGTTTTTTCAAAGAAGGTTCAAATCTGTCTAAATGACCTTATCACCCATGCACAAGCAGGATGAAAGATTCTAAACAGAACACAATTATTCTGGAAAAGAAGACATCCCTACCTAAATATGTCCTGAGTGTCTAAATCAATATGTAGTCCATTGATGAACAGGGCAGAATCTCCCGGCTGTAATCCTAATGTTCCTTTGAAATACTGAAGAAGGTGGGGGGGAAAAAAAAGCCATTAGAAGAATGCTACAAACAGAATAAAAATGACTACAGGGTTTAGTGTGTCAAAGCTACGGATTTTACCCCCATTATTGTTTGGATTGCATTATGTTAGTTCTCAGCTACAGTCTTTAGTTCACTTTGTGTATATATCCGTACCTAGTAAGTTCATATAACCAAAGAGGAAAAAAATGAAGCTATCTAGTGTAGACATACATAAATGGGACTTCCTGTTAGTTTCTGTGCAACTCTGACAAATTTGGAAATTGCCTCAGTAGACTTTTTAAATATACTTGGATTAAATCATTAGAAAATACTTGAGAGAAGTCATTTAATATTTTCTAGCTGACAGCTCACAAAATAAAATACTTGGACAGAAAGCATCCAGGTAGCTGTCTTAGCTCTTTAAAGCTCATTTTTGGGCAGAACAGACTCAAAATGCTGTATGTCGCGTGGTGCTAACTGCTACGTTTAAGGTACCAACCAAGTCTTGGGATAGTGGATGCATCCTGAACGAAGAGAATATGAGCTGCAATAATATTGTGAAGTTCCAAACAACAGATAGCACATAAGCGTATGGAAAAGTCTCATGAATATTTTGGAAGTTCTCCCAAGTACCTCTAAGCGCTACCCCATTTGACTGGATGCTTGCCCCTAAATTGAGGCACCATTAGAGTACAATTTTGAACCAGCAGAGAGGTGAGTAGAAAACAGTCCTGCTGAAGCAAAACTCCTAACTCTAACATGTAAAATTCTATTAAAAAAAAAAGGGGGGGGGGAGAAAAAAGGAAAAAAAAAACACTTAGAAATGCCATTGTTTTTTCCTAATACCTCCTCTCATGCAGCAGCAGTTACAAAATTCTATTAAGAGGCATAATGAACACTGAAGGAAAAAAACAGTATTTGCACATAAAAAAAAMCCAACACTACTACTGTGAAGAGGATGGGCAAAGCAAAAGGAGGAATAGCAAAGTAACTTGTGAAGTACCTAGAACAGGAAAGCAGCATATAAGCAGGAAGAATTTATATATTCTGTTAATTAATAAAGTTCCCAGACAAGAGTTGAGTATGTGCAATGTTAAGTTATATCTTTCTGTGCATACATAGATACTAAACTACAACTTACTAAAAGCAGTGAACTTCACTAGCAAATAATATCCACACAGAGAGTCGTGCAAAGGAAAAGTTGACAAGAGCAGGGCTCTTTACAGTCTACCCATATCTGGATCTAGTAGTCTAGACATATTTGGAATAAAAATGCATCCACCAAATTGTGGTGTTACCTGCAGACCAGGCTGCTCTAAGAGGTAGCAGAAAAGCCCTAGGCAGCTTTAGCTCACAATTATACTCTACCCCCCCTCATCCCTTCCAGGACTGTGTTGGTGGGTAGCGTCAAACTGTATCCTCTCTTTTCTGATTTTAATCACTATTGAACAAACAGAGATTTCTCGTTCAGAGCAGGAATCCCAGGGGACTTGTAAAGCTTTCAGGTTATATTTACTACTAAATGAGCTGAATATCATCAATGAAAAAAAAAAGGCATAGATGTATACCTTACTTTGCATTTTTGCTGTTAATGTCAAGTTAGACTGGAATATGTGAATAGATCAGCATAGATCATATATTAAAAGGTACTGTTTGGCTTTGATTTTACTATAATCTTAAACTTGTATTTTGTGCTTTATCTGGACTGCACTGCCAGCTGTATTTTCATTCTGCTGTATGAAATTCCCCAGTGACTACTGTTTTTTCAGTGCTTTGTTAATGCCAAGTACACAGCAGAGCTGTTGGGACGTTTTTTTGCAAACACTGGAGCACACCCTGGGCAGGAAGCTGAGCTCAATGACATCCAGAGGTCCCTCACAACCTTTTTTTTTTTATATGATTTTACTTCAAAGTACAGCTAAAAGAACATGACTCATTTGGATAGCTGCTAAAGTTTTATTCCTTAAGTAGCTTCCCCTCAAAATACCAATAGTGGGACCATTTCCTCCACATGGTACATATGGATCATTACAAGCAATGGCAGGAGGTTTTGAGTTGATCCTGTGGCTTCCCTGTAAACATTGAGGAATTTATACCTCTAAAAAGTATTTTCTAAATGCCATCTCAAACTGGGTCATGAAAAATGTATTTCTTCTGCCTCCTTAAAGCTGTAAGAATATGCTTAATATAATTGCTTTCCAAGCAATAGCTTTCTAACAAGCTACATTCCCTCCAGCTCAGACATTTAAACATAATCCAAAAATATAACTACATTCTGACTGTAATAACTCCCACTAAAAAGCACTCACACATTTCATATACAATGGCTTGCAGGAAGTTCAGAGTACAATCAAAACCTAAAATCAGTAACTTAAAATCAAGGTAAGCCTATTTTGAACTATTATTCAGGGTGAGTTATACTATGAGTTTCAGAGATTACACATTTGTTACAGGAGTCAAATAAAAACTGGGTCAGAGACTGGAAGGCGGCCACGCAGCAGGCACATTTATACAAGTGTACTAACCATCTCTCTGCAACTTGAACTGACAAGCCATGCTGCTCTGTTAGCGAAACTAAGGACTGATGTGACCCAGACATCAAAATTTCTCCTACTTCATTCTTGATACAGGCCTGTTCTGCAGGCTAGGGATTAAGCCAGTCCGCCTGGAAATCCTAAGAATATTTATGCTGTGTATTTTCTGTAAATAAATAGAACATTTTCCTCCAAGGGTTGAGAACACAGTATTTTCACTGGGTTTAAAGTTCAGTTTATAAAGATAGATAAATACAGCTAACAGATTCAGAGTTCAGATACTGAATAGAAGCTCATGTTCATATACATTAAAAAGCACTGGCCAAATAACTGTCAGGACACATCTGACTACTGTGAACAACCGTTATAGGGACAGCTCTGTAAACAAAATCATTCCCCAGCGTACTCTTGATCTCCCTCAAAGAATTTCTGATCRGTATTTTTATATTTGGGAAAAGTTATGTTCCTAATCCATGTTTGAAAATCCAGCCACTTCTTTACTTCCCAAATGCATAGTAAGACAAAGATGTGTGTGAGAACATTGGTTCATATTTTTAAGCAAAACAAACTTTTTAACAGAAACATTTTCAAAGCTTCAGTTTATATTAAATGTGTGAAAGCACTACATAACTTTCTGGAAGTGTTACCTTTTGGTTCTCTTCAATTTCTGTCCTGAGTTCCGAGGAAACAACTGTTTTTGTTATYGCTCTATGGAAATAAAAACAACATGATGTCAATTTTTGTTCCATTTTGCCCAATTATCCCATTTTTTTGTACCTTAACTATATTTAGTCCCCTAATATCAGAAGCTGCAACCAGAAGCATTTGCATTTTGTAGCCCCATTAAAAAGTAGGATGCATTAGTATTTCTTTCAAAAATTGCCTGCCACAATTCAAGAGAAAATAAAAATGTTAATCCCATGCCAACTGCTCCAAGAAAGAAGCTTTTGACTCTCAGGGTCTAGTTTCACATTAAGCCATAATAAAACTGGGCTTTTGCCAGCAAAAAAAAGTAGGGGTGGAAGTGGGAGCAGAGAATAGGAAGATTTCATTCCTTGCTGTGGGCTCCATTCCTTTCCTTACATTGGATCTAGTGATCATGCCAGCACAGAATGGGTGAGTTCAGCTCACTGATCTGACTAAAAACTGGATGACAGCACAATTCCAGCCTTAATAAGGTACAAATAGCACAATCTTAACATTAGTTACTGGGAGATAAGACCAGAACTTGGTCTCTTTTTACTCATAAGTATACTTCCACCTACTCTAAAAGGAGCAGCTCCTGTAGTATCATCTTCATGTATTTTTCTACTCTGGTGGGGCAAGCAAGATCATGACTGAATTTCTTGAAATTCATCTGAACATATCCAAGACCTTCACTGCTGTGTAGTTGCTCTATTTTCTGCATTTAGTCATCCTCTGACATAAGATTTATTCCCTTAAGCACTGGGCCATTTCCAAAAGGGGATCCCAGAAGAGTGGGATCCAGTAAAAGGTAAATCCTAAAACTGCCAGACAGAAACCCTATCCAGTATATTCCTAAAGACTTGATGCAAAAGGTTCAGAAGCATTTCAAAACAAAATAGCGCAGGTAATTTTGTTGAATTTTCCACTGGTCAATACCAAAGAAAAACAGTGCAAGTTCCCCATTATAATCGTAAGCTGAAGATCTCTTCTGCATAAGTGCTCTGCAATGTTTGCTTCCAGCTAAATGGAAACTCGGACATTAACCGGACCTATGCTGCCTGTCAAGTATTCGGCTGAGAAAAAAAAGATAATTTAATAAGAAAACTTCCTGGTACTCATCATTAAAGTTACCTGGCCTTTGTAGGGAAGTTCTGACTGAGATCTTTCATGACCATCAAAGCATCCACAGGGGGAGCAGCCAAAATGCGGGCAGCAGTTTGAAAACTTAAATCTAGAAGCAAAACAGTACAAGTCAAGGACTCTAAACTGAAAACAACCCAACACACTGCACTGGGAATAAAAGCATTTATATATCAGTCATACCAACTTCGACTTTCACAATTTTTGCTCATCCGCTCCTTTAGCTCCTTTTTGTCTTCTTCCTAATTTACAGCTTTTATTAAATGCCTCTGAGTAACTCTTTCAAACTGAACTAGTGCACAATGTCTACAGCTTGCTTCCTTGAGCCCAAACCCTCACTATTTTYTTTTTGGTAGGGACAGGAGGATCTMTCCTTCAGAAGAGGTCTGGGTACTTGTTTCACAGGCTAGGAAAATAAAGAGCAATCTGTTGAAGATAGATTCTCTGTAGCTACAACATATATTCAGCATTTCCAAGTACTCCTTTTCCAGAGGATGATTAGCCTTTTCAACAGGCCTATAACAAGAACTGCGGATGCTTTCCAGGGAAACAGGTTAGAGCTGTATGCAGAAGCTTTTGAAACATAGCTCAAAATGCCTCTTGTTGGGTTTAACAGAAACTCTAAATTAGTGCCATCTTGGTGGTAGTCAAAAGGAGGAAAGATCATTAATTTAAGAACTGAAAAGCCCACAAAACACATGAACGTCACAACAAGAAATGCTGGACTCCCTAGTCATGTTTGATTTGTGGAACTGTTTGCCAAGTTTAAAACAACGAAGCATTCTTTGAGGACAACCAAGGGGTACCCACAACGGTACCAATCTTACTGGTGGGCCAGGGCATTTAGCAGATTCCAGTGGAAGGGGTAGCCGCTATCACACAAACAGATCTACCTTCCATCACTTACAAGAAGCACCATATTTACTGCACACACATTTATCAACTGCACTCCCRGCTTGAATTCTGACCTAAGCCCCCATCTGATCTTTGCGAAAGACGCATGCTAGGAGTAGGCTGCCACGAACAAAACACTTTACGCAGTCCGCTCCCTGCTATCCTCTTTCCCAAGAGGTGAACACGGACACAGCTACGTGGTGAGCTATGCCGCTGTCATACAGGAAGCTTGGTGGGGAGAGACTGGACAGTCCCTGTGAACAGTGGCAGAACAGCCAGCTGACAAGATGCGCCGTCATGGGCTGCTGCACATGACCAGTGGGCTCTGCTTTGAAAACTGCCATTCTAGTAATAAGAATGGATAATATTCAGTAGCATGCAGGTCTGAACTCCGACCAGTTTTGATCCTGCAAAGACCGGGCACATCCTCACTCGAAGAACCCATTTAAACATTTAGGAGTAGATGAAAGTGGCTAAAAGGGAACTTTGCTCTCCAAGTAGTACCCTGAGACTAGTCCTTCCTTTGGTCTTGAGAAATCTCAGCTTTCAAAGCGAGAATGTGACTGTAGTAGCCAATTGAAGAGTAAGTAGCTTTCTGTACATCACCATACAAAAGCAAACCTCACTTCGGTGGTCCTGCAAAAAAGAATCTTTGTAAAAGCTATTTCAATAGGACTCTGCGAAGGAGCTTCAGAAAATCCAGTAGTTTCCAAAGCAGGAATTTACAGCCAAACTCTCCCAATTGTACCCTGCCACAAGCAATGGCATTTGCATAGAATGCAGGAAGATATTTTTTACACCTAAGTATTTGCAGTACAATACTGAAAGTCTTCATACAGATTACCTTGTAACTGCCATACTTTCAAAGGTGCCATTTCATTGGTGCTTTCCACAAGGTGTTTTCTAAGCTCCTTCAGCTCCTCTGTCAAGTCAGGATACAACTGCCTGAAAGGGAGTGAGGGTAAAAAGAAAACTTATGTGGGTTCCCGGAAGCAGCTCTGCTGCTAATTCAAGGAAACCAACAAATGAAAAAGAATGCTGCTAACACATGTGGATAACAAAGCACTCATATATTTAATAAAATAAAAATAAAGCAAGAGATCAGCATCTCTGCATCAAGTGTTTTGATAAGACAAAGCCCCAACCACTTACAACAGAGTTTTACCTTAGTTTTCCAAAGAGAAATCCTTGCACTTCATCAATGGGGTCATTTTCATTTATTACTGTAGCATTCACATCTGTACCTATAAATACACAGAGAATACCACTATCACCAATTATTCAGACAGTTCTCACACTCGATTTGATTAGTTTTGATATGACTGCCTGAAACAACACTTATAAAACCTTTATACTTGCACACGACTCTCATTTTTAGTTCTCAAATTACTTTTTTAGCAGGGAATGTGCATCATCACATTTGACAAACTGAGAAAAATCAGCTCTGTCAAACAACCATAAAGGTAGAGATAGACCACTGTTTTCCGTATATTTAATCTCATTGTCAGTCCCTCCAACAAGGACTGCAGCTGATGATTCACCAAAATTCATTTAAAAAAAAAATCTAATCCTTTTTTTAAGCAGATGGGCACTGCAGTAAGCAGAAAGAGGAAAGAAAGGGCAAGTTTCAGGTTCACTTCTGAACTTGTATCCAAGGGACACTAACTCCACAAATGAACCCAGTAACAGCTGAAAGAAAACCAAGTTATATTGTTTAGAAGGAAAGTCTCAGAGGTGAGTGGAAATCTCAGAGGTACCTAGGCACTGCAGAGGAATTCACTAGGGCCTAGAAGCTTTCAGGACATAGCAGCTTTGTAGGGTAGGTGCTAAACTTCAATCATGAGCATAATCCTGATTTTACCCCCCAAAATACAGGATAAAAAAAAGTATCTGAATAAATAAATTCCAATTCTGAGCTTAATCAACACAAAGAAATCTGTGTAAAAGACGATGCAGATAGTCACACCATCTCCTAGCCAGGTGGATGCAAGCCAGCTCCACTCCAAATGTTTTATGTTCAAGTCTAACTAAATGTCCTGTTCTTTTAGAAGAGTGCTTGCTTCTAAAAAGGCAGAGACACAGCTAGAACAAGCACAGGCATGAACAAAAGAGTGAGCACCCAATCAGACAGGATTTGAATAAGAATGATACCCTTAATTGCAGGTTAAAATCTATGAGCAATTAGCAGCTCATAGCAATTCAAGTATAGTTTGTCAATTCTGTAAAGCATTCCAGATCACTGCATCAATTTTGGTGTAAAACTTCACAAGTTTACAAATAACAGATTTTCCCCAGAATTATAAGTTTTAATTATAGGGTTTTTTAATAAACACACAAATTTCCCTTCTAGAATAGTTATACGAGGTGTATGACAGTTTGCAAAATGGAGATTGGTGCTCTAAAGATAGCGGTAAAAGCACAAAACCACACATCATTCTAAATTCTCTTTTCCCCAAGAACAGGACAAGGAAACACATTCTGCTCTGAGAATGGATAAGGGAAATTAAGGTAGAAGAATTGCTTTACACCTGCAGAAGATCTAGTTAACTGATTAAAAAGTTAGTTGCATTAGCAGTGCCATTACTAAGATCTAGCCGAGAGTTATGAGCCCATTGTGCCCAGCATTTTACAAATACAGGAGAAAAGTACTGTGGTAAAAATACACTTCATAAAGGACACAATCCGAACAGAGAAAGGAAGAGAAGACAATGATTTTGATGATTTCAGATCAGAAGAAAGAAGAATATCTGCTATTCAGGCAAGCAGCCATTCGTATCAGAAGAAATGTAAGATTACCTTTATAAAATTAAGGGGTTTACATTAAAGTAGTTAAAATAAGAATTCACCTTTCACCTGGGTGTCATCCTTGGCCTTATACTCTGTACTCTTAATGGCCAGTTCCACTCCATACCCAGAGAGGTAGACTTTTTCTTTACTGGGATTCTGTAACAAAAAAGCAAACATTACAATATTGCCACTCTTTGTTTTGATGTACAAATTAAAAGTTGCCATTTCCCCCAAAGCTAAGGTATCTCAAGCTGGTACATATTTCAAACATAGCTGGTAACGYGTAAGTGAGAAACAGAAATACAGTGAGTGATTCTGCACTAATGTACCGTAATAAATTTATTTGCTATTGGGTTTCAACTAAGCTTTTTGAAGTTCAGAAATCAAAGATACTGCAAGGTCCCTTGATAGAAGTGTTTTGAAGTACATACCAGTCATATAACTGTATCAAGATCTGTTGCATAGTATACTTAATTCTGATTGCAAGTACTCTTTCCAAAATTGAAAAACAATTAAAAGGAAAGCAGTGTATGCAATGTATGACCTTCTTTTATCAAAGGTGCAAATGTTACTAGAGGTGAAGCAACTGATGCTTTTTCTCATTCAAGTCTGGCTACTAGCTGCTACATTTGCAGGTTTTAGCAACATTAATGCGATATTCAGGAAGAAAGTCAAATAACTAATTTCACAGAGCTCTTAAAACATAAACATCAATCCAGTGGTTATGGGCAATTTGAGGGAGAGAGATGAAAACAGGGACAAATTACAGGAGGACTGGTGAGTGGTTCTGTAATGAAATCCCTACAGAAACAATGTCTTTCATTTGAAAGTGGGACCTAAGGTTAATCTCTGCTATTCATATTCAGGTAATTTAAGTGGCCTGACTGTGGAGAGAGCTGAATATATAAATGGGAGTTAGGTGGTATCTGTTTCCTATAATCAAATATAAGTGGAGCAACATTTTCTTAGATAAAACTCTGTAATTTATGTGGAGTTTGACTCTGAATTTGTAAAATCCAACAACCCTCTCATTTAAACAATCAGGAGATTGTGAATACTCTATAATCCTCAGCTACACACAATAAGAAAATAAACTGAGTAATTCTGAATAGAGCTCAAGCAGCAGCACATTACATAAATGTAAATATAAAGAAATCAAACTTAGGCCCTTTTTCTTTTTAAATCCTGGCTAATAACTCTTTCTATGTCAAATACTCGTGTAACACAGAACAAATATACTTACAGCAACATAGTGCCTGAGGACGTAAGTGATTTCTCCTGCCTCGGCCTTTACAACAAGCAGCTTGTGGAATCTGTAGAACTCCTCTGAGCCAATCTCGGCATAAAGTATGACGACAGGACTTTCGGGGTTTGAAACTGGGTACCTGTGATCCCCTTTAAACAAAAATGGCTTTGGCCTAAGAGTAAACATTGAAGATTACCACACTGTGGTTCATACTGTTTCCTCACTCAAGGCGAGATGCAAAATTTCTTTTTGTCTTGTTTAATCACTGTTTTTGTCTTCACTGAATACAAGCATCGAGCTATTCTCTGCTTATTATCAAGGYTGGCAGCACTTGATACAGGCTGATAAAGCCTTATTAAAAATGTAATTATGAAAGTGAAACAAGTTTTAGATTCAAAATAGCACCTATCATCCTTATCTAACAAGCACCCACTTGCCCTATATTTTCAATTAACTCTTTTTTTAATTGAAACGGAGGTTCTATATATTAAAAAAAAAAAAAAGGCTAACACAGCAAATGTTCCAGACACTCAATTTCAAGGTCACCTTGAACCAGGGCTTAGGCTACAAACAAAGTGAATGAGAAGGCTATTTTCAACTTCTGTTTTTAAATCTTGTCTAAAATACAATGAAATGTTCATATATTCCCAATGAGTCAGCAGAATATGCATGAGCTATGCACATGAGCATATGAGCTACTGATGCCACAAGCCTGCATGCACACAGGGAAGAAAACCTTTATGTTTACAAAAATAAAACTGCCAAGATTACTTGGAAAGAAAACTAAAAATTTAAGGATTTTTTAAGAGGAATTATATTTTACAGTTTCTTTTTGTTACTAAAAGTTACACTCAAGGTCTGTTATTTCTCTTGTAAGGAACAGTACTTGTTTTTAGCCTCATCAATTAAAGCAGCTTACAGGCTTTATTAAAAACAAACAAACAAACAAAACCCTTCAAGTCTAATTATAGAGGTTTTGGGGTTTTTTAAGATCTCATTCTGGTCTTAATAATAAACTTGCAATAAGAAGTTCAAAAGATTAACATGTATTTTGAAGAAATGTGAAACTGAAATATGTTGTATATTAATAGTGTTCCCTTTGTTAACTTTGAGAAAAATTATATAGGAAAAATACTATGCATGCTTCAAATCATTCATAAAATGATCTCTCTTATATTAACTAACATTTTAATATGCAGCCCAAATCTTTCCATTCTCCCTACACTAAAGGCTTTATATGTTTCTCATAATTACCACTATCATTCAACAAATTGCTTCCAACTTTTCCATGCACTTTCAAAGCCTCCCTCTTCCTGACAAAATATCAGAGTGCAAGGGATAAGAAAAAAATCATTGCAATCTGGATTAATAAGAAATAAAAGACTGCCACTCCTGTCTAAGAAAGGAGCAGTATAAATTGGAACTGAAGAATGTAGAAACTAGCAGTTTATTAAAATCTCTTTACAGCAGTAAATCTAGCTAGATTAAATTTTAGGAGCTAATCCAACAATAGAAAATTAAACAGATACCTTTTTGAAGCTGTCTGTAAAAGTTTTCCAAGAGAGTCAAATTCACACGTCTTCTCTCCATGCACAGCAAAGAAGAGGATACAGCCCTTTGGTGGGGGTTCATCTGCTGCTATCTGAATTAAAATATTTGTAATAAAGAAGGTTGAATGTTTTCCCTCAGAACAAGTAAAACTAGTACTAATATAACTCTACAGCAATACAATAATATTGGTCTCCTACTTGGATTTCATAAATTCTAAACTAGTACTTCTTCCTGTTTACTGCATAATTTAAATGCAAGGCAAAATTATAGACTTGAGAATTAAGCCCCAATTTTAATGAATATTTTTTTACAGCCTATCACTATGCACTGTAATATTTGTTCCAGGTTTAAAAAGGGGACTCCTGGCTTTTGGGTTTTCTGATTTTTTTTTTTTTTGCCTTACACATCAGAAAACTCTATATTTGTTAAACAGTAAATGATAACATGATTCAAGATTAAAAAAGGAAGATGTCTTCTAATAGTACTCAAATAAAGCACATTGTAATGTGAGACAACTTGCAATGAAGTATATGATATGCTAGGTTTGAAAAGGAATGCAAAGTACAGTGAACTTCTAGTTGGGGATTCTAACCACCAGAGCTATATATTCTCATGCATTATGATCTTCAAGAAGTACAGCTAAATAGTGGATATATCACTCGCACCACAAGTGCCAACAGAGCAATATTTGCTTAGTTCAGCAAAAACACAAAGCATATGTGTTCAATCCTATTCCTTGGGAAAACCGAGTATTTAAAAATTTGTATTCTTCTGACACAGCTACCTCATTCCTCGGTCTTATGTAACATTCTGCAAATCATTTGAGGATTTCCACTGTGCTGTACTAACCTGTTGAAAAGCTTGAACTGTTGCAGAGTAAGAACGTAACGATAAGGAAAACTTCAACAAATTCTGCTGCAAAGGCGACAGATTCTGGCAGGCTACTTTCAGCATTTCGTGGTAAGAGGAGTAATCGCTACCTGTGAAGTCCGAGCACAGGCAGTTATCTTTCAACACTATGTTCTCATTAAAGAGGGGCTTTTCATCATATCTGTGATTTATACTAACAGAAACCCATATCATTAATTGTAAATATGTACTTGACCCTTCCTCCTCCATTTTCATTAGAGCCCAACTCCAGAGATGGATCAGAGTCAACTTCAGTGGAGATCCATATGAGTACGTGGATACCCTAAATATGTCCTTGAGGATGCAAACACAGACTTGGGACCAGCATCCAAGGAACTTGAGGAGGAAGGAGACAGTAAAGAGCTCCCATTTAATTTCCGTTTAGAAACAGAACACAGAAAAAGCATTTTCAGTATTATATACTTGATGCTGAAACACAAACTGGCAAGTAAAACATATTGCAGGCTCATACACTAAAGCTTTTGTCAAATGGACATCCAAAAGCCTTGAGCACTCCACAATAAAAGCATTACTGAAATTAGTTCTCAGTTGATTTTTACAATACTAATACAATGCAAGACAAAACACTTTGATGTGTTTTTCAACCATGCCAACTATCAGTTTTTGCTCCGAGATTACAAGAGCTTACCATCCTGTTGAGATGATTTAATATTTTGACTTGCTTCGACAAAATTCCAGAATCTTTCTTGACCTTCTTCTGATAAAAATTCACTGAATAAAAAGAGAGGAGATAGCTAGATCTATGAAGTTTCTCTCAAATTACAATTTTTATACTTCATAAAGCTTTACAGAAAGTTAGCTCCTACCATCTGCTTACCCATATCAGAAAACAAATGTTACTAGACTAAGCAGACCAGGAAAGCTAAAATATCAAACAAAACAATAGTTGCAGGCCAGGACAAACACCTACTACGTGAAAGCAGCTTGTGAAGCACCTATCAAGCTCTCAAAGTAGAGAGCACCAGAACATAACCATGTACATTTTGGGAGCTCTTCTCTTCTCTTCTCTCCAAGTTATTTCTTCACTAGCTACTTTTTATGAGAAACATGCAACATTTTTGTTTATTTTGTTGTAACAAACTATAGTTTTCATTTTCTTTTTTCTTTTTTTTTTAATTGAGCAAATTCACAGCTTCACATCACAAAGTTGTAAATCACCATACATTAAATATATGACTGTATGTATACACAGTTAGACAGTAAAATAATTCTCTAACCATTGCTAAGAGCAAATGCTTTACCATGTCTTAACTTATTACAGGCAACGCTAAAGGATGATTTGGACTACAAAATCAGCACAGCGACAGGACAAGATGTGGAGCCTGCTAACTGTGACCRTAGCTTGCGTGCTCATTTCAACCTATTTTGAACTAATCTGACACATCTTGAACAACTTGGTAGGAATTGCAGTGCTAGGCTTAGTAAATCAAAGAGCAGGGGTGCCTTGGCACTGCAGTACCATATCGTTTTGCAGTTCATCCCAGGTGAACAATCCTGCCCAGAGTCTTGGAAAATAATGGTTAGGTTACATATCAAGCGTTTGAARCATTATTTTGGACTGTTTGCTTCCTGCTTCTGATTTCTCAGTCTCCTAGGGTGAGCTTCCTTTTCCTGCAAGTTCCTCTAAGCTTTTTCCCAGCATATGCCTCACATTCTCAAAGTTTTTAAATCCTGGCATTATCACCTGAGCATTGCATTTTTTCCCCGCTTGAAGATTTTTCAGTCTTCAAATTTCAGTTTCTATAGAAAAGGTTATAGAAAAGTAATTTCACTGAGGACACACCTGCCCTATCACCCAAAGCCATGCCCATTTGAATGAAACTCATCAATGTTCAACTATTTTCACATCACCCAATCTGGAAATACATCTGACATCTGTGATAACGTAGGAAGAATTCCATATATGTCAACATCCTTAAATAATACAAAAACAAACAAAAAAAACATGGAAGTCAGATTTTACAAAGACATTCCCAAATCAATATACTGGGAAATGAAATTACAGGGACTCCTAAAGCGCTAAGTAGACTGGCAATGAAAAGCAAACAGATTGAACTTTGTGCGCGGAATCACCCACAGCTTCCCTGTAACTGTTTACACAAACTTTATATTCAAAACATTATTTTRTGGACAAATTGCAGTATAAATTGAGAGAACTGGGTTTGTTTTTACACATTTTAGCATGACAATTTATTTCCYTAGCTTTAATGGCACCTGGTTTTTGTTTTTTAAATCAAGAAGTCTTTAATAGCATAGAAAACATTTTCCCCAGGCTCACTTGCGCAACTCTTAACAACACACTTAATTTTAGATAATCAATGCACTACTCACATGAACAAAGTTAAACTCAAACTTAACTGAGCTAAACCTATGCAAGCAACAGATATATATCAAAATTCACAGCCACCAACGAAGTCAAAAATCTTTTACTACGGAAACCTACAAGAACATGACAGACCTCTGTATCCAGTGCTATGATGTAAAACCTCATGAGGCAAAAAATACTTCTTACAGATTTTTTTTTTAACCATTTAAATACACAATGAAAGAATTTACCAAACGAAAAAAGAACAGCTACAATCTCTTTTAATATATTCATCCCATCTCTCCAAGCAGAGCAATAATCACATTCAACTAAACATTCTTACTGCTAATAAGTTAGTAACAACCAGAATCTAAAGCACCAGAAACTGAATAATACATTTTTTATTTCACACGGACAAAATAAGTATCTGTATATTCCTTTCTTAATTTTTAAGGGTCTCAAAATGCTGGTCTGATACATGTGACACACTTAAGGTGATCACTAACTTTTTATTTATAGTAGATCATGTATTCATGCATATCAGCATGAATGCAGTCAGCATTAATTCACTATCTTACCTACAAAATCTTATCTGCTCAGACAGGTAGAGAATCGCTGTTGCTCATGCCTAGGTGGTTAAGAGCAACCTGATGGGAGGCAAATACAAACGGGCTGCCCTAAATGCAGCAGCTGCCTGAAGCCACAGTTGTCAACAGTATAAAGATACTTGAGTAGGAGCAAATGGGATTTTTCTAACCACAGAATCACAGAACAGTTGAGGTCAGAAGGGACCTTTGGAGATCATCTAGTCCCACCTCCCTGTTCAAGCAGGTTCACTTAGAGCAGGTTGCCCAGGACCCTGTCCAGATGGCTTTTGAATATTTCCAAGGATGGAGTCTCCACAACCTCTCTGGGAAACCTGTTTTAAAGTGGGAACACACTGCTCAAAGGCTAGTATGCAAAAGAATGGTCATTACGTAGCCACGGAAACACAAGAAGAGGTCTGTGTCACAAGAAACAAGAAAAAAGTCTCTACTGCAAACTGGACAAAGAGATAGACACCACACATTAATGTTTACAATCAGTTGATACATGCCACATAATAACCTTGTAGGATGCACTAAAACAACTCATAGTTTTTAGCCACAGAGAGACTTTATTATTTTATCCTTTAAGTGCATTCTGATTTGTGAATGAAAATAATAGCACACTTACCTTGTTTCAAGTAATAAAGGAGTTGAAGACCACTTTGTAGTTAGAGATGTTGTCACAGCCTTAGAATCTCCTTTGGCAAGTGATGAGCTGATCCAGATTCCAAGGATTGCAATAAGTATTCCCATTTTATAGAAAAAGCCTAAAAAAGATGGAGGAAAAAAATGTTAGTCTCACATTGTCTCTTTTTATAAATATAGAATCTCACATATCCAAATACATTATGGCATATTCAAGACTCAGTGGCCTAGTTTATGCACTAAATCAATGAGATCATCACAGTATTTTTAATTTTTAAGCCCAGGAGGGACTATGAGCACACAAAAACAGACAAGAATTTTAAGATCAAACTCCTGAGCTGCAGTCAATCTAAACCAATTCCAGTTTCCTGTATATTTATTCTTTCAAATAAACTTGTTTCAGCTGCTTGGACTCCCACATCACGTACTGCTTGGAAGGGAAGTTACAAACAGTTCATATTTCAAATTAGGTGGAAGACCAACCTACTAACTATTTGTTTGAGGACAGTTAAAGTGATACTTTGTATTTGCACAGATATATCAGCTGAGGTACTAACCAGCGTCAGGAGGAGGAGGCAAGGCTAAGGTTCCCTAGTCAGCCCGTTAGGTTCCGCTGGGTACAGCACACTTCCTCACTGGGGAATGAAGAAACAAGCATTTCTTGGATGCGCTACATACCACCAACTCTAGAAGCTGAAAAACGAAGGCCAAGGGATGAATGAAGACAGACTTAAATGACACAACTCACTGTGAGAAATGGACCAAAAAAATAATGCCATTTCTTCTTTACCCTTCACTTGTACTTTCATGTCTAAATTTCCTCTGACCTCTTCACCACAATGCAGCTAAGTGGAATTTCCCTGCCTAACTCTTAAGCTTAGCAAACACATGAATCCTTCTGTTAGCTTTCTGTTTCATTCTTCAAAAACTCAAATGTTTTTCCTCATTGACTAGAATATATTTACTCCACACCCAAATACACACACAGGCACTCTCTCACTTCTTAGTCTTTATTTTTCTGGGTCACTCATTTTCCATTTTTCCCCCAACTAAAAACCAACCAAACAAAAAAAACCATTCAAATTCCAAGTATATCACAACTGATAACCTGTAAGGACCTAACTTGTGCCTTTCTTTCATGGTTCTATGTAAAAATAGTCTTTGTATATATTATATATCTGTAGCTATAGTTCTACGTGTACATAAATAGAGATATAAAATAAGACAACCTCACCCTACTCACTTTAAAAATTACACTATTCCAGCTGTCAGTTCACAAGCAATCACTCACCCATTGCTCTTTCTGTATCTCAGCATCTTTCTTTCAGAATAAGAATACAAATACTCCATTATAATAGATGAAAAACCTCTTGCTCAGCTGCTTGCTAGACTTGTTTTATGCTGCAGCACACCTGGGAAGTGGACCAGATGGCATCACATGACACTGAAGAGCTACAGCTATAACACAGTGTTTGCAGAGGAGGAAGCCCAGTCAGTATTTGTGGAGCAAGACCTTGACTTCCAAACGCAACAAAGACAAGATTTGCAATTCCTTCTAGGATTGGGTCCTTCTTATCCGTTGCAAATTTTACACAGTAGTTTGGAACATGTAAATAAATATCTTCTACTGCATTCTTATGATTAAAAGTCCTGTGCTGTTCTTTAAGACCCACAGGCCTGACTTCCTATTCTGTGAACGACTGTAACAAAGGGCTTGTTCTAGATAATATACAAAAAAGGACACCATATCCCATCTAATGAGCACATGCTGGAGCCTGCAACAGGCAGCTGACAGATATGGAGGAGGCATCTCTCACATAGACATGCAACACTCGGATCTTCAGATGAGTGCTTTTAAGACGGTATCTTAATTATTTTAGTTGACTGAAAGCCTGGATATTAGCAACATCTATACACCCTGAATAATATGACCATAAAACAAAGACCGGTATCTTAAAGAAAAATAGAAATGCACCATGGAGAACAGAAGACGTAAGAGACATAGGAATGAACATAAATGACTTAAGGATGTCTGACTGTGTTCTGTGCAGGATAACAAAACAAAAAAAAGGATATGAATTAAGACACTAAAGTGGATTTTTCAAGCTTGATTTGCTTTTTAAATATTTTTACTCCTTATTTTTTTCCTCCAGTAAATTAGTTTAAGAGACAGTTACCTTCGGAAGATTTGCGTATCCTATCTTAGAGGAGGAAATAAATCATTCCACACTTATAAGCCCTGCCATATCGTGAGGGCACTGAACTTCGTCACGTACTATAGAGTCTGCCCAGTAACGAGTGGATAACACCACTCCGCTCCAGGGAAAGGTGAGCTGAAGAGGTCCTGCTGCGTGGAAAGAGACTCCCAGGGCCAAGACCAGAAAATAACATATGGTAACTATCCGCATCTAGTATTTGGAACAGTTATTCATTGTAAAGATTACCATAGTGTCATGATAGCTTCTGTAAACATTTTTAAACGTGGAGATCATGTCTCCGTACCGCAGATATTGAAACTAAAGCATAGTGTTCAACTGATTAGTCCAAAGTCACCTACTGAAAGAGCTGATCAGAAATAATTTTTTAGCTACTAGTCAACGCCCAGACGGCATCCACAGGGACCTCACACGTAGCACAGCGCCGCTGCTGCTGCGAAGTGCAGTAACCGGCTGACAGCAGCCACCGCAGCCGCCCTCAAAGGTACAGACGGCTCACAAGAAAAGGTAAAGCCGAGATGCCGGGGACTTAACGGAAAAGGCCAGGCAGCCGCTCCGCAGAGCCCGGCACGGCCCCGCTGCCACGGCTGTGGCGGACAGTCCCGCTCGGGCGCAGGATGCTGCCCCCGCCTCAGAGACCCCGCGCTCCGCGGCGGCTCCCGAGCTGC
>NW_020450772.1:3064543-3066695 GCF_003343035.1 Apteryx rowi
GCCTTCCGCCGGGCGGCCCGGGCCCGGCCGTGGCTCTGCGCGCCGCTTTGCGGAGCCCTCGAGGAACCGGCGCCCGTGTCTGCGTGCGGCCTCTCGGCCCAGCGAGAGCGGCGTGTTCGCGGCGCTGCCGCCGGAGCCCCCGCAGCAGGCGTAGCGCGCGGGATCCGCGGGGCGGCCGGGCCCCACGCAGCCGTCRGAGCGGCGCAGCGGCGAGCGAGGAGGGGGAGGGATAAGCGGGGCTTGGGTGCCCCTGCTCTGCAGCCCCCCGCCCTCGCGGCAGCCCTGTGTCTGACCCGATCCTCCTTTATCGTGGGCTGCCATGCGTATCGCTGCGCTGCCGTGCGCATCCCGTTAATGCGTGGGGTCTCGCATCTCACACGTGTGAGCGCACAGAGCCATTTAGTCCCAGATTACGTCCCTAACGGAATCAAGGGGCACACGCCTAGGAAAGAGCGAAAGATCAGAGCAAACACGTGGCGGTGCTTTTCCAGAATACTTGCTCAGCCTCGATTTGTGAAGTACGTAATTCCAGAGGCAGAGGTGGCATCTGTGTCGCTTCTGTCATGAGCCTGTCTAGTGAGCAGTCCCCCCTGTTGAAAGGACTTCCACGGCTTCATTGCACTTTGTGTGGAGAACCACTTCCTTAATTTGTTAATTTGTTTACCGTTACAGTGCAAGGATGAGAGGGGAAATGAAAGCAGCATGTGGCAGACAGAAAATAATTGTTCCCTAATCCCCTTCTCTGTGTTATTTATGATGTTACTGTCAGAACTGCCCTTTAACGGTCTCTTTTCCAGGCTGAAGGTTCTGACTCTGCTCCTCTGTCCTGCACATACTCCATGGCTGGTTGTACTTGCCACTTTCTCTGAACCTTTCACAGTGTTACCATAATCGTTTTGAGCCACAGGGGCCAGGGTGAGGAGAGGGGCAGAACTGCGCGCCTCGTTCAAGAGTTACTGAGCCAGAACGAAGCTGAGAGTCTGGCAAGGCTGTATTAACTGCCAGGCAAGCTAACTTTGACAAGGCTAAGGGCAGCGTCCCGAGACTGAGGTCAAAGCTGCAGGACTAGTTGATAGTCCTGACTAATGTTCATCCTGAACAGCAACACCCTTCCAAGCCAACCCTAACCACCATCCGTGCCCTCAGCTTTCTCAACACCCTTTTCAGGTTTGGTCACAACACAAACGTGAAGGACTTGCAAGGCAAAAGTAGGGATTTTTCAAATGTGATCCTGTAATTAAAACATTTTCTTTCTGGTTTAATTTTAAAATATTAATACAACTCTGAAAACTACAGCTGATTATCTGACTGCATCTTTGAGTCTCGAGCCATAAGAACACTAAAGAGAGTAACAGCGCTGAAAGCTGTGATATTCAGAAATCCGTGTAATCAAACATGAGGCAAAGGTGGCCTGGCCGAACCTCGGGGCTGCAACGTGCGCTGGCGCTCTGGATAGCATATCTCCTCCTTTATCCCAGGTGGGAGCGAGTATTTCTGCCACGAGACAGCACTGACGCTGGAGGCACGTATTTGCTGGTGCGATTCTGCTCATGTACAAAGTCCTGTTCCCTTGAACGCAGCAGCAAACACTTATCCGTCGCAGAGCCAACCCCGTTTCAGGCCCGCAATTGCCACCTGCTCGGCCCTTCTCAGCTGCGGGTGCCTAGCGAGGCTCCGCCGGAGGCTGAGATGCTTCTCGGCGTGCTTCAATTTAGAAAGAAAAAGTGAGAAGCGAACGCTTCGCTCAGCCGCGCCAGCAAAACGCGCCGGCGCTGCGCCGCCAGCTCCTGCCGCCCGCCGCGCCCAGGGCCCTCCAGGCCCCGCCCAGGACCTCCAGGCCCCGCCCAGGACCTCCAGGCCCCGCCCAGGACCCCCGGCCCCGCCCAGGACCCCCGGCCCCGGCCAATGGCGGGCCAAAGCGAGGCCACGCCCCTCGCCGCAGCCTCGCGAGACCGCCGCAGCCTGCGCGCGCACTACATTTCCCAGGAGCCCCTGAGGGAAGGCTGCCGCAGCCAATGGGGCGGGGGTAGCGCTAGGGTGGGTGGGGCCGACCGGAGCCAATCGGCGCGGAGCAGCTGCAGCGGCGGAAGCGGGGCTCGGCTCCCAGCATCGGTGTCACGGGAAGACCCAGCTACGGCTGCCGCCGAGGGTC
>NW_020450772.1:3067440-3091666 GCF_003343035.1 Apteryx rowi
CGCCGCCGGCGGGACGCGGCGCTTCGGGAAGCGACAGCGGCTGCGTGCGTCACCCCCGGCCCGGCCCGGCCCCTCGGGCCCTGCCGGGGCGGGCGGCCGCCGCGTTGAAAGCCAGCGTGGGAGCTGGTTAACGCAAGTGTGTGTGCCGGGGGGGAACAGCGCGGAAATCCGCATAGCTGCCGGCCCTGCCAGGCAGCGCTCGGAGCGGAGTTGCTGTTTTCCCCTTTGTTTTTTATTTGGGTTGTCTGCGTTTCACTGAGGTATTTCTCAGTGTGTTTTTAGCAGAAGAACTGATTAGTGAGTACAGGAACGCTTCAGACAGCTGGAAATGGAGCAGGAGCCCTAATTCCAGTCTGTGTTGTCCCTGCGGGTTTTGCTAGGCTACCAGAGGTGACCTTTGGGTGGAGGGGTGGGATAGGGGTGTTTTTATTTTTCTTTGATACTCTTGATTACATTGACCTTCAGCTACACCATGTGTTTTTTGATAGCAAGTATTTGACATGAGACTCTATGCCACATGCATAAACACAGCCTGTTCACTTCAAAGAGAAAACTGTCAGTGCTGCTTTGAAGGAGGCTGTTAGATGTGCATGTTGGAGATGTGCCCAGAGTGCCCTGCTTTATGGGGGATGGCCCTTCAGTGCTGAAGGGGGCTACAGAGAAGCGGTGCCAATGCTTTTAGGTTTTTCTCTATTGGCATGTTTCTTCGTGAGGGCAAACTTCTTTTCAGCTGTCTCCTTTTGCATGTGTGCTTCTGGCATCCCATCTGTGACCTGGTGAATTATCAGTGCATATTCCTTACCCATTTTCATCCTTTTCCTCAGAGTTCCTTTTTTCCTCTCTTTACCAGTGAGCGATGAATCTAATCGAGACTCTGAAGTTGCTCCTAGGGAGCACATTGGCCCTGGTGGCTCCATACAACCTCGAGAAGAAAAGCAGGAACCAGTCGTGGTTCGGCCATATCCACAGGTTCAGATGTTGACACAGCACCATCCTGTGCAGTCTGGTGCCCCGGTGACAGTGACAGCTTCACCAGCACATTTGACTCCAGCTGTACCACTTTCCTTTTCAGATGGACTTATGAAGGTAATCAGGAGGCCCACAATTCGTAGGAGAAAAGTATATTTGAATTAGAAAAAGCAAGCAAATTTCTTACTTTATCGCAAGTAACTCGAAGGTATCTGTAGCTTTATTTAACCTACATTAAAACTCTGAGTATTGAACAAGCATAAAACGCACCAAAAACTCATCTGCTTTTGTTCCTTAAGCAATGCTGTGCTTCTACTGACTGCACACTTCCTTGTATGTGTAGCTTTTCCACATGACCCACTGAGGGCTTCCCAGTATCATGGCATTCTTTTTGTGGGTCTCTCTTGTTATTTGTCTCCTAAGCGAAAATGATCTCAGTCAGTTTCCTGAAGTCTTCTCTGGAAGAGTGAATGAGAATACTAAATTAACTGATAATGTTTCTGTGTCTGTAGCAGAATACCGTAGCCCCAACAGATCCCACTTGTGACTCATGCTGTATGTTAAAGGTGCTTGTTTCCAGTACAAAAGATGTCCTTTCCTTGTCTCAAATGAAAAGGAATAGCCCTTGACGGCCAATATCCTTCCTTTCCAAATACTTAACCAGAGTTAGCCTTGGGCAAGGCTGACTTTCTGTCCAAGTTGTGATTCCCAGAAATGATTTTGGCTTCCACATTGAGCTGTCATTTGGAGCTGCCAACGTTTCAGTCTTTGTGTTTCTTGTAGCCACCTTTGAAGCCCACTATGCCCAGCCGGCCCATTGCTCCTGCTCCACCTTCTACTCTGTCAGCTCCCACGAAGGTTCCTGGACAGGTCACTGTCACCATGGAAAGCAGCATCCCACAGGCTCCAACAATTCCAGTGGCAACAATCAGTGGACAACAGGTTTGTTTGTTCTGTTCCAGCTCACTGCTAAGTCAGGTCAATACTTATATTGGTGCAGTGGAGGAGGGATCTTGGAGGGAAGGCAGAGAGCTTACTTCCCTGTTCAGTGGCCATGAACAGTTGGATCAGTTTTATTTGGAGCATTAAACCTCAGTCTCAGTTAGAAAACTGCTCCAACTTTGTTGTAATGCTCCACCTGAAAAGCTCCAAAAGCTGTTACACAGCTGAGCTTTTCCTTAAAAGATCCTGCTGTTTTGGTTTCACTTGAAGAATTTCTAGTATAGACAAACTGCTGGGATTCACTAGTGCTGTGTTCTTTAGCTCCTCTGGGAGCAGAGCAGAAAATGCTGGTAAATGGTTATGTTTTGCATTGTATTCTTATTAAACCACTAGTTGGAGAATTTGGCAGGGAAAAGTGTGTAGATAATGCGTTAGTTTTTGATGTAACTTTGACTACAAAGCCAAATCCCAGTCCTTGTGGTCTGAAACTAGTTTGCCAAGACACTCATCACTGCGCCTCTGAAGTCTCAGGGTTTTCATGTAAGGTGTCTTTAGGTGGATCCGAGTTGGACTGGCTAAGGATGTGCGGCAGTTTCAGTGGATTTTGTTATTTTAATGAATACCAGCATTATCGGAAAATGGGGTTTATTTATTGCAGTGCTTGCCAGGTTTGCCCCGTTCTCTTGACTCTGCTGAAGAGGTGGTGTGAACCTGTGCCTTAGAAAGAAGTCACTAATGGCAGAAGGGCCATCTCTCTGCTTGCTAGGTGGGTGACTGCTGACTGACAGTCACCAACGTGCCAACCAGAGAAGCAGAACTCTGAAACAGATAAACATTTACGTTTTCTGCACAAGTCAGCAGGCTGTGTGACTTCATTCTGTAGAAACATCTGCCTGTTTCTCTACTCACTTGCAATGCATGCAACCTGTGTGCACTGCACGCTTCTACAAAAGCTATTTTTTGTCTTTGGGACCTTTGTATGGTAGATGCTGTTAGTGTGGCCATTAATGCTTGTCAGCACAGCTCATAGTTCATTGGGGTTTCTTTTGTTTCTTTAACTCTGCAGGGACATCCTAGTAACTTGCACCACATCATGGCCACCAACGTGCAGATGTCTATCATCAGAAGCAGTGCTCCTGGGCCTTCTCTACACATTGGAGCTTCTCACCTACCCCGAGGTAAAGCCGGATCTAGTGGTGCTGCTGCAGACTTCTGTTCATAACCTCTCAGGGAAGGGGCATCTAGCCTTCATCTCCAAAATTCTCACTGCTAACACAGGTAGTATTTCAGCTGTTAAGACTGCTAGCATAAGTAGGACTTCAGGTAACTGCTGGCCTTCTAAGTACTACACTACCCTCAGTCAGTTAGGGCAGGACTGTGTGACAGTGTTTAAAATGCTGGCAGATACCAGCATTTCCCTTACTCTAGTTTTGTGGTGGTAAAACAGTAAACGTTTTCAGGAAAAAAATATACCCTAGTATAGATTGGCCTGTCATGCAAAATGTCCCCCATGTTCTTGGTGGCAAGCATTGCTCGCCTGTGACGGTGCGTCCTGGGCAGTTAAAGTTGTGCAGCATATTCTTGTAACCACCTTTCACAGGATCACTCACACATTGTTGTGCATGCTAATATATCATCCTGCGTGCATTTGTGCTTGAGATAAATGCTGGTGCTAACTACATAGACTCTTGTCTCCCAGGACTCTGGTTGCTATGGCTTACAAAATGGGAGATCAGCCCCTTAAAAGAAGCCGTGTGCTCAGTTAGCATAGTCTGTCAAACAATTTCTCATTATAGATTTACTTTTAAAAAGCTTATGGATTGGGTTTCCAGTTCAACTTTAAATTGATACAAATTTCAAAGTACAATTTATATTTCTTTTCACATTATTATGTTGCTCAAGAAAAAAGAAAATTGACATGAACAAAGACATAATCTTCTTTTACTAGAGTAGGTGGAAGGACTGCGTAGTTCAAGTAAAATGTAGTTTTGTTCATTTGACTCCTGTGGGGCAGCTGATATAAACTTTGTATTTTCAGTTAGTGTGCATTTTCCTTTTTTTCACCTCCTACTCTTTCCCTCACTTCATTGAAAATATTAGCTCAAGAGAATAAAGTGACATTTACAGAAACTATACAGTTTAGTCCGTCAAATGTTTTCAAGGCTATTTGCCTTTTACAGTGATTTCTTATGATCAGGAGACAACAAATAGGAGACAAATTAACCAAAGTTCTATGCTGTTGCAGGTTTAAAAGTTGTGGGTTTTTTTCTATTTATTGCACATGTATTTTTTTTCTTCTGAACTTTGGCAGGTGCAGATAGATTGTTAGTATCAGGTGACTCATTTTCACGTTAGTCCAATAATCAGATTGTTTGAATTATTCCTACTCATTTCCATAGCTTGAATAAAAGATCAGATTTACAAAATAACATTATTGTATATAGGTGAATGAAGAGGATCAATAAAATCAATTCATTAAAATAATATCTGTCCTACCCCAAATGCTTTTGTGAATCTTAGCTATCCTTGTTGTAAGCCTTACTTTTAAACCTATGTCACTTGAACTAAAATATGTGTGAAATGAAGCTAACTGAATCTGTCTCTGCAGTCATAGTTGAGCCCTTTGGATACCTGGTACTTCAACACGGTTGGTTTGTTTCCCAGGTGCAGCGGCTGCTGCGATGATGTCCAGCTCTAAAGTAACCACAGTCCTCAGACCAGCGTCACAGTTGCCAAATGCAGCTGCAGCTCAGCCAGCAGTTCAGCACATCATTCACCAACCAATCCAGGCAGGTATCAGCTAAGCGGCTCTGCAGAAACACTGACCATCTGCTCCAAATCTTGCCTGACACCTGCTTGAAACAAGTAACCTGTAACTCTGTATTTACCGGGCTGAGGCTACTGGCAGCTTTCTTCTGATTCTGTTTCTCGGGTACCAGTTTCTGATAACAAGCAGTGGAGTAAATATTAGTCCTGCAGTTTTGTTTTCTTTGTAGACTTGGTGCCAGAAATCAGGTTTGTAACCGTCTCCTGAGTTGGGAAGAAGATTTAGTTTAGATATACTTAAGTTTTGAAGCCCTGGAAGGTCTGATATGATATGCTGGTGTTGATTTAGTCTTAAATATATGTATTGATGTAGAATTAATAATAATAAAATCTCATTTTAATGTGCTTTTGCTTATATATGTATCTAGGCTGATATACAAAAGATTGTAGAGATCTTCTAGCTACAATAGTGTTAGTGTTGAAAGTTAGAATAAAGGCTTAAACCTCTTTACTTTACGCTTACAGTTAAGATCTCAGTGTCATCACCTTTGATTTTTTTTTTCTAGGTATGCTTAGTTCAAGGTTTCTTTTCATTCTGCAGGGAACAGTCCTTTGGCTTTTCCCCAAAACATCTATAGAGTCCTGCATTTTTGAATCATGTCTGTACAGATCTGGTCTTGTTAACTTTCTTGGTCACTGATTCCCTCTGATATACCTGCTGTGAAAACCAGGACAGATCTGCTTTGGAGCTTGCAGATCAATTCCAAAAGACTGAACATCTTAGAATGCCAAAACTTTATGACGAGATCTAGGAAAACTAGTTTTAGCTAAGTAATTCCTAGTCATTGTCTAAATTGCAGTTCTCTGAATCGCTCTTCTTACTTGGTTTTATAGTCTCGTCCTCCTGTGACAACTTCAAGCACTATTCCTCCTGCTGTGGTGGCAACTGTCTCGGCCACAAGAGCTCAGTCTCCAGTTATAACTACAACAGCGGCACATGCTACAGAGTCAACCCTCAGGTAAAGAAGCTTGAGGCAAA
The DNA here is from genome assembly GCF_003343035.1 of Apteryx rowi. NCBI lineage: Eukaryota > Metazoa > Chordata > Aves > Apterygiformes > Apterygidae > Apteryx > Apteryx rowi. The sequence continues at coordinate 3,073,157 of NW_020450772.1, forward strand.
TTCTGTGGTATCTACAGTGCTCTGACTTTACAGACTGCGAGAAAGGAAAGTGTGTGTGTTAGTCATCCTGAGTTGATGCTCCTCTAGATGTGGGATGATATAATACAAAAATAGTAATGCTTGCAAAATGCTTCCAGTTCTGTGATGATTGAAAACTACTATAAACATGAACTGTTGCTCTCTGTTCTGAGAAAGAAAAAGCTTAGTGAATCAGTCTGTTATCTACTGCTTCTGGGAAAGCAGACTTCTGGCTTTAGGAACTTGTGGATAATGCAGCCCATCTTTTTGTGCAAGACACAATGAAAAATTRCACGTGAATCTGAAATACTTAAAGCATCCCTGATAGTCGTCTTTATCAACTGATACTAGATATTTATAAATACGTCCTAGACGGATACTTACAGAAGATACACGGTGAGGATAGAACAGTGTTGTTCAGTTTCCCTTGTTGCTTTAACATATAGTTGATAGTATTGGTGCTGTCAAAGAGGCCTGATTTGTGTCTCTGCATTTTATCTTTCAGATTTAGTACCCATATGATTATTTTCCTGATTGTTATTTTTCTTTATTTCTAGTCGACCCACTCTGTCTATCCAGCAGCACCCACCTTCTGCAGCTATTAGTATTCAGCGGCCTGCACAGCCAAGAGATACAGCTACTCGAATTACACTACCGTCTCACCCAGCTATAGGAACACAGAAGCCACAGCTCCACACCATGGCTCAGGTCAGTTGCTAGAGGAAAACCCCCTTTTGTTTCGTTCAGGGCTCTCTCTCATCTATACCTTCATAGCTAAGATTAAATTTGGGAAAAGAGTTAATATTAGGTTAGAAACTCATGTTCTTTAGAGTCAGTGCAGCATGATTCCATGCTAAGTAAATACTAAAAATATACTTGTCTAGACATGAAGCTTTCTCTTCTTTTTATAGAAAACCATTTTCAGTACTGGTACTCCAGTGGCAGCAGCAACAGTGGCACCTATTTTGGCAACGAATACCATTGCTTCAGCAACCACAGCTGGTGAGTGTTCATAATGCAACGGTGGGAGGCTTCTTTCCTTGAAGATGGAACCTGATTAGTTTTGAGAAAACACTTATGGTAAAGACCGCATTTGGAAGCGCATGAACAGACTTAAGGAGAGAAATCTGTGTTCTTCAGGAGGTTGTCTGGATTGGGTTTTTTGCTGTCTTTATTTGGATATACATATACTAGTGTGGTAGGGCTCCATAGAAAGATCTTACTTTTTTTTTTTTTTTTTCCTCCCTCCCTTCTAGGTTCTGTTTCTCACACCCAAGCGCCTACCAGTACCATTGTCACCATGACAATGCCTTCCCATTCTTCCCATGCTACTGCTGTCACAACCTCAAACATCCCAGTTGGTGAGTGACTTCAATTTCAAGAAGAACATGTGTAACTGATACTTCAGTTTTCTCTTTACGCTAGCAGTGTTTGTGCATATTTGGAAATTAAGAAGGGGAAGAAAATCTGTTCAGGCTGTGAGAAATCAATTAACAGGTCTGCTGGGGCATAACTTTTTTTAATACCGAGAAGAAATAAATGTTCTGGGAGAAATAAGTAATAAAACGGCTCATTAATCTGTTCAGTTGAATCTTTAGACAAACTTGGGCCTTTTGGCATTTCAGAACCTGCAGTCTATATTCTAGAAGTTGTAACTTCTTGGTGATGTGAATTTGGTCTTCTCAGTTGATTCTGTCAGTTCCTTCCTTTGCTTTTAGAGGTATTAGCTGTATCCTAGTTAAGCTTGATTAGCATGTTCAGTTGAAGGTGGAAATCTAAGCTGTTATGGTGGGAAACTGAACAGATGTACAACCTGCCTGAGATATGCTTCCAACAGAACTGCTGGTGTTCAGATTATATCTCCTTTTGTTCATCTCTGTTCTTCTGCCCACCTCCTTATGTGCTTATTTTGTTGAAAATTTTTATATCATCCTTTGCCATAAATTCCCAGGAAATGGAGTTACATCTCCATACGTTAGTGTTTCCTGGTAGTCTTTCCCCCCGCCCCCAGTGTATATATGTCTGCCCTTTGTCACATTTCCCTTGGTTTATATCAAGTTCTGCTTTGAAAACTTAGAAGTTCCTGACAGCAGAAAGGATTGGGCTGATTGTAAAAATGTAACTTTATTGAGCGAGGATAACTTAGTCTGTTAGGAAATACAATTTGTGTGTGTGTTCATACTGTCCTTGAATTCTCATACAAACTGAGGAGAAAACATAAGATGGATGTGCTTTGTTCTTTCTTCCTCTTGATGAAATAGAATGCATCATCATTGTGGGTAGAAAATAATCTGATTTTTAGCCGGGAGAATTACAGTCCTGCCTTTGCAGGGTCTGCTGACTTTTTCTTTGTCTGATAATTGATTTCTTGTTTGTCTTCGTGCAGCTAAAGTGGTTCCTCAGCAAATCACACATACTTCTCCCCGGATCCAGTCTGATTATACAGCAGAGAGGAGTAATCTTATCCCCATCCCTGGTCACCGGGCATCTCCAAACCCCGTAGCAATGGAAACCAGAAATGACAACAGGTGGGGAAATAACACCTCTATGAATGAGAGGGAGTGCGAGTAGGCTATTTCGTGAAATAATGTCTTTAAAAACTTGGTGGGATTTGGTATTTCTAAATGAACTATAGTTAAGATGCTTCACAGCTTCTGACAGATGAGATTACATAAACCAGGGCTTGGCCCAAAGGCCGGGGTTGAAGATGAATAATTGAAATGGTGTGTGTGATGCTTGCTGTTTTTGCCTGTAGGCAGTCAGTGCCTGTCCAGTTCCAGTATTTCTTACCAACGTACCCGCCTTCTGCCTATCCTCTGACTGCACACACCTACACGCCCATCACCAGCTCCGTGTCCACCATTCGCCAATACCCAGGTAAGACCTCTTCTGAGATCTTGGCGCAAGCTGACCTTGACGCTTTGTTCTCTTGTTAGCTTACGTGTTAGCTGTAGCAATGGGAGAGGCCAAGATGTCTGTAGGCTTGATTCTGACAATCAAGGTTTTTGATTTGTGGTTGGCTGAAGGGAACAGATATGAGCAGGGTGTTTTGAACTACTTCAGAGGCCTACTAAACACGGCTACTAACCATTTTCTTGGGAGGTTCACATAGGCTGTCCAAGGGTTTGTACCGCTGTGAGAAAAGTTTTGGATTCCACAAATCAAAAACAATTAAACTCCCCTAAACCAGCCCTCTCAATATGTCTTCATTTCTTAGTGTTCTGACAAGCCCATTTTCATCTCTTCACACATAAATGTACAGTTTGAGAGAGAAAACTGAGTCTCTGAAGCTGGCAGTTTCATGGGTCTTTGCATTATGGAGCTTGTCAGAAAACATATGATAGCGTTGGTCACATATGGTGGAAACCAAAAGTGGAAAAAATAGGCTGCGTTGCATGCTTGTGCCAAAATATAAATGTATCTTGGGAATCTGAGATGCAGGGAAAAGAGGTGGGTGTGGGTGTTGGGTTTTTTTTTTTCTTCTTTGTGCTAAAGGCCCATGAGCAGAATGGAGGATGGTGAAATGGTGTTAATGGACTTGATAATCTTGAACTGATCAGCAACAAATTTGTTAACTTTGATATCAGGCTATGTGTTCTACTTAAAAGAATGGAGACAGTTCACATACCACTGTTGCTTTTCTTGTTTTGTTTTTCGACTCTGCAAACTGTTGCATAAGTAATGTGAGATCATCTAGTCAACCCAAATTCATGTCGGTCTTAGTGACAAAATTTAGAACACTTATTTTACTGAGTGGCTTGGGGCATGTGGTAATTCTCATAATCCAAACCCCAGCAATATTTACAATTTGGATTTTCATACAGTACCTTTGTCTGCTGGCAGCATGTTACCCCTGACCGGTACAGAAGGAATTCAGAAGGACTTTGAGGTGGCAAAGCCTGTTTGCTGAATAGGAAGATATGCATGGGGAACTGATGAATTACTGAGGCCTGTTCTTTCTTTTCTGTCATTGAAGTGCCAGTGAAAGGTCATAAGGCTTGATTATAAGTCATATCAGGATTTCAGGTGGGCTTTCAAGATGATTAAAATGACTTGCATGAAGGAAAAGTGAGCTCCTTTTACATTTTTCCTGCTTTTTGACTGAAGGGTTTTAAAGGAGAATATGCAGGTGAGCACTGTCAGGTGGCTGTTGGCTGCTGTGGTTGAGAAGTGGCTACAGAGCCTCTGAAGCAACATGCTTTTTCATGTTTGTCCTGCACTCAGCTGGTAGATGTGGAACGCAGCATTCTGCTGCAGGTATCAGACAGTGAGGACATGTCAAAGGAGTCGCTGACATTGCCATGGGAATGTTGTGTGAGCCCACAAGGCAGGCTGTCAGGAGCTTAAATTTTGGTGGTGTTTTGGAGATGCTAGGCTAATGTTGATAAAGAACAGATGTGGGTTCTTCAGCAGAAGCTCACTGAGAGACACTTTGCTTGCAAAATTGATGTGAAACATCATTTGAAAGTACTTATTATGGCAGTAACTGGTGACAACCCCAGAGAATTCGGGGTATCATCAGGGTCAGGAGGGACATGCAACTGTGCTGAGGACAGCCACTTGAGGGCTTAGATTAAAAGTATAGAGGAGGCTTTAAAAAAAAATCACTGGGATAAGGGGTGTAAATGTGGAATTTTTAGGAAGTTTATTGGCTTTGGCTTTCCAAATGCTGGTTGTGCTTGTATAGTCTCCAAAATTATTTTGTTGGATAGAAAATTCTGCAACAAGAACACTTCATGTAGGGTGTTTAACTAACAGAATTTGTGTGCCATACTTCCATATAGAAGCCATTTTGCAGGACCTGGTACCAGATTTCAGTTTTCTGATAGCTGTTTTTCAAGTGGCTTGTCAGCACAAGAACTTGATCGAAATCCTGTGGTAATGACCAAACCAGCTTACCTGGTGATGAGAGGGCTCGCCACTGTTAGCAAGTTAGCACTTGCCTTCTGTGTCTGGCTGTCGAAACTGTGATAATGTTCTGTAAATTCTGGGAATCTGGAGATCCGGAAGCTGCAGACAGTCTGACAACACTGCTGAATAGTGCCCATTGCAGCTGTTCAGGAGATGTGCGGTACACCTTCTAGCAGATCTGGGAAGACAGAATCTTAGTTGCTCAGAGCTGTAAATACAAATCGACTAATTGAACTTCTTAGAATAGGTACTTCATAGGGAATGTTGTTCGACCACAAAAAGATCTTATGTTCAGTTTAGCTGTGGGGTTCAGCCTATAATTGTAAACCCCTTTCTGCCTCAGGTAAAATTGTACTCAAGTTCAGAACGTTTTTGTCCAGTTGCGCTAAGGAAAATTTTTCATGATTATGTGGCTGGGGGAAGGGGAGAAGTAAGTCAGCCACATCTTAAGGTACTTATGCTGGAGTCTGCTTTCCTCATCTGCTTTTTGTATAATCACAGGTGTTTCTCTTTTTAGTTGATGTAAATGATCATCTCTGTGAAAGACTGTCTTCTGAAAAGAAATGCTTTAGCCCCCTAATTTTCTTTTAAAAAAGGAAAATGCCAAGTGTTGGCGCCTACAGGCTTTGCAAGATAATATTACAGTGAGCAAAAGTAGTGCACTGATTTCTGAGATTGGAAGTCGGGTACAGAAATGTAACTTGAGTCTAATTTTAAAAATAGGATAAACTTGAACTTTGCTCTCTTGTAGCAATATCAAATAGAAAATGGAATGAAAATAAATAGTAATTCTTCTGGCAGACAATCTGGCCTCTCTGCTGTCAAACTGGAATTTGTCACTGCTCTAAGCAGGCTGGCAAATTAATTGTTAAAATAAAAATTTTCTTTGAAAGTAAATATTTTCAGCCCAGTGAGAGGTGCTTGGGGAACCAAGGTGACGCTCTGGGCAGGAGTGATGGGATATCCATGTTGCTGTTCCCAGTTTCAGCCCAGGCGCCTAACTCGGCAATCACGGCTCAGACTGGCGTAGGAGTGGCCTCCACTGTCCACCTCAACCCCATGCAGCTGATGACTGTAGATGCGTCTCATGCCCGGCACATCCAGGGGATCCAGCCGGCCCCCATCAGCGCGCAGGGGATCCAGCCAGCCCCCATCAGCGCGCAGGGCATTCAGCCAGCACCAATTGGGACACAGGGACTGCACCCCACTGCACCCATTGGCACGCAGGGACTCCAGCCAGCGCCGATCAGTGCTCAGCAGCCACAGACGGAGACAAAGACTTCAGGTAACTGTCCCCAGCAGGGTCCCTGCTTTGGACCTGGTCAAAGCATCTGAGCTTCAAACTGTCCTACAAGGTGTTTTGGCTTAAGCTTTGCTGTTATCCTCCAAGTAATGATCTTATAGTCGCTGTGGTCCAGTAGTGGATGTTAAATACACTTATATGCCTGTTCTCCCAGCAACGGTTTTTGCCTCTGTAAATATTATTTCTTAATTTCAAGTGTACAGGGTGGTGTATATGGGTAGCATTGGAAGGGCTACTTCACCTGAAAAGGCTGATAGTGCCCAAGTTTAAATAATTCTCTTCAGTAAACCCTTGTGGGAAGTGTTAGTTACAGGTAGCATGACATTTGGTGAACTGTTCCAGCTAGACCTTAGATCACAACAGCAATCAAAAAATCTGGCCAGGTACCTTCAGCAGTTGGTAACCTGATCTTGGACTGTGCTGGAAACCCTCATGCATGAAAAATGATTGGTCCAGTGAAATCCCGACGGCTTACTGAAGAAAGAGGATACAGCAGCAAAGAGAATATGCTGCTAGCAAAGCTGGCAGACGTGTCGTGTGGTGTCTTCCTGACTGTCTAAATACTCTGCATCAGTTGGTAGCTGAGTTGGCCAAAGAGCCTTGGCAGAAGGTCAGAATGTAAACACAGCTGACGAGTGCTACTTACAAGTGGCATGTATTGCCACGTGGACTCTACTAGGAGTGTTTTCCCGTTGACACAGTTGTGTTGGTGATCTCCCTAGTGATGTCTGCCTTTTCTGTTTCATCTGGAAAAGAGTATTTCCCTAGCAACAGTCATTAGGCAGGAAGTAGTTTCCGTCTGTCCTACAGAAGGTTCAGTTATCAAATTGCTTTGTAGTGAAGGTATCGCTTACAAAGTGGTTTGAAAGCTACAGTTAAAGACTGAGGGAATCAGGGGAGCATGGGCAGCATGTGTTCTGCAAACACCTGCTTCATCATCGTATTTCTTTAAATAACTGCTGCTTTTTCTTCTCTGTATCTGTTCCCTTTTCCCTCTCCTGTGTCAATGTCCATCCTTCCCAGCAGTGGTCTTGGCAGATGGAGCCACCATTGTAGCCAATCCTATTAGCAACACATTCAATACAGCTTCTGCAGCGACTACCGTTGTGCAAACCCATAGCCAGAGTGCCAGTGCCAGTGCACCAGCCCAGGGCTCTTCCCCACGCCCAAGCATTCTCCGGAAGAAACCAACCACGGATGGGTGAGTAGGATTGGTGATGACGTGTAAATGACACTTCTGTGCAGTCTAGTCCAGCTAAATGGAACAGTTGCAGCAGTGATGTGAAAAGCTCTAGAAGATCATTCAGTCAGCAGTGATTGTGTGCAACCTGCTGATCTGTGAAACACTTCTCTTCTACCAGGGCGGGTTCTAGTTTTCTCTTGTTGTCAGTAATGGGATGTGAGGAAGGACAATTTGTCTTTCACTCTTGGAAGTGACCTTTTGAGGGAAAATGGATTTGAAACTTTCTTGCTTAGTTTAATAAAAACAAAGAGCTCATAATCTACTAAAATTAGAATTCCATGCTTTGTTCTCTCTGCTTTTCTTGGAAGGATCTGTGGAGGAGTAGAAAGGATGGGATTAATACCCTGCTGTGCAGTCTGATTAGGAAAAGGGGAGGGAGTAACTTAAACTCTTAAAATATTTTGTCATCTGTCTAATTTTGAATGCCTGAATAAAGAGGCAAGAGAAAGCATTAGAATTAACAATCCATTTTCTCCTGACTACAGCTGAAAAGGTTTGGATCTAATATGCCCTGTGAGACCAAACAAACTTTTTTTTTTGAGTGGAAATGCCTTTTTTAAGGCAGAGAAACTGCAGGCCTTAAAAGTGAAACATAAACCAAAGAAGTGGAGATAGATCACTAAAGAATTTTTCCATTTGAAGGGTTGATTATTTTGGACAACAATTTCACTTCCAGACCCACAGGAGACTGAGTAGTCTCTAAAATACTTTTCTGTACAGAGTACTGTGTTTTGTTTAACATCCACATTCAGAGCTCGCAGTCTTGGAGTCAGGCTTTTACACAGTCTAGTCCAACCGAACGAAGCAGTTGTCCATCTGGGCACTGGCTAGTTCCAGGTGGTTTGCTCAGTCTCGTGATGGCAGGGGAGGACAGTGGCACGGCCCAAACTCCTTGTCCACTGTTGGAGCCTGGCAGTCTCAAGAAGGCGTCTTGGCTGGCAAGATGAAAGTAAAAGCAGCATTCCTGGAGGAGCCCTAAAACTGAGTGAGACTAAGCCAGAGCAATTAGTCTGTTATCTTTAAAGAAAATACAATTTAAGGTCTTATTCGAAAAGGCAAAATGAGACTCTCTATAATAGGTCACAGTTACTCTGAGAATAGAGTGGAGCAATACAGATATACTTCCCGTTCTGTTTTTGGCAAGAGAAGGTGGATTGCTTTGCTCTCAGTGGTATTTATCTCTGCATCAGAGAGACAGATAAACAGATTGAAAATTCCTCTTACAGGCTGGCAGTCCGAAAAAGCTTAATTCCCCCTCAGCCTCCTGAAGTAGCTAGCACACGTGTGGAGAGTACTATGCGAAGCACATCTGGATCGCCAAGGCCTGCTGGGTAAGATTTTAAGAAACAACCAACTGCATGATAATGTTCTTAATGCATTTTGATTTGCATGCTTTGGCTTTTAAAATGGCTTCCTTTCTTCTGGGAAACTTGAGGATCTATTTTGAATGTGTCAGTGTGACAACTTTGTTGAACAGACTTGGCTAGTTCTGCTATTGTGAAACTGAGGCAATAGCCTTTTAAAAAGTGTGGTTATCGGCTTTCAAAAGAGAAGAAAACTGACATTGTGTTAAAGGATATGCCTCAAACTCTTAAGTCTGTCTGACTTGGAAATTAATGCTGAAGAAAGTTCAAATGGAGCTTCTACCCTGCTTCAGTTGTGTGTATTGTTTTAAAACTATTAGCTACAGTGGGAGCTCTTGTGAAACAGAGGATGGGGCAGAAAAGCTTTGGGTAAAAATTCCTCTTGTTCACATTATGAAAGTATCTTGCAACTTTCAGGAGCATTCTGAATTTATTTGGAGTTAGTCATAAGACTCACTTGTTTTAGCGAGTGGAGGAGAATAGCAGCTATAACAAATACAAGGGACTCGAAAGAGGGGGGAAAAAAGTGAAGCTAAGACTGAGATGATAGTCTCTTGTTATGCTCCACACATTTGAGCTAGGTGTTATTTCCTGGGGCAGAAAAACTGGATAGTCTGAATCCCGCGTGGCTCCTTAATTTTGTCTGTGGTAGAAAGTCATGACGGCAGTACTCTAAGGCAGCAATGCCATGATCTTTAGGTTTTTTGCCTCTTTTAATGTTACAGTGCCAAGCCGAAACCTGAAATTCATGTGTCCATGGCCACTCCAGTAACTGTGTCTATGGAGGCAGTGTCTAATCAGAGCAGCGAGCAGCCCACCATTGCGGTGCCACCTACCTCCCAGCAGCCCCCCTCGGCCATTCCAACCATCATCGCAGCCGCCAGTCCCACATCGCAGCCCGCCGCCGCTCTGTCCACCATTCCAGGAGCCATTCCGGCCGCTCCGCCAACTTCTACTACAATTGTGGCTGCGCCTGCTCCTCCGTCAACCATGAGCAGTGCCCTTTCGGCAGTGCTGGGGCCTGCGGTACCAGAGATAAAGATCAAAGAAGAAGTGGAACCTATGGACATAATGCGACCAGTATCTGGTAGGCTGTTGTTCAGCATCAAGTTGTGTTTTTCTGTCTCTCTCAGGAAACTAGGAGGATTTCAACACATCCATCCAAAAAATTAAATTCTCTGTCTTTCATGGTAGCACAGAATACCAGTCAAAGGGTTCCTATGCCCCTTATTTCTCATAGTTTTCCCCCCCCCACCCCAACTACTGCTTCCCAGGAGATAAAATGGACTTGGTTTTGGTGATGTGGTTGGGTATGAAGTGCTATGTGAATAGAGTATGAAGTCTTAAAGGCCCAGTAAATAGAATGGAAAACAGACTTAGTTGATAGTTAAGTTGGGACTCCTTTAATGAATTTGAGATCAGTTTCTGACTCCTAGGAAGAAAGGGCATTACAACATCTATGAGGCAGTTCCTGCTGCAAACAACAAGAGTTGCAGAGTAGCAACTAGACTCCTGCCTTTTTGAAACTGCTTTGCCCTTTCGTCAGTCTTTCATGAAATCACTTGGTATTTGGGACTACTGCTTTGTTCATGCTTAAGTGATCCAACTGCAAAGCTTCTGCATGAATTACTTACTAGAGGGGAAAAAAAACACTCAGCAGCAGTGCCAGTATATTATGAATGCGTACAGTTAATCTCAGTCTTCTCACAAGTCATAATCTTCAGATTCAAGGGCCTCATTGCACGTGAAGAATGAGTGACCAGGCTAGGACCTTAATAGGGCACTTCTGCAATTCATGGATATTTTCTCTTGAACTTTTTTCAATATTCAGTATATTGCCTTGCTATCCAAATTGGTCGTAGTTGCCATCAGCCAGGATTAGTAAACTTCAAGTCCTTATGGATCTCGGTGCACAGACTATACAGTGACAAAATGATATGAATGTGTCCCATGTTCATGGGTAATGTGGTATCAAAGTTCTGTTTTACTTGATCGTTTCATGGTTTTCCCTAAAACTGTGATGGAAGAAGCTGCTTACTTCGGATATCTCTGGAGTACAGCCAGATATAATTAAGCTCTTCAGGGTTCTTTTGTCTTTTCTTGACCATGTGGGCTGTGCCAAATTTGCAAGAGATCTCATTCCAGTGGTTTTCTGCTGTGGATTGTGGCATACTTGCCTCAGTTGCTGCTGTTTGAGCTTTTTCCCCCTCTGAGCGTTGAGGAGTGTTCCCTCAGGCTACCTGCCGCTCTGCTGCCCAACTTCAGAGGTGTGTTGACTTGCGCAGTAACCTACTGACATGGTGCTGTTGACTTGGCAGGCCAAGTAGACTCTTGCAGGGAGAGTACTGCAGTCCCTATGTGACTGCATGCGACTTTGTACCTACGTGGCAAAAGGGACTTGCTTGCTGTCTACTGTGATGCACAGTGGCATAGATTCAGAGAAGAAAGACATCTTCCATACAGTAACTAAGAGTGATATTAGTGTGGATTTGTTTTTGTAGCATTCAACTAAAAAAGTTTGAATGTGAAGGAACTGAGGGAAGATTGCCCTGCTCACTCTTTATGCTCCTGTACATGAGACACTAAGGATCTTAGGGTATAGGCATGCTCCAAATGATTGCTCCTGGCTTAATATCTAGTCTTGTACACACATGGGGCTAAAGTGCATCCACAATGAAATCCACACCCCTCACAATGCATTGAATAGCAATTGCTGTTCTGGAGACAGTGCTCAAACAACAGTAGCACCTTTACACTCCTGATAGTTTGTGTTCTTTTTCTTTCTTGCATCTCAGCAGTCCCTCCTTTGACTACAAGTACTGTGTCTCCATCTCTGGCATTGTTGGCCAACAACCTTTCAATGCCACCAAGTGATTTACCACCTGGTGCCTCCCCAAGGAAGAAACCCCGTAAGCAGCAGCATGTGATCTCCACAGAGGAAGGGGACATGATGGAAACAAATAGCACTGATGATGAGAAATCCACTGCCAAAAGTTTGCTGGTGAAGGCAGAAAAGCGCAAGTCTCCTCCAAAGGAGTATATAGGTAATGTCATCTCTAATGATTTTTGTTTTTTTTCCCCTCCCACTTAGATGTTTACATTTTCTTTTCCCTTTCTTTCTCAGAGAACATGCTCTGTCATTTCCCCCATTTCAGAAATAAAAATAATACAGAATCTAAATATCTATTCTTTACATATTGATGTTCAGGGGATGTGACCTTTCTCAACCCGTAGAGCATCTTTTTGTATAAAGTAGTGCTCACTGATCTTTTGCTGGAGTTACTGGGTCATGCTGATCTCCTACTTTTCCCTACTTATTTAATGCTCACAGTTGTTCTTCCTGGACCTTTTTCTAGATGAGGAAGGTGTAAGGTATGTCCCTGTGCGTCCAAGGCCGCCTATCACATTGCTCCGTCACTACCGCAATCCTTGGAAAGCTGCCTATCACCACTTTCAGAGATACAGTGATGTCCGGGTAAAAGGTCAGTCGTTGTATTGTAATTTGGAATTTTCATTCATCCTGAATAAACTGCTTCAGTGTACCAGGGAATGGTGTCTTAGGAGTATTCTTAGCTAGCTAAGGTTGACAAGCAATCTCACAAATAGATTTTTTTTTCTTGCAATTCAGAAACAAGGGTTGATCACGTGAGCTTATGAAAGACTTGTTAGCTAGACGTTGCCTGAATCTCTCTTCAGCTCTAAAGACAGAGGAGACAGGAAGGAACGACCTTACATAGAATTAGCCATAACAGAATTACCCATAAATTTGTAAGAGGAAAAAAATATACCTTATGGCTATTGAGAAATATTTTACTTGCAATGATAAAAACTTCCTTTAAAAAAAAAAGTAAGTGATATGCTATACTCTGATTTTCTTACTACCTAACAAAACATCCTGGATTTAGGGTAACAAGTATTGTCAACTAACAAATGGGTCTTGTCACTTAAAAAAAATTTAAGATGAGGAAAATGGAAATCAACCACTATTTTTAGGCTTTTTAGCTAATCTTTTAATTCTTTAAGCATCTAAGCTGATTGGGTTTTTACAACTGTGTAAGAACATCAGGAGGGAGCAGACATGTATTTCAGTGGTATAAGGCAAACCCCACAGTGTTCCTGCAGGGCGTTTGAAGCACTGAGCAGTGCATTTCTTAAAACATGAAAATACAGAATCACAGAATAATTGCAGCTAGTTCTACTGGGTAGAACTTACTTTTTTTGGAAATCCAGATGATCTGTTAATAAATGAGAGCAGCTTTCACATATGTGGCAGATGAGTAGATATTTTTCTGTCCTAATCAAAAATGTCACTCATCCTCATTTATTAGGACATGTGGAGAGTGGGAGTTGGATTAATATTTTTGTTCACAGGAATGTGGCAGGCCTCTGTTCTCAATGTAAATAACACATCTTTGTATTTTTTGGAGACAGAAGAGAAAAAGGCCATGCTGCAAGAGATTGCCAGTCAGAAGGGTGTATCCTGTCGTGCACAAGGGTGGAAGGTCCATCTCTGTGCGGCACAACTACTGCAGCTGGTAGGTGAATGTGACTTGCCAGCTTCCTATAACATGGGGGAACACAAAGTGCTGTAAGACAGGATGGTTTTTTGCAAACTCAGTACATGCTCATCTGACATTGGGATACCAGAACGAGGCTGGTTTGTAGTGCCCAAAGGGAGTGGGACATGCTTTCCCCTTTCTCAGGAATGTGGCGTAAGTGGCTTGGAAACTTAGAGTGTTGATTTTGATCCAGACATAAGAGCTGATGTATTTTGTACAGATGATCAAAATTGGCAACTCCCTCCTGCTGATGCACAGGTCTGAAGAAGCGTCTGTTTGGGATGGTGCGGCTGATCTGAGGAGGCAGCACTGATCCACATTCCTGGATGCTTCTGTTTCAGGTTGGGGGTGAGGTAGGTGCTCTGCATTCTAGCACCAAACTCCCCAAAACCTCTGCATTCCTGGAATAGTATTGTGAGAAACAGGGGAAGCACTTCTGGTTAGGATCCATGTTTGTTCAGAAATGGAGCAATCCTGTAAATAGGATGTTAGTAAGAAGAGTAGTGCCACACTTTACATCAAAGGCTCCATCTTCTGAATTACTAACATGAGCAGCTGAGAGGGGAACAGATTATCATCATCTTCACTGTGTAGCTTTCTTAATGTGGGCGAATGTTTTCTGGCCTGGTGATAAACCTTCTCATGAAGTGCTGATGTCTTTTAGACAAACTTGGAGCATGATGTGTATGAGAGACTGACTGCCCTACAGGAGGGACTCATTCCCAAGAAAAAAGCAGCAACCGATGATGACTTGCATAGAATAAATGAACTGATACAGGTAGGTTCCTGTGGTTTAGCCTCTCAGCCCAACATATTTGCTGTACCCTGAATTACGAAATCTCCTATTGCAGTTAATAAGAGCTAGAGATGACTTAAAAAATCAAAGGTACATTTCCTGTGTTTCCAGTCTCATCATTTTAAAGGTGGCATTATGAAAAGGTAGAGTGATTGCTTAGACTAGACAATCTGCTGTTAATGACGATAGTGTTTCATTTCAGGGGAATATGCAGAGGTGTAAACTGGTGATGGATCAAATCAATGAAGCTCGAGACTCCATGCTAAAGGTCTTGGATCATAAAGATCGTGTTTTGAAGCTTCTAAACAAGAATGGAACTGTCAAGAAAGTATCCAAATTAAAGCGAAAGGAGAAGGTTTAAAGCCAGAATAATGACTCTGGAAATGGAGAAACATGTACAGAATGGAGTTGAAACTTTTTGTAGTTTGGGTTTTTTTTTAAGCAGAGCATCTGAATAAAAAGTGTGAGTTTAGGGAACAGATGGCAACAGATGGACATGTGAAGCCTGGTGACCTGAAGGGATTGTCACTGATCTGTCATAATGAACAAAGATTTCTCTCAGGCTCATCCATTTTTAAACTCTTTGCAGTCCCATTTGTTTAATCCTCTTGATGTGTCAGTGCCTACTAATTGGAACTAGTGATGCAATGTGTGGTGGACTGTGCCCTCCTTCTGTTTTGCAGCTTAGGGGTAAATTACAGGTGTATATGCACCTCGTGTATGCACAGGAGACTCTACAGGGGACATCGAGAAGCTGACACACAGAGGTCAGCCCAGACAGCCATGCTTCAAAGCACTGAAAAATCACACCACTTTCAGTTACTCTGTTCAATTCTTCTGACCTTCCAGTGTCTGAAGTAGCCTTCTTTAAACCAGTGCCACTGCACTAGATCTGCCACATTTAGAATCTCCAATGGTTCAGAAGTCCTAGCTGTCAATTTAAAAAAGAAAGGAAAAAAAAGTATGCGGGGAGTCATTTCAAAGTGATTTTTTTTTGTAGTGTCTGTGTGTGTGTCTATGTTGGTGCTCTGGGATACCTGTTTTGAAGTACCTCTTGCAGCAGAGTACTTCCTGTAGCTGGTGTGATGTTAATTGTATGTACCACATACATCTTGAAAACATTAATAAAGGACTCAGAGGTTTTTGTACATAAGCAGTTTGTATACCTTTATACTAGTGAAGCATTCAATGTGTAAACTCAAAAATAAATTAAAGCCTTGAAAGAAGCCTTTTGGGGAGAAGTGGGATGTAGGAAAGTAGTCAGCCTCTTGCTGCAGAAAGACAGACAACTTAACTCATGCTTTAGCTCCTAAAATTGCAAGATGGATTTCCCCCCTCCCATGTGCATTTAACTTTGAATTTTCATAAAGGTGGCCAAATCAGTTTTCATATTAGTTCTATTTTTACTCTTTTAAATAAAAACCTACTAATTGTAAAATACAATTCAGGTAATGATATTGTAACTTTGATAATAGGAAACAAGTTATGATACACAAGCTGCTACTTTCTGTGGCTGGAGGAAAGAAAACATCAAAATATCACTAAAATTTTTCAAGCCCAGAGTGGTGGGAATATATACGTAAGTATACTGAAATGCAAGGGACTTCAGCACAGTGCGGACTAAAATGCAAGAGGTAAGCCATTGAAAGGTGAGAATCAAATTCACTGCCGTTTATCACCTTGCGTTTCTTGTGCTTCAGGAAGTGGTAGCCCTCGATGCTATGGAACACGCACAACCTGGTCAAGTATTGTTTTATACTGTAATGTTAGAACAGTGACATTGCTATTGATGACCCTGAGTCCCAGTTTCATAGGCTGTAAGTACTTGATTCACTGTTATCAAGTTGCCTCTTGAAGAGTTCAGAAGTGTTTTTTACTGTTGGCAGAGAGCTTTTTGGATGAAATCCTAGGCTTATTTTCAGTAAATGGTGTGGGTTTTTTTGGGGGAGGTGAAGGATTCTTTCAAGTACTGCAGGTGCATTTATTTTGCTCTTAAAGCATTATAATGCTTTAAGTCAAAAAATTGCTCTTAATCCTTTATTCTAGGACACTCTTATCTGATTCTTCTAAATAAGATTTCTGTAGTAACCCTGATTAGAATTTTACATAAGCTGGTATTCAGACGTATCATCTTCTAGACTGAAGAGACCATAAGCAAAGTCATCATAGAACAGTAATAATTTCAGTGTCCTCCTAGTGCTGAGAACACATAGTTTTTATTCAGTAGTAATGAGGAAGAAATTCACTAAAATTTAACTGGATTCTTCTAACTGTTTGCTTTTTGCCTCTTAGGTGTTCTTTGTGCAATTCCTGATCTAAGCAATCAGCCATAAATTCCCTTTTTACAGTCCCAAATAGCTTCTACCAGCTTATACTAGCAGGGGGCTTTGTCCTTTAAAGAACATGCTGAGTTTGAATGTGTAGAATGCTTACAGTTGAATTAAGAAAAATAGCTGAAAAATAGATTTTTTATTCTATGTTTTACCACTGTTCTCAGACCATCTTACTGCTCCCCTTTCAAGCTAGAGGAAAATAAAATGAATTAACATGAAGTAAAGCTGAGTTGTAAAAAGGAACATGGGGAAGGAACTAGTCATCTTTATTTACAGTTCTACCACACTCTTTATCTGTACTTATTGCAACTTCTTTGCTTTGATAGTGTAGCTTTTCCTCTGGGAATTACCTGTTCTTTATAAATTACCGGAAAGTATACTGAGCAAGTGACTATCCTAATTCATGTGGGCTGTAT
This sequence comes from Apteryx rowi, assembly GCF_003343035.1. Taxonomy (NCBI): domain Eukaryota; kingdom Metazoa; phylum Chordata; class Aves; order Apterygiformes; family Apterygidae; genus Apteryx; species Apteryx rowi. The sequence goes on from NW_020450772.1 coordinate 3,090,100, forward strand.
GTTAACATCCAAAAATGAAATAATGGCTCATGTTGGATGAGGCCGAAGGCCATTATTTCTACATTTGTTAGAGCAACATCCTCTGCTGCTTTTATGAATGTAGAGTAAGGGCAGAGAAGTAAATCAGAAGTTGTTATTTAGGCAACAGAGGAAAACAGCAGCAGTCGGGTTTGCAGCAGCATTCCTCAATCACAACTGCGCTGCACGCACTGGAGCCACCACCGCTCCCTCATCGATCCTGAGCACCTTGACTGCTGCAGCAATCCTCATTGCAGAGACTTAAATAGCCAAAGCTTCTGCTTTGACATATAGTGAGCCTTTATTTTTACAGAAGATCCTGGACCCATTCATGGTAGGACTACGCACGTGCAGTATTTTTAACACAGTTATGCAGAACGGGTGGAAGGAGGGATTTAGGTGCCTTTTAAGCAGGGCTTTCACCAGGGACGAGGAAAAGCTGTCATTGTCACAGATGCTAAAAAATCTGAAATTGTCATTTTTCAAGCGTCCTCCTGCATTTGCTGTACCGCACTGGTTGCGGTAGGCTTGCCCTCCTGCCAGGCGCTGAGGCACTGATGCGTTTCAGTGCCGAGAGAGCGGTGTTTCACTGCAACTCCGACCTTCACACGAGCCGTCCCCCCGCGGGGAKCCCCGACCCGTCCGGCCCAGCGCCGGGAGGGCGCGCCGCCGCGGGATGCCCTCCGCCGGCAGCCTCGGCCACCGGCCCCCTCAGCGCTCGCCAGTCACAAAATGGAGGCGGGGCAGCCGCGGCCGTTGGCACCGACCACAGCGGGCCGACCCGGGGGGGAAGGGTGCGGCGGGGCGGGGCTCCCCGCGCCGAGCCGCCGAATGGATGCGTCCGAACGCGCCCCCTCCCCTTGGAGTGACGCTAACGCGTCTAGCCTATGGCAGAGCGGCACCACCCCCCGCCAGTGAGGGTGTCTCCCCCCGCCCCCCCTTCCCCGGGGGGCGGGTCACAGCACAGCTGGGGGCGGGGCAGCACCGCGCCCCGCCCGCTCGCGGCACGAGCCGAGCGCCCCGCCCACCCGCCGCCTCCCCCCGCCCCCGGGACTGTTTGTCCTCGCACGTGCGCCGCGTCACGTGACAGGGGGGGAACTCAGCCCACGCGCGCGTCGTCCGACCCGGAGCGGAAGTCCGCGGCATCTATGGTTTCGGGGGAGGGAAGACTGTCCTCCGTTCTCTATGGTCGGGCTGGTTCCGCGGGGCCGATGGGAGGCTGGCGGACTGTGTACATTTTTCCCTCATTACCTCACTATCAGGGAGGAGGCTGCCGGGATAGCGGCGGACCTTCCCTCGGCCTCGCTCCAGTCCGCCAGCTCCCCGCGCTGCCCGGCGGCCCTGGGAAGCCCGGCGCCCGGCCTGGCTGCGGCGGGCGCTGCCCTCCTCCCCCGCCCGCCGGGCCCGCTTCTCTGGAGAGCCCCCGCCCCGGCCCATGGCTCCATGAAGCGGGAGAAGAAGGAGGCGGCGGCGGCGGCGGCGGGGAAGCAGCGGCAGCGGCGGCGGCTGGGCTGAGGCGGAGGAGGGAGAAGCCGCGTCCGGCCCCGGG
>NW_020450772.1:3091976-3111767 GCF_003343035.1 Apteryx rowi
CGGGCCGCGTGGGGGGCTCGGAGCCTCTGCGCCGCCTCGCCGGCGCGGTGCCGCCTCGGTGCCTCGTTCAGGCAGCTGCAGTCCTGGCCGTTCCCTTGCGCCTGTCAAACCCTGGCGGGTCCGGGGCTCTTTGCCGCCCCGTGTCCCCGGGAGCCTCGGCTCCGTCACGGAGCGCTGCGCTCCGGCCCCTCGCAGGTCGGGCGCCTCGTTTGTTTTTTGGCCTTGTGTTTGTTGCTGGAACACGTCGCTCTGTGCCGAAGTTCCCTTCCTGCGAAGGCTCAGCAAGACGGATAGCAGCAGGCCTCCTGCGGCTCGGCGGCGGTGCCCGTCGCTGAAGGCGACCCTTGGTCTGGGTGCAGCCGGCTTCCTTGGGGCATTTCTGCTGCCTGCAGCAGCTGACGTGGTGATAAGTGTCCAAGAGCTGTAGAAGATCCTCTCTGTCCCCCCCCATCCTCCCCCCCAAGTCTTTAATTTAAAATGAAGAGTTATGGTTTCAAAAAAATATACATAAATTACTTTTTTCCTAAATGGAGATAGCCCATAGGGAGAGCTTGGAAAGGCGCATCTATCTCAGCAGCTGTCACTGAAGCATTATAGCATAACTTTTAATAGGTACTGAAAAAGTACGTTTCCTTTGTCCAAGTTATCCTTGTTTTTGTGGTTAGGAAGGTTAGAGATTAGAGCAAAATGGGTGATTTTCATTATGTCTTGTTAACTGTTCCTTATGCTGATTATCTTTCTAAAACCTTGCGCTCAAACACTCTAAGCATTTTGTTTTTAGAGACATCATCTCCTGCATGCCTCATACCAGTTCTGCTTCAGCTTAGGATCATGTCACACTTACAATGGCTAAAGAAACTTCATGGATAAAGTTTAGATTCTTTGCATGTGCAGAGAAGGAAGGGAGATGCCATAACAAGAATGTCTGTAGTGGTGGTTTTTTTTCCCCTTTCTGTTCTGTGTTTGTGTTCTCAGTTCACCCATCAGTTAAGTATTTAGAAAAGTTGGAGGGATGATCTAGTGGTTAAAGTAGTGGCCTGGCACTCAGGAGGCCTGAAGCTGGCTTCCAGTTCTTCCTGGTGTCCTATGCGATGGAAGTGTCTGCTCCTCTAGCCCCAGCTGACTGACAGGCATCTGTTCTTCCCTCCCGTTGTGTGTGTAATGCCGTCATCGCCATGAGATCTATACTTACCTATGCAAGTTCCTACCGTTGACTTGTGGTCCGTATCTGTTGCATTCATTTCTTGTTTTACTGTGTAGCCTTTCCTGCCTGCGTTGGTTCCACCCTCCTGTGTAATGTGGGAGCGCGCGAGCGTTCTGTCCGTGTTCTCCTCTCCGCCATCGCCGCTTCCCTCCGCTCAGGCTGCGCTCCCTCTTCAGCACTTTCACTCCTGTGTATCCTGGCTGTACACTCGAGATATCTGCCTGTGGGCACTGTTGGCTTTATCTTAGAAAGTAAATGCAGGTTCTGGTTCTTGGGGTTGCTGTGTTTGGGTCTGGGAAACGGTCTGTTGTTTAGAAAATGCTGGTTCAGTGTTTGTAGCTCCTCTTTGTGTCTTGATCGGGCCAGGGCTAAATCAAGGGGAGCATGCCTGCGAGTCCAAACCAGGTGGCACGATGCAAAGTTGTTGTTACTCTTCCACTGAGAACGAGGAAGGGAAATGCTTTTGTGGTGGTTAAGTAGTAGATTGTTTGCCACTGATGCAGAGACATTAACTAAGAGGGAACGGGGGATCCAGAAAAGTAGTGAATGGGATGTATCTATAGTCCAAAGTCTTCCCCCCGCCCCCTTCTCCCCCAATAACACTTCCCTTATGAGAAGACCGCCTTCCACTTTTTTGTGATGAGCTTCCTGTTTTTTTAAATATTCAGTAAGCCTCACCTTTGTAAGTATGATTTCATGGCATGTATATATCTTTTTCTGCATAAAAAATCCCACTCTGTTTGCTGATTTGGTCTTAGTTCTGTACTTAGCTGTGAGTTGCAGGGGTTTTCTCCCCTCTTTTTTTGTAAAGACAAACCCTTCTGACACTTTAGCAAAAGCAAGGAAATGACTGTTGATTTTTCCACCTGGTGTAACTGTTCTGTGTATTGCTTTTTTTTCTTCTTCTTCTTCCTCTTCCTGCCAGGGTTCTGCAGTGCTCCAGGCAGCGAGTTTTGAATCAGGATGGGAAAAAGACGCTGTGTTCCTCCACTTGAGCCCAAGCTGGCAGCTGGCTGTTGTGGGGTAAAGAAACCCAAATTGTCTGGGAGTGGAACCCACAGTCATGGGAATCAGGCCACAACTGTACCAGGCTCCAGTTCAGGTCCTCTTCAGAACCACCAGCATACAGACGGGAATAATGGAAGGGAGAACGTATCTGACTTGACTTTGGGCCCAGGAAATTCCCCAATTACTCGAATGAATCCCACTTCAGGAGCTCTGAGCCCACTTACCCGGCCCAATGGAACTGCCAACAGTACCAAGAACCTGGTGGTGACAGCGGAGATGTGCTGCTACTGCTTTGATGTACTCTACTGTCATCTCTATGGTTTCCCTCAGCCACGACTTCCTCGATTTACCAATGACCCCTAGTGAGTAAATCCGTGTGTGGGAGGAAAGCTGAGGAACCAGCACCTAGAGCTGTGATTTGGTTGGGGAGGGAGAAGGGTTTTCTCTGGGGAAGGGGAAAACTGGTCTGCAGGGAGGGAGGGGAAATTCTGCTGCTTGCTTGGCCTATCAGAAACAAAAAGGTACTCTGTAAAGTGGATGAAAGAGTAAAAATATTCTGTTGTATTTGTTGATGGAAATGTGCGGAGTTTTGAAGAGTGGTGGCAAGTGGAGAACAGGCTTAGCTCTACAGAAAGAGAGCTAGGCTAATACACAAGCTCCCCGTCCGGTGTGCTGCCTGAGATGGTGCATACCGCATCGAGGAGCGCAAACCCGCTTCACGATAATGCTCTGTTAAAGTTGGCTCCCTTCTTTGTAACAAGATTTCTTGCTCTGGAAGAAACTAACTGCACCATGTCTATCATAAAATTGTGCTAAAAAGAGTGAGTGAAACTGAAATTAGAAAGTTTTCAGAAAACAATGAAATAATGTAACTAGTTTGAAGGGGAATCAGCTTCTAATGCCAGGCACTGAATTTGTAAAGGGTCAAGGGAAGAGACTTCCTTCATCTAGCAGCACGGAAGGGAATAGGTTAAGAAGTTGAGAGAAGTTCATGGCTGACCCTGAAACAAATGGTGAACTAGTGAGAATTGGACAATGATGCTCACAAGGGTGTTCAGTAGTCCAAGTTAATGGGTTTAGCAGGGAGGGAAAACAAAAATTTGCTAGTGGTGAAACTGAAAATGTGGCTGTATTATGGAGACCGTGCTAGCTGGACCATATGGGGAGAAGGGGAGAGTAAACATTCAGTGACAATGTCAGGATTAAGAACAAAGGAGGTTCGTATGAGAGGAAGCCAGGAGATGGATTTGTGAAGGTGTTACTCGGGCATTTCACTCTGAGATTTAGCTAATGCTTCGCTGAGGGTTGAATGTAGGCATGGAAATGGCAACRTTAAAACGTTGGGTGGAAGAACTATATGGAGAAGATCAATGACAGATAGACTTTCTCTCCCTTCTTGAGGGGCCAGCTCCAGGACAATAGATAAAATAAGAAGTTGTTAACATCTTTAAGTTAATGAATTTTAAATTGATGCAAAGGCACAATGGCTAAACAGGTCAAGGATTTGTTCTGTGTATTGAATGTCTCCCCACTTTGTGGGGGTGGTGTGGAATTCCACTTGGTGTGGAATCAGCCAGATGTAGGTTGTGCATCCCTGCAGCTGTTCTCCTAGCAGGGTTATGGACGCACACTCTGAATGCTGCTGTGGACTAACGTGTAATATTGTAAATACAGGTGCATGGAGGAACACTCAGGACTGGAGTATAGCACAGGTCTAGGGACTCCCCAGGCCTAAACGCTTCTGCTGATGTTTTTCATACCTGATCTAATTAGGCTCCTTTTAGAAAAGGATACATGAGTCACCTTACTATTTTGTTGCTTGAAACACAAAGCGATTTTGCTCTATTCTTAAATCAATAAGGGATGTAATTTTATATTGCTTCAATGTTTTGGCCTTAACAGACATTTCTAGCTGGCTTGTGTTGTTTCTGTTAACTAGTTTCAAAAAAGGGTGTTCTTTCAGGAATCTTAATTGTTTAAATTTTATGCCCAGATTAGAAAAGTTTAAAAGCCTTTGTCACGCTTACTCACTCATCAGCCTTCATTGGGTGTTTCTGTGCTGATGATTTAAGTCTCTTAGATCAGCACTCCATAACAAAACCACTCCTCTTCTTTTTTTTTTTTCTTCCCCTCCATGCAAATGCCTACATGTTTTTTCTTGAGTTTCAGCATTTATGCCGTTGCTTGTAGCAAATAGTTGTATGAACTCCAGGGAARAGCTTTCTTTGTGTGTTTGGCTTTCTTGCAGAGCAGCACACAGGGATGGCACTGTCACGTTTGAGACAGTGATGTAGCGAACTTCAAGCCAAATGTTATGAAATATAAGAGAAAGCAAAGTGAGAGTGCATAAATAATTTGCCTTGTTGTCCTTTGTAACATGGTTCGTGTCACTGTGAGAGCTATTGGAACAAAACAAAGGTATATAGCAGAAGTAGGCAAACTCTCTGGAGAGACAGGAGAGAGACAGATGGAGGGAAAGAAAGATGCACAGGTTTGTCCCCACCTGTTTCTCAGATAAAGATCTCTTAAGTTTGTGCTGAACCTTAAAGTAAATGTGGACGAAGTAGCGAAGGTCAGGATGCTGCGTAAACGGTGTAATAACAGAAACAAAAAGTTCAGCGTTATGACTTGAAAGCCATAGGTAATTCCAGTTACCAGCTTGACAGGATACGTACATGGACAACAATTTTGATGGGAAATAAGGAACTGACGGCTACCTGTGGCGTAGGGGAGCTTTTATACATGTTAGCAATGAGGTTCACAAATCAACATAGACAATGTGGGGTTGCAGGACTCGGTGTTTGCAGGACTTATGTTTGAGTTAACTTGCTAAAGGAAAAAAAATCATTCTGCTATTCAGGTTAATGAAGAAATGGCAATTTTGTACCAGACTGGCATACGAATAGTTAATTAGTTCTTCCACTTCAGTGCTTCAGTCTTTGCGGTTTTTTTGTTTGTTTGTTTCCCAACAGTAGATCTTACAAACTGGTACTAAAACTTTGCCATACAAGCTTCTAGTTGCCATGTAGGACAAATAATACTTGCATCATTAAATCTATACCTGAAGTAACAGGTTTTCCCCTCGTACAGGCTGGATTCTGATTTGAACACACTATATTTTGTTACTTTAAAATTCCCTTTATAGTTGCAATTGGAGAAGCTAGTTTTTAGCTGCTGAGAATCTTCTATCCTGAGCTCAACAAACTCTCATCAAAGGCACATAAATAAGATATTGTGGCTGGGGGAGAAATGGTTTCCATAGTCCATTTCAAATAAGACTGAAAAGTATAGGTAAGTGATATTGGATGAATATGGGTAAAAGATTACTGTGACTTTTCTCAATACATCTGGGAAATGCACTTTTCAGGGAGAGGCTATGGAAAAAATAGTTATTATGTGAGCCACACCTGCGATTTGCCAAGTTCATTTATTCCTCAGATACAGAAAGAAACATGTTTTCTTCAATGAAAAACCTTATAATACTGAAATTTTATATACTTCTACAAAATTATGTACGTTTTTTATGCCTTGGTTGTTATGACCATAGTGAAAAATTATTAAAAACGTGCTATCTTTGAAAATATGACATCCTTCTGAATGTAATTGTCCTGTCCTTTCTGGTAATATCTCTTCTATTATAGATGCATAAAGCTGTGTCACAGCTCAATGGAAACTTTTTTTTTTTTTTTTGAAGGGGAAAGAGGTGAATTGGATATGTGAACCTGTAATTTGAATCCAAGAAAAGAAGGAACTGACTTAGATTTGTATTCTGTCAATGGTGCTTTCCATTCTCTCCCTTCCCTTTTCTGTTTGGGATGAATGTCACATGGGCTAAGTAATGGTTCCAGAACTTTAATTAGATTAAGCTAAATTTCCACTGGGCTTGTGACAGTACTGTTTCTCATAAATGTCCTTTGTAAGTTTAGTATCTTTTTCTGGTAAGCTTTTGAATCTCTCTTGTGCTTTGTTTCTGTCTTCTATTTCAACACATGGGAGCTGGATGATAATATTGAGGAATGATACCCTGAAAGTGCCTTGAAGTGTTGTCGGAAAACTAGAACAGTAAATCCTCTGTCTGCTTGGTCGGCCAACCATAAGGTGGCTGATGGTTGTGGAAGAATGTTTCAGCTTCCTCTGTGGGGGAAGTTCTTCACAATTATCACCTGAGGGCTGTTTGCCTGTTTGGGTAGTACTTCTGCCATTGGTCACTGTTGGTAACTAGATCCCGAAAAACAGATTTATCCTGTGACCCAGTATTTTAATTCCATCGTTGCTATGGGGAGCATCACTGGGCATTGCTTTGTCACTACAATTTAAATAACAATCTAACTACTTAAACATAAGAAGCTGTGTTGCTGTATTTGAGAAATCATCTCCTCTTCAAGTTATTTTTGTTGCCTGACCAGAATCTTTTAGTATTTTTGGTAATGTTCACTGCAACAAAAATATATTGCTTACAAGAGCTTGAAGAATTTGAACAAAGTAATTTTCTGTGCCCTGATACAGAATCAGTCCTTCTGTCTTCATATTTTACAACTCTTGGCAACGTTTGTTTAATTTAAGAAAATGATTTTCTTAAGACTGTGCTTTGTGTCATTTTCTTTATCTTTTAAAGTTCAATCAGCAATCCATAGACTCATGTTTAGAATCACTGACAGCCAGCTCCATGAGGTTTGACAATTTGCTCGTTTATGCTGGGATTAGAAACTACCACTTACTGTATTCGGTACTGTCATCCGAAAAAATAAGATCAGCTTCCCTGCTTTTAGAATTAGATCAGCATCATCAGTTGCCTTGCACAGTTTTCCAGATGTTCAGACATTCTTGTAAATCTGTAACCACCAGTGTCCTTTCTTTACTGCTTCTCTCTACAACTGTTTGCAATTTCACTTGTTTCTGTAGAAGCGAATGTATTACACTTAATAATCACAGTTTTTTCTTTACTTATTCACAGAACTCTTTTGAATGCTGCTGTTCTGAACTTGCTGGTTTTGGCTTAATTATGGCTTTTGGCTTATCCGGTTGAAACGAGACTGCTGATTTTTCATTTTTGAGAATCTATTGTTATATCTGTAATTTCGTGACAGTAGTGGGGGAAGATGCAAATCTCTGCGGGATGTTTGAGTGGGAACAATACAGTGATTTGGATGTCTATTCAACAGGAGAGAATTTGTGTAAATGTAAATCAAATATAAGATAAGTGAAAGGGGATGTGAACACAGACTGTTTGAGCTGAAGGGATGGACCTGAAAGTTGGATCCTCATGGAAATAATTTGGGGGGGGGGGGGACAAAAAAGGTTTGCTTTTTATCCGTTAGGAAAAAAAACTTTTATCACAAACCTGAATTATAGATGCTTTGTAGAGTGCTTGGGGATTTTAGGTTCAAAGGTGCTATTATAATATAGGTGAAGCAAATAAGATTAGTTATTTAATTTCAGTATGGGTTGTCATGTAAACTAGTGGATGCTACTAAGTGAGACCGTTCCTCACGAAGGTAATCTGTGGAGTTAGATAACTGTATTACTCATCAGAAAACAGCTCAGAGTCTGTCCAGGAAGGTTTTGGAAACTGGTGGAGAGAAAGGAATATAATGAAAAGGCTGGGGGAGRTTGTTTCTTGCATTTAGGGGGGTATTATTGCTAGATTACAGGTGGAAAAAAAATGCATACTGGGGTTCATTAGAGAGGAGTAGAGAAAGCAAATGCATGCACACCTGCTCCCCTTAGCCAGGAGATACTTCTAGAGGTTGGAGTATTTCTGTCTTTTTCCCTTTCCAGTCCGCTCTTTGTGACGTGGAAGACGGGGCGAGACAAGCGGCTTCGTGGCTGCATCGGGACCTTTTCAGCCATGAATCTTCACTCAGGACTCAGGGAATACACATTAACCAGGTAATTACGTTGAAAATGAAATAAATCTGAAATCAGTTTAATTTGCTGAAGATCTATAAAGATTCAAGGTTGAGAGATTTTATTGGATTGACATAGGTTCAGTTTAATATGGTTCACAATAAACCTGAGAATTGTATGGTRGTTAGGGTGAAGTAATATATCAGGATTTAGTGGAACAGCTTTGCAGCAGGTGAATTTTGGTTGACTTTTTAAAGCTAATGTCAAATCTGTCTTGCATACTAATAGTTTTGACATCTTGCCAGCACATAATCTCTCTCCAACTGCATTAAGTGGAGGACAGCGTAAGGAAGCTTGCACTACCGTTTGCATATTGCAGTTCATTAGATTGTGAATAGATGCAGACCACTTTCTCCGCAGTAACAAAGATAAAAATGTTTCACAGAGGCATAATCAAAACTGAATTAACCACCGTAATCTCTGAAAGGCCAACGTGTAGGGCATAACTGAACATTTCACATTTTGATGTGGTGTTTGGTGTTAGGCAATATATCTTCTGTTCCCTTTAGTGCACTTAAGGACAGCCGATTTCCCCCCCTGACCCGCGAGGAGCTGCCCAAACTCTTCTGCTCTGTCTCCCTCCTCACTAACTTTGAGGATGCCAATGACTACCTGGACTGGGAGGTGAGAACAGGTGCATTTGGAACTCTGCATCACTCTCTCGTTCCGTTCGGGTTCGGGTTAGTACATGGTAATGTGTCTCCTTCGTTACAGGGGTGTTTGGGCATCGTAGCTGGGAATCGAAGAAATGGGGGTGGGACACTGAAAGGGAGGAAGATGATGGGCTAACAGTTTGGTTTTGGTTGGGTGGGGATCTGAGTGGGAATAAAGGGGAAACAAGTGTTTTATGGATTTGGCCCAACAGGAAATAGGTTTAGATACATATGTCAGTAGAAGCCTGGGAAGTATTCTGGTGCTGTGAATAGAAACTGGGAATAAAAGAAGTAGTTGAGACCTAAGGTGTGGATGAGTTTTAGCACATTGTACATAAAAATGTATTTAGTTTAAGAAGGATTAAATAGACTTTGTGGTTGGGCTAGTTTGGGCATGGCCCTTGTGTAGAGATTCTTGTCTTTCTGGGCCAGGGTAAGAGATGGAAAACCATCCTGTCAGAAGTCTGTACCTGACTGACTTCAGGAGAAATGGCAGGGAGACTGGTTGGGCTGGTCTGGGAAAGGAGGCAGAGGTCCTTTACACTGCTGTTAGGAGAGCTGCTCATTAGGCCTGCCTGGCAAGGGCTGAGAGAGGGGAGGAAAATGTCATTTACCCAGGCAAAAGCTATAGCCAAGCTGGCCAGTGAGGCAGAGGTACCGCAGTGTTGTGATAATAACAAATCAATCATGGACTCGGTCCTAGCAAACACCTCTTATTTGGCTATTCATTTCCATCTATAGGTTGGGATCCATGGGATCAGAATAGAGTTCATCAATGAGAAAGGTGTCAAACGCACAGCCACGTATTTACCTGAGGTTGCTAAGGAACAAGGTGGGTTTGAGATGGCAACCAAACATATCAGTACATTATGTCACAGAACTGGGTAACTTAAATCTCTGGATTTTGGATTTGGATTGCAATGCTTTCCTTATAGTAATGCCATGGAGCCACCAGGCTTAATCTGGATAACTGACACCTGATACAGCTGCTGCTGGGTTTTCATCTGGCCTTTCTCTCATCCCACATCCATGCACAGTTGTATCTTAGTGTAAACATGTTCTAGGGCTTAAGAAATAGAGGATCTCAAAGTATGGACCTTCCAGCTTCATTCAGCATTGCATCTTTCCTCTTCTATGTTTCTCCTACCAACTAGGATAACTGCAGGCTGCACAGCACCAACAGGAGAGTCCCTTTCCTCCTCATTCTTGCTAAAGTAGCGTCCTCCAGATGAGGGCAGGAAACAGGGCCCCTCTGGAGCACACTTCCCACTCAAATTAGTAGTGGTCACCATGGTAACTGCTCAAAATATTGCCTCCTTTCCTCCACCTAGCAGAGTGGAGTTGTCGCATCCTCCTGGCTCTGGGGCAAAAGACTAAGGTAGGAATTTTAACTCTGATCTCTCACATAGCAGTGCACTGTGCTATCACTAGAGCATCAGGCTGATCCCAGTTTGTCTATGTAAAGAGCTAAGTATTATCTTATTTTAAGGCTTAGAGAGCTAAACTTGAGTGCCACGCGGTAAAACAGTTCAGGGTGCCTGCAATAGAAGCAAGGTGCAGACTTTCATAAGAAGAGAGGTCGTATGGAAAATGTTCCAGTAGGAGTTAGGGTTGATATGTGCAGGTAGTGTGCATGCATGAGGCTGTGTGTCCAGTTCACCTTTGGTATTTATAAAGCTCAGAGTTTCCTGTTCTTGTAATTTGCTTTTTTAGAGGCCTTTTATGTGTCTGTTTTATTTTTCAAACATCATTTTTATATTGAAAATTTCCCTTGCTTTTATTTTTCAACAGACTGGGATCAGATCCAGACCATAGACTCCTTACTCAGGAAAGGTGGCTTTAAGGCTCCGATTACCAATGATTTTAGGAAAACAATTAAACTCACCAGGTTAGCTGATGTTTCAGTCTTTTTATATTTTTATTTTGTAGTGATTTATGGGTAATGTGAGTTATTTCTGTTTGGCATAAGTTGTTACGCTTCTTTCAGATGAAAAACATAGGCTGAAAGGCAACATTGTAAATGCTGTGTAAGCTAAATAATGTATATGGATGAAGTGTAATGTGTTCAGTCCACACAGGATCAAAATGAGCATTTTTTTCTAAGAGAAGTGTCACTGTTTTTTAATATTATCTGTTTTTTAATATAATCATCCACATGAAAGATCAAAAGAAGCAGAACCTTTGAAAGTTGACAAGGTTGATTCTTCTGTATCTTTACAATGGATTTCCTTTTCTCATTCTGTTCCTCTGTGGATGCTGTAGCTATTTGGAGGTGACAGCTCTCTCAAAACCAAACCACTCTCAAAGCTGGCTGATTTTCAGAATTTGCTTGCTTTTCCATACACCCAGCTGCCCTACTGGTTCAGCTCCCTTTATGTTAGTAAAAATCGGGACATTCTGCTTTTGTCTAGAAACACCATGATTTTTCAGGTCGCTCCTTACCTCTGGAGAAATTAGGTGGAAATGTAGGGGGGGGTTTTAACAGGAGAGGACAGGATGAAGTTTTTCAGTAAAACCTGGTGTAACACGGGCTTAACGTCAAAATGGTTGTGAGCTGTRCTGTTGTATGCTATGCTCAGAAGCACACCTTCATCCCCTCTTGGCATCTCTGGTCTCCCAAAAGGACTTTACGTTTTGTGGATTCTGATTGCACAGCATGGACTAGTCACATGCACTCTTTAGTAAACCTCCCTTTAGCTGGTTCTCCATCATTTGTTTTTGCTAGCCTTTCAAATATGAAGATCACCACAGAAGTAAATAATACTGAAATACTGTTTATTTTGTCTCTGAAACTTTGTCATCTTATTCCAGCAAACATTTTGCCCCTTTTTTCACAGCAAGCAGATAAAAAGAATACAAATTGATTGTTTGCTTCCTGTGTCCCCAAACTGCCGCTTCAGGAGTCACCTTAATTATGATTGCCTTGAATAGGGCTCAACTTTTGGGACATTGAAGCATATCTAATTCAAGCTTAGAAGGGTTCTCTCTCCATACAGACAAAGTATTTTTTGAAGTTAGTGAGTGCTGCTTCGTCATTATTGCCTGTGAGCTAAAAGATGACATGGGATGAACGTTTTTATGTCTAGTCTCTTCATATTGCATAAGCTGTTTACATTTTTTTATTCTTACGCTGTTTCCATAGGTACCGCAGTGAGAAGGTGACAATCAGTTATGCAGAATACATGGCTTCCCGTCAGCATTGTTTCCAGAATGGCACTCTTCATGCCCCCCCCCTCTACAATCATTACTCCTGACACACGGCTGCATGACCAGTCCCACCCCCCAGTTGCTGCCAACGGCTAYGACATCATTGGGGCAGACGCCTCCTCTTCCTGGTCCAGTTACTTCTATTACTGCACCATTTTATGATGCTAGCTTCCGTTGCCAAGTCTGCCTTCCAGCTGACCTGGGGGGAGGATGAGAGCATGACAGAACTTGAGGGGCCCAAGCCTTATCTCAGCCTTCCCTCCGAACGGGGGTTCAGTTGGATTGGGGCTCCGTGTCTAGGAACTGTCGTGAGGTGCAGAAGACCTCTAGGAGTGGAAGTGCCACTTCAGATTGATCTGTTCTTGTGTGTTACCGACACTCTGGAAACTTGAGTTGTTCGTTATGGAAGCCCCCCAGATCAAGTAGGAGCATTCCCCTGGCAGCCTGGGCAACGGAGTCCAACAAAACATTTTTTAGGTTATTTTTAATTTTTTTTAACCTCTGGTATCTGTTGTGTACCAAGAGCTGATTGCAGTCCCCACACATCGCAGGCGGACATTATGATATGGGGAGGGTTGAACGTCTGGATAGCACCCCATCCTCATGGACAGAACTCTTAAAGATGTGAAAAAACTTTGGACGGTATTGTAGATGAATCTGTTATTTAAGTAAACCCCAGAAGGTTTTAATTTGCAGATCCCACTGTAGGTTGGATTCTCTAGGACTCCATTTGGTTCACAGTTTGTGGGGTTTTTAGACAGTGCTTTGTAATGTAGCCTGCTATGAAATAGAATGCTGTTATGCCTCTAAGAGAACAAAACGTAAAACGCTGTTTACGTGAAGGACAAGGTCCTTGGGTGTCCCTGCACAATCCTCTCTGTTACTGCTGTTACTACTAAGTTTTGTGTCCAAACATTTGTAACGGAGCCTGATTGGATTAGGGATGGGGAGGGATTTGCAGGGCATTGCCTGTAGTCATACCGGTGAGACTAGTGACTGAAATTTGTTTAACTTAAGCAAACAGTCTCGGGGACCTTCCTTTTTATAGGACAGCCACTTTCTCTCGGGTGACTATGGATCTTGAAAATTGTCAGTATTCCAGTTTATAGCAGGACTATGGAATAAAGCTATGTAGTTTTGCTGGTAAGTTATTATCTTATACAGTTTAGTCGTTACCACATCAAGGCAATGAGGGGGGAAAATCTGTATTACCCAAACTGTATGAAACTCATGTGCATTGTGTATTTCTTCTCCCGTCATTGATGATTACAAGAAATACTCTCTTCTAAGAGGAAGATACCAGTTATCTAGTTGTCATTCGTCAGAGTCATTGAGGGATGTCATAAACTGTAAATTATGACACCCTCTCAATGAGGTCACTGGATTCAGAAAATTACACTTGATTTTTGCAAATATCTGAAGGGTCAGCAATGATGAGGAAAGAAAATATAAGTGCATAGCAGAGTAATGGCTATTTGGTTGCATATATCTTTAAAATTTGTTTGTGTGTGGTAATGATGGCTTTTAAAGCTGGCTGGTGTTTAAGCCTGAAGTTGTGATGCGTTCTCCCCTGGCATTGCAGGGGATAGGTTGGATAGAAACCTCAAAACTGCATGCTGCTGCTCCTTCTGGTTCTAGAGAAGTGAACAGAATCCTGCAGTTTTGCTTCATAACGGTGTCATGTTCTGCTGCTGGGGGTAGAGACGTGAGGGAAAGGAGGGGGTCCTATTCTGGATAACTGTGCAATATCGACCCAGCTTCCCTCCTGTACTGGGTCATTCTTACAAATTGCCACTTTTCCCTTGTGATGTTGTTGAAAAGCAATTGAAGATTAAGGGATTGTTTCATGATTTCCTGCTGCTGAGAATAAATCAGTCTTGTTACAAACTCGAGTGGTTTGTAATTACTCTCCCAGGTGCCGTGGAGTGATGGGGGAGGGTGGGGTCAGCTCTGGACATACCACTCACCTTTCAGCTGTCAAACAGTATGATACATAGGGCTACACTCATTACTGTTCAAATGTTCTATGTTAGAATTTAATTTCTAAAAGGTTTAAAAAAAAGCAAAAAAATGGTGCTAAAACTTCACCCCTGAGCACGCTCAGTGAGACTGGTCATGCAGGCATATAGTGCCAGGCTTTTCAACTCTATTGTTTCTTTTTCAAATGTTTGCCCTGTTCTGTGTCTTCAACAGTGTATAGTGTTTTCCTGATTTCATTTATTTGAATAGGGGATGACTAAGGGGTGGGGTGGGGAGGGTTAGCTGTCATTTTTAAAGAACAGAATTTTAGGATTGAGTGACTTGGTTGGCTTAAGCCTGAAGTGGGCTGGATGGTTTTGGACTGGGGAGGCCTTATCCCCTCCCACTTCCATTTCCCCACTCAGTCTGTTTAAAAAAAAAACAACAAAAACACAACAAACAAAAACGCCTCTAAATATGTACCGTGTTCTTGTCTTCTTGCAGTGAGAAGAGGAGCTAGCAGATCAGAAACACTGGTCTGCTGCCTAAGAAACAGGCCTCTCAGCTTTAGTCCCATAAGGGTCCAGCTGTAAAATCAATTGAAAAGTGTGTCAATAGTTAAGCCATCTCAGAAAAATGTATGACAGGGACAGGTGGGTCTCAGAAATAATCCCATTTCTAGATCATTACATGGCAGCTATGCATAAGGATGAAAAGTAAACTAGAAACAAAATGTATTTTCAGTTGCCTAAGATGGAGGCAACCAAAATCAATGACCAATGCAATTTAGGAATTTCTCTGTGGTTACTTGGCTGGGACAGCAGGCTAGAACTGCTCTTCCTCAAAGCAGTTCTCACCTGGTTTGCTATGGATTTAACTCATCCTTAGTAGCAAGTGCCTTATGGTCTAGAAGGGCTTATTCTCATGACAACCACAGCTGAGAAATAATCTCACTGCAATTATGAATTGTCTTTGTTTTACAGTAAATACAGGAGAATGTCTTTGATCACTGGAGTCTGTCAGTGTTAGAATGTTTCCACTGTGAGGTTCTTAAATTTTTCTTCATAATGTTAAACAGTCAATCTCAACTGAGGCCATTTCAGTTTGAAAAGGTTTTATCATCAAAATATCACATATCTACGATTTATAAGAACAAAAATATTCTGTAAGAAAATCTAAGGGTTCATTTTAACCTTTGCACAGGATAATTTGTTTTCATAGTACATTAACATCTGCATTCTTCACTGACTATTAGTGCTGTTTTCTGTTTGTATTCTGGAACCTACATGTTCTTTTTTTTTTATTTTTTTGGTTAATTTATTTCCTTAAAGCAGGAGACCTCTTTTGACCTTCAGTGCAGAGATGTCAGACCAATTCTTTGTATTACACTTGGTTGCCTCCTACCTATATAATAACTTCTGAGTGTAAATAATTGAACTCTATCCTCTAATGAAGTATTGTAGAGAATAAATCATAATGGATAAAGACTATTTGTACTGTCCTCTTTATGTGGTTTCTCACAGCCTTTATGGGGAATAAGATGAAATCTTTCTCATCAAGAAAGATGAAGAATATACTACATCATGTATGAATACCAAGCCTCTAAATACCCTTCCACATCCAGGACCAGGGAAGTTTTCAGCATGGGGTAGTAGCTGTCTGGGAGCACAAAAATAATCACAGTTAGGCTTACTAGAAAAAAGTGGAGATAGTAAGAAAATAAAAAAAAATCTAAACGCTTTTCATTATTAATGGTATAGCAAAATATCCTAAAGTATGTTCACCTGACAATAACTCCTTCCATTATACAGCACATACATGCTGAATTCTGTAGCATACTAAAAATCCTGAATTTGTAAATCCAGTTTAAACTGCTAATAGCATTTTGTTTGGGTTTTTTTTTGTCTTCAAGTGATCTTAAAAAAATAACTTCAGGAAAAAAATTCCATCTTTTCAGATTTTTGCTAACTGTTTGAATGTTTTCTTTGGGACAAGATCAATTGAATAATTTAATAGTTTTGATGTAAGTACCTCTGGCTTAAATATATTTTCCATACACTTTCAGGTTATTGCCCATTTCTGATCTATGGCAAGGATGCTACATTTGCTGTTTGTGATTCTTGGGAAGGGCAGCCATGGCTATCAATGAAGAACAGGTATAAGACCAAAAAAAAAAAAAAAAAGAAAAAGTGTGTGTTGGGGGGGTGATTTGACTTAAATATGCCTGGGAAGCTCACTGACTTGAGGGCAACTCCAAAAAGCATGCAATCTACCAATTAGACTTCCCAGGAAGATTTAAGAAATGCAAGTAGGCAAAAAATAATTTTCAGTAAATATGCTTCTGGTACTCGTGAAGCTAGAAGGTAAATTCCTTAAGCAATGTGAGGAGTGGAATGAGGAGGACTCTCTGGCTAACATGAGTTTCATGTGATTCCCATTTTAAATTCTGAAGTCACCCATAAAGCTAGCATCCACTGCTGTCAGATAAGCTACCAAGCATATTCTTTCAACTCTTGTCAGCTACAATAGTGACTTATGTGTATATTTTTATGGCATATATATTACTTGATTTTTTATTTGTTTCACATTTAAACAGTCTGGCTTAAAAAATGTCCAGTATTTTTCATCAGAGGTTCTTTTTTTGCTCACTGTGACTGTAGTAACATTCAGCAACTCACTGTGAAGATGAGTTCAGGTTGAAGCAAGTGTACACAAGATTGCATACTGAAATAGTTCAATCTCTACTAAATGTTGAGCACCAGGATAATTCTCCAGAAAACACTTTCTTCTGTTTTCAGTTCTGTTTGAAATAATAAACAAGAAGAATTACTCATTTAGCACTGAGTTTCTTCTAAAAACAAGTTATAAAAGGTGGGGAGAAACCTCTACAAGATATTTCAAATTAAGATTACTTGCACATTTTTATTCAAAACTTAAAATAGAATTTTATTTTTGGACAAGGTTTATATTAAAAACTACCTAATTGTGACTGAGAAATGCCCCTTCTCAAAAATAAAAATTAAAACCAAAACACTTTTGCATGCAACTCAATCTATATTTATGCTGATATACTTCTTTGGCTTATGAGGATTGCTCTCAAACTGAATTGTAGCACATGGAGCAGTGGGATACTGAGCTTTGTTCACAAACTGTTCCTGCTACAATTTGTGACAAGATGAGCTTTGAATATGTTTTAATGTTCACTCTCAAAACACAGAAAGCCCAGAAAACTAGCCTTACCCTGCTCCTTAAAACAAATATGTAACCCTATAAACTAATGATCGGTACCCAGACAGTCGAACCATAGTTTTTCTTTAAAAACGGTTAGCTAGGCTACTTTTATAATCAGATGAATTCTGATGTGAATTATATTATTGACAGGTTGTACATTTTATGTTTAGATGTCATATATGTGTATTAAACTTACCAGATTCTGCAATTGCCCTTTTTTACATTGAGGTCTATTATCATTTTATTATTTTATATAACTTTATATTGCTAATATATGCTCATTCAGTATAGTTTTGGGTATATAATTCTAAAAGTGAAAATAAATGAAGGTAAAATGCTATGAAAATGTAAACTTGACTTGTACATAGAAGATTTTTTTAATATAAATTATACTTGAAGAACACAGATTAAAAAATGTGTATCTTGTGCAATAATGGTTATTATGGCACACATTAATCGGAGCGGGTGAAGTTATTTCCACAAGGATGTTGATCTATTCCTATCAAATGCTAGAGAAGCTGATGACTTGATGAAAAAATTTAAGGTTTTGATATCCTAACCTTACCACTCTTGATCTGTCAACATTCTTGCATTTTTTTTTTAAGTTGAGGGGTTTCGGCACTCCACACAAAAATAATTACTGCTAGAAAGCTGAAAAGGTAAGATGGACTGTTAGGAAGTCAGGACTGTTTTCAGTCAGAAATCCTAACAGGATTTCTTTTCCTGGTGAATTAGAAAAAGGGGAAGGATATTACAGAATACTCTCTATGCTTATACTGTTAATGAAACATCCTTGCTATTAGTTCTTCCTACGTTTTATCACATTGACATTTTTAGGTAAGTGCTTTTTGTAAAGATCTGTGTTGGTGCAGTTGTTACTGTGTTCGTTTTTAAACTGTGCCAACACAGAAATTGCCATGGTGGGTCTAACTAACAATCCCCTAATACCCTGCCTCCAATAAATGACAATCCTTTTTGCCCTAGAATATGTAATTGTAATGGCTCTTTTGACGATAAATTAATTTGGTCAAATTGTTTTTTTTGCATCTGTTCATTTTAGGATATGACCAGTGAACATGCATGAAACTTCCTATTTCACTCACTTTAATCTATTGCATTGTCCTTTTCTATGCACTTTTTCCAATCCAATTCATAAATGCTACTGAAACACTCATTATAAAGAAGAAGAAGCCACTGCATTTTAAAAAGGGAAGAGTCAGGCACTTTGTTATGTTTGGTCTGTGTAAGTGACTGAACAAAATTTCTGTGTTTTTAACTGTATTTTTTAAAATCTACAAAAAAGATGGAGAAGAAGCAGGTTTCTTTTGTGACTATTCTCTCCAGACCTTAACAAAACACATCCATGATAATGAATCTTTAAATCTTTATCTTTCATGATAGCCTCTTTCGCTGTACCTTTAAACCCTTGCAAGTGTCTGGCTTTCTCTTAATTGTTTTAGTTTTCATATACTTAAGTAGAAAGGTATTTGGGTAAAAGAACAAAAAAAGAAATTAATAGCTTAAACTTCCACAAGCTGCCTACTGTTTGGAGAATCATAATGGTCTGAGCAGAGAGGTTATTTGAGAAGCCAAGTTATTTTAAATGCTTCTCGTCAATCTGGCATGGATTTCCTTGTTTTCTTGTAAACCTAATTGAAATGGTTTAATTTGCCAGATGTTGCCTGAGATATTTTTATTCCCTCTTCCTGAACGTCTTTCTGCTTGTACCACTTAGCAAATTGGTTTCAATCAGTTTCTCCACCATGCTTCTCTCTCTAGTCAACAAATTTTAAAGATCGAAGATTTGGTCCCTATATGTTCTTACAGCTTATTCTTAGCACGTTCCTTCTCCCAGCATGTAGGAAGCAATTCACTTAGGCACAGATGCACGTTTGTGAGAACAGGAGTTCTTCTGTTTCATCGTAAATCCCCCGAAAGTCTATTTTTGCTTTTCTTTAAGGGCGCAGGATGACACAGTGAGGTCTGATAAGATGATTACTTTAAGAGTCTTAGGCTGCTTAGGCACTTACATGCGAGGTCTCCAGGGGAAAATATTACTCCAGAAGTTGTTTTGCTGGCAGTGTTCCCACGACCTGGGAACTATAATCATTTTCAGCCTGCCTACAAGGTTTTAGGGGTCGATAGATCACTGCTCGATACTCTGCGAAAGGCAACCTCCCTTCCAAAGTGTCTGTACACTCGCTATTTATATCGATAGGTGATACTTGTATCGATACAAGCTTAGCTATATTAATCACAGTAAGCTAGATGGAAACTCTGGTATGGACAGTCAGTTTTTGTGGGCCCCTGATGCACTTCAGTGCCGGATCAGGCCGGGGAAAGTGCACCCGCTTCTGCGCAAGCAGGTGCCTGCTGTGGGGGCCCGCTGCTCCTCTCCTCAGCGACTGTCTCAGCACGAGGGTCCCTCCTGTACGGTTCCCTGCGCGAGACACGCTCGGCAGACTTCTAGGCCGCTTTACGGGCTGTAAGCCTCGGGGCTGAAAGGTCTCGCTGTTCGCGCTGCCGCCCTCGCGGAAGCAACGCTGCAGCGCCCGCTCGAGACGCGAGCCCGCCCCCCGCCGCCGGGCGCCTCGCCGGCCCCCCCTGGCGGCGCGCCGAGGG
>NW_020450772.1:3112032-3191422 GCF_003343035.1 Apteryx rowi
TGGAGCCGCGCGGCCGTTGGAGCCGCGCGGCCGTTGGAGCCGCGCGGCCGTTGGAGCCGCGCGGCCGTTGGAGCCGCGCGGCGCCCGGGGGGCCCGTCTGAGGGCCTGAATCCCCGTTTCCCGGCAGGGAGCCCTCCGACAGGGACTGGTGCTCGCTGATTAGCCCCAGCTCTGCTCGGCCCCCAGATTTCCCCGCTTCTTGTTACGTATTCCCAAACGTTAAAAAGCGGAGATAATAAATATGTATTTACAGAACCTGAGGTAAAAGTATATATATTTACAGAACCTACGATTGCTGGGATTTTCTTATTTACATGCTTCATTAAATGTATATGCAAGAAAAAAAATGCTTCGTTTTGGGTTGCAGTTAAAAGATTCTTGGTTTTTGATCTGATCATCAGTTTATCATTAATATGTCTTGGCATAAAGATACTGTTTTATTTTGGAAATCACCTGTCTAGAACTTGAATGGTAACTAGTGATCTTTTTTACAGCAATTTTTTCAGAAAACCATTCTGGAGCTGTGTTTGCTCCTCAGAGGTGTCCTGGAAAAGGAAAAATTGAGATTACGCTGCTTATCTGAGTTATGAGGAAAAGGGTAGTCCTGAAGGACTTTGCTTTTGCATGTTTTCACACTAAAAGCTATATCCTACCCAGGACCAGCCTGTGACATTCCCACTCCATGCAAAATAAAATAAAAATTGCCAATCCCTTTCTAGCCGTGACCAAGCTAGACATTTTTACCCCCCCCCAAAAAAAAAAAAAAAGCGTTGAAAAGGCACTCTGGAATGCCATCCCTGATCCTGCTGCTTTGAACAGCTCATACTGCTCATGGAAAGCAATGTATTGAAAGACCTTATTATTGGAATAAATACAGTGATAATTATGATGATGATGAGCAAAACCAAGAAGAGTTGAGCTACTAAAAAGGAAAAAAAAATCTGTTAAGATTGGTTCAAACTTTTTTCTGTTAATACAGAATTTCAGTGGGTCAATTAGTATTTCAAGTAAATGAAACCTTTTTTTTAAATGTTCAGCAGCATCCATGTTTAATTAAGAACTGTGTGGAAGCCTTTCAAGACCATAGATGCCATTTCTGATTTTTCTGCATGTTATMGTTCTAAATATTTTTTTCTGAAGCAAGTAATGCATTGTTTAACTTCTGCCAAAAATGAGTGAAGAGAACATTTTGCAAAAATGTGACAAATCTGGTGATTGTGGCTGCGAATGCAAAACACGTGGCCAGAAAGACAAACACATTGGAACATCACTCAAAATGCTATAATTTTTATCTATATTTTCATTATGAAATGCAGTCCAGTCACTGATGTAAAGGCCTTGCATAATTACAGTGAAACACATTGTTAATCTTCTTACTGTCCAAAGCTAGATTTGTATACAAAACTTCTATAAATGGACTTTTTCATCCATGCTTTACCTTATTTTATGCTGGTGTTCACTCATTCATGTGAAGAATTTGAAACTGCGGAAACTCTTCTGAATTCAGAAGTACATATGCTTCTTGAGCATCGCAAGCAACAGAATGAAAGTGCAGAAGATGAGCAGGAGCTCTCAGAAGTGTTCATGAAAACTTTGAATTACACAGCCCGCTTCAGCCGCTTCAAAAACCGTGAAACCATTGCCAGTGTTCGTAGGTGAGTGGAGGAGTTAGGATATAAGATTATACTGGGGGCTTTGATATGTAATGTTGGTGCTGTTTTATGAAAGTACAGTTTAGTGGGTGTTTTTCTGATTTTGACTTCTAGAATTCTGAATCATGTCTTTCTGGAGAGGCAAGAAACTTGATTGTAATTCTTTTTGGAGGGTTTCACTTGGTCTAAGGTCAGGCCTTCTTAATGGCTTTGATATCAGTATTTAAGTGACAGCAGATTGGAATAAATGAAAATATTTTCTAGACTACATGCAGAAAAATTCTGTGGAATTGGGGTTAATGGCTGTGATATTTTTTTCTGTATTCAGTTAGGCCCTTTTATCTTTCTTTTTTATCTTACTTGTAATTTCACCACCTTGTTGTCTTTACCTACAGTTTGCTGCTCCAGAAAAAGCTCCATAAATTTGAATTGGCATGTTTGGCTAACCTGTGTCCTGAGACAGCCGAAGAAGCCAAAGCTTTGATTCCTAGGTGAGTGTTTATATAGGTTGAAGAGACTGCTTTATAGTTTGTTGTGGTCTAAGGCTAGCTATGGACAGATACCTTCTCTTCAGTCCACCTGTGTTAATGGAAAAACTTTTTGTCTCCATTTTTCTTCATCTCCCCATTGATCTGTTGGTGGGGTAATCTTTTAAGTGCCCCTAATATATGGAAGATAAAGCTGACTGGATTAAGTCTAAACAGTTTTAATGGGGGATTGTACCTAGCTATTTTTTGTTTCCTTGAAGTGAATGAGACAGTGCTCCTATGAATTGTTCAAGTGGGACAGCAACTTCTTCTATTATCATATCTTGATTTGCTAGCTTATGGCCTGAGATACACGAAGAAGTGAAACACTAATCTGAATTACTGTTTCTGCCTTGTATGGTAGGATTTCATAGTCAGTTGGACTGGTTTATGAGTGTAAGGCTACATGGACTTCATTCAGAGATTTATTTAAACCTGCACCTGCCTTGCCTTTCTGATATAATGATTTGAAATTGTTCAGTAAAAAGTTAAGGAAAGGATAGTGTTTTCTAATTTAGAGAGGAGGCACAGCATAGGACTTAGAGTGATATCTGTACAGTAATGTTATAGAGGGTGCCTCGTGGTACCATAAAGGTGGGTAATGATGGTGTTGAGACTGACAGGAGGAAATTACAGATATTGAAATGAATTTGGGGGATGGGAGGGAATATTTCTAAAACCTTTGATGTACCCTCGTTGATCTTATCTTGCAGCCTCGAAGGCCGATTTGAAGATGAGGAATTACAGCAGATTCTTGACGATATTCAGACGAAACGCAGCTTCCAGTATTAGGGCTAATGCTCAGCCCCTTCATATGAACAGAAAAATCGGAGAACTTTGGTTGTTTCTTGGCACTCTGGACCAATCCAGTAACTCCCGGGCTGAGTAAGGGGAGTTGCAGATGAAGAGTACTCCAGCTTGGTGTCGTACGCAGATGCATTCAAACTGGAAATCACTTTAGTCTTTTTGGTTTGTTACATGTATAATATTGGTAAAGACTCCTGTATGGTGAGAACCAGAGAGCCTGAAATGTCCTTTCTCAGCGGCTCCTGTACTGGTTTCTTCCAACTCCCTCTCCCTGATTTGGGAATCTTCAACATGTTTCTGGTTTTTAGCAGAAGTGTAGATGTGACTTTTTTTTTTTTTTTGTGAACTACTAAGAGAGGGAGAAACTTCTTCTGACTGACTGTTGGAAGGCTTAGTGATGGGAGAATCAGGATTAAGATTTATGTCTTCTTTTTTTTAATTGTTTGATTGAGACAGTGGATTTTTACCACTTCAATAATTTTGTAGCATTGTTCAGTGTAAATTAAAAGATGTTTCTAATTAAGGTCCATGTTTTGTAAATATAACTTGAGTATTCTGATTTGATTTATGAAACCTTCTTGATAAAAAGAGTAACCTGGAAGAAGGCAAAAAATCTTTATGGGAAAGAACAGCTGGGACAAAGAGGAAGACAGATGTGTCAAGTCAGTGCATTACTTGATAAATGATAAGCACAGAGATTCACTTACACGACAAAGGGAAAGGAATATAATACTTATTATTTCAACTCTGATTTGAAACTTAATGTTGATACGATATGCAGAAAGACTAAGTTGTTCAATCACAACTGGCTGAGCTACCCCAGCTGAGGCATGTTGCCTCATAAGAAGAGCATTTATATCTGCCCTTCAGTGCCATTATGTCTCCTGGAAGCCAATAAGCCAGACATGTCTCTCTAATTAATCACAGTATCGGTAATTGGATAAGAATAATTATAGCAAAAGAAAACAAAAACAAAGCAAAGCAACATAGTGAATCCTTACTTTATAACTCAGTGGCCCCTTTTGATGTTGGGTATGGTTTCCAGTAAGTGCTCTCAATGTAGCTCATTTTAATCTGTCCTGTGAAATATTTGTTCAAGCAGCTTTAAGAAATTTTATTATTTAAAAAATACAAGATCTCTTTTCTTAATGAGAACTCATTTTTTATTCAAAACAATCTCTACCTCCTTCCTTACTTCTGGGTAAAAGGAAGTAATAATTGTAATTGGGAGACATTGCTAATTGTTGATACATTTATAAGCTGCTCTAAGACTCGAGAGGATAAATATAACAGGCTCAGTGATCTGAAGCCGATCTCAGGAGATTTGCGTCATCCTCCGCAAATAGATAAATAACTATAAGCACTGGGGTTAGTTCTTGATGGTTGTCTTTTGAATCAGTCGGGGTGGTAGAGTGGAGGAGAACTGTGTCACGTGCAATTACGTGGTAGAGCCGAGCAGCTGGGTATTTTATGAGCATTTTGTGTTATTTGCTTCACTATTAATACTTAATAACTGCTTCGTGTTACATGGTTAGGTGAGGTGGAAAGTGCACAGCAACGCATTTTGGAAGCAACAGTTTGACCTAGTCTCTGTAGGACAGCGTTTTAAAGAACCTGCAAGCAGCAGAAGCAGCCAGGGTGCTTGCTGCTGCCGGCGCGGTGCCAACACCTCCCCGAGCGGGGCGCCGCCGGCAAGCGCAGGATCCCGCCGCCCCGCCGCCGCCGCCCGGCTCCTCAGTGCGCATGCGCGTGCCGCTTCGCGCCTCCACCTGCGCGGGGAGGGGTGGGGGGCGCCCGGCTTCCGGCTGCGCACGCGCAGGCTGCCTCGCGGCGGAAGGGGCGCGGAGGAAGCGCGCCCCCTCCCTGCTGCGCCTGCGCCCTCCCCGCCGCGCTGCCCCTGCAGGCGCGGGGCCCGCCTCTCGCGCCAGGGAGCGTGGTGACGTAGGGCGCGTGCGCCGCCCCGGTCGCTGGTGGGGGGAGGAAGATGGCGGCGGGCCGCGGTGGGGGCTCGTGAGGCGGCGGCGGCGGCGGCTTCCGGGGCCGGGGGGGACGAGGCGAGCGGCGAGGCGCCGGGGCGCGGAGTCGGCGTGCGGGAGACCAGCTGGACGGTGAGTGCGGCTGGGTGCCGGGCCGCTGGCGGGGCCGGCGCAGGGGTGAGGCGGCTGGGAAACGCGGCTCCCTCCGCCATTTTTAGGCCGCGGCCGAGGAGCGGTGCGGCCGGGGCCGGGAAGGGGCCGAGCCCCGGGGCGGCGGGTGCGGCACAGCGGGGCCGCCCGGGCTGTGGCGGCCTGGGGAGCGCGGGGGCCCGGGCCCTGTCCGTGGGCAGAGCCGCGCGCCGGGCCCAGCTCCGCGGCGCCGGGCCACGGCGTGGGGTGTGCTGGAGGGCTGAGGCGGCGGCGAGAGCTGGGTGCCGGGAGCGGGCAGGGGGTCCTCTCTCCTACCTGCGGCATATGCGTCTGGCCGTGCCTCGCCCGAGTCTCTTAATCCTGCCTTCTCCTACTATTTTTTTTTTTTTTAATCTTATTGTTCCTCTCTCTGGCTGGGGTTTGAGCGGAGATCAGGCTGTGCCTGCTTGAAGACTCGGGAAGCCCTCACCCTTTTGGGGTGAATGCAGCCACGTGCAGCAGGCACTTGCTTGTTCTGGAGGGGTGAATGTATAAGATTCTAAAAAATGGGTGTTATTTCTCTCTTGCTGACTAACTAATAGCTTCTTTGCTATGATTAGGTAGTTATGTGCTTTGAAATGCAGTATTTTGCAAAATCTGTGCTAGTTTGAGCACATCTTGCCTTTAAAAAAGTAGTCATGGGTAAGTAGTTCTGTATTCTGTTTTGTACCTCATCAAATCCTCAAACACGATTTCTGAGGAGTATTTGGAAATCTGTTTTTCTGTGTAGACATTAGTCCSCTACTCTTCTCCTTGCAAAAGATGTTGCCCTTTTATATACTTTTCCTAACTCAGGAACTACTCTATTGTTTATTTAAGGAAGGAAGTACTACATACATCTCTGACAGACCCTGCAGTTTAGAAATAATATCACGGTATCAATACCCAAATATTTGGTGGTTTCTGCCTCCTGAATTCTGTATCAGTTAAATAGACTTTATCTCTCAACAGTTGATCAGAATATTCTGGTATTATTCTATAGTAAAAGAATAGATAGTCATAAAATATCCTTCAAAGTCTAATTCTTAACATCTGTTCAGTTTTACTATAGCATTTCTAATGGGAGGGTCTCTGAAACTTAACTGAAACACATTTAATTTTAACACCTTCAGTATGATAAGAAACATTTGGCAAGTCTTTATATTGATTAGCTGTTACTATTTTTGGAGTTCTTTGCCCAACTGCTCTGCAGTTTAGAAGGTATAATTTTACATGATCCTGCTGCATTTTACTGTTTCAGAAGTTGATGAACTACAAAATTATATTAAAAGCATCAATTTTGAGAAGTAGATATTAATATATGGGAAAAACAAATCTCTTCAAGCTGCAGAGAATTTTAGGTACTATAACTAGCATGTATTTAAGTAACAAGGTAAATTCCTATAGCTACTCAAACCTTTTAATCTAAATGTCAGGCACTAAATAATCTTTCTCTACTATCTGAAGTGTTCGTCCTCCATTGAATCTTTGCTCTTTCAAGTTGTAGCAGAATGGCAACCAAAATACAGATGTAAAGATTAGGCTGTTTGGAACATGGAAATTGAAAAATTCTCATCAGTTTTGTGCTCCTGTTAGCAACAGAGGTTGGCACAGGAAGTACTAAGATGATGATCTGAAATTGATCTTGAGATAGAGGTAATGTATTAGAAATGCCTTTTTGCTGTAGCAAAAGAGGCCTTGATCTGGGAAGGGAATGAGAAAGCTCCCTATTTTCTTCCCATCTCTAACAGATACCTTAGTCTTTTAACTCTTCTGGAAAAAAAAAACCCAGCCACCATAGAGAAGATTTTTGATGTGAGTACAGATATAGAAGGAATACAGTTAACTTTTTACTGAGATGACTCCATGATAAACATCTCACTTCTTGCATCTGCTAGCCCCAGGGCTGATATCTAGGGAATTTCCATAGTTTTTACTGACACTGGAAATGAAAATAGTATTAACCTTGCCCAGATGTTAATTGCTAGTGTATTTGGGCAAATTATTCATTGTGAGGAAAGAAGCTACTCACTTTTTTTTTTTAATATAAAGAAGCTGAAAATGTTAGCTGTAACATGTTTGTGAATTTTACAAAATTAGTTGTTGATAGTGTTAAAATCCTTTGCGGTGTTTTCATTTCTTATATCATTCTGTTATTGCAAAAAGTTTTAATACAGGTTAAAAATACAAGTGTGTGGTTTTCATTAGTATAGTTTATTTTAAAAAAAGTCATTGACAAGCAAATAGGAGTGAAATTGAACATTGTTAGAGCTTGGTGATGGGGAGGGGATGAAGAATAGATCAAAAATCTTAAATTTTTTTCCTCTCATCGTAGACAATCTTTGAAAGTAAGATCAGCAAAATAGACTTTTTGATAACTAAACAGTTCAGGCTTTTTTATTATTAATTTCACTTCAATTTAGAGAATCCATGATCTTTTTAAAATGCTCTAAAACTTCACAGCAATCCATTCTTGCTCACTGGTATTTAAAAACTACTCAGCATTTAATGGAATGTCATTTCTGGTTCAACCTGCTCTCCGCATTCTGTTTGGGTGTACCAATCGTTCAGTTGTGAAACTTGAAATGTGATATGAAGTATATAGCTTACTTTCTTTGCTGGTAAATAGTTTTTCTATTGTGCAATATTACTTTTGATAACACCGGATATTATTTAATATAAAGGCTCTGTATGCCCTCTGATGTGAAATATTGATTAAAACTTCTTCAGCAGCACATATTTAAGGCTTGTGGTAAAGTAAGTTAAAGTTTATGATGGGAAAAGTTAAGGCCTGAATGTGTCATAGAATAGTAGAAGTATGCCTTTTTGTGGAGCTTGAGATAAGAAAAGTGGCTTGCTTAGTTTAAAAGTCTTTATTTCAAGTTTCTTTCTCTGGTCAACTTTAGCTTGCTGATTTGGAAGTCTGAAGGGAACTTGGTCTAAAGAAAAAATCCAGAAACAAAGGCTGAAACTGTAGTACTTCTTAGTAGCTCAAGCACAAAGCAGGGACATGTGAGTTTAAATCCATCAGTCCTTATGAAGTTTGATACTACTGACTTGATATATTCCTTTGAGCTACTGTACTTTTTTTGGTACAGTTCCTTCTTTCTTAGTGATTACAATTATAGCTTGTAAGGCACTTCTGAATGCCAGGTAATATTATAGACTAAATTTTATGCTTTGAAACTAAGCTAACTGGTATTGTTACTGTTTTTTCCTCTGATAATACTACTCTGTAGCAATTTATAAAATGGAAGGAATGTGGATGCAGATTGATTCTGTGTAGCAAGAATAGCTGTGGTCTACAAACAGATCCCAGTTTATGTAGGAAGTTAAATATCTGTTCTTTACTAAAATAAACTCTGTTCATTAAGATGTCTTGTTGAACAGGAAGAGTAAATGCCAACCTGAACCATGTAGGATAAACTCAGGATTTAGATTGCTCTTATCACTCACCTGTAACTTTACCCAAGTGTTGAACAGTGTGGCAGGATAAGCTGAAAGCAGCTTTGCAACTCAGGGCATAGATGAGTTGAAACTAATCAAATATCTGTGTGCTTATCTTGAAATGTATAAAACAACCCTATTAGAAAGAATTGAAGTAATCTGTGTCTCTTGGGATTGACCATCTGTTTGGGATTTCTTGTAAATCATTTCCCCAAATCCAGGAAAAACATGTTACAAAAGAAAATATTTGTATGTCCCTTTTTAAAGAGAAGCCAGTGACTGGATAACAAGGAGTTTGTAATATTTTAAGGGTTTGTTTTACTTCTGGTATTCATTGTGAAGCTTTGGCAACACAAAGTGCTTTTATTTTACCATGGGTGTATGAGTATTCATCCACAAATGAGTCTGGCAGGAGCTGCACTTTGAGTTGGGTAAGTAATGTCACTGCTCCGGCTGATGCACGTGCTTGACTTGCAGGCTGAGGCCTGTATAATGGTGCAGCTCTACACTGTCACCCTGTGCGTAGTTCTGTGTGTAGTTCTGCTGTCACCTAAACTGGCATTGCTGCCCAAAGTGGTAACTTCCCCTGCTTCTAGCGACTTGTTTCCTTTCTGTGCTGGTGGAGGGCATTCAAGAACCCCATACTAAGTTGGCTTGAGAAGCTGCTCTGGGCTTTGACTAACCTAGCAAAAAGGTTCTGTTAACACAGCTCAGTTTGTTAGGTGGATACCAGCATGGTCACGTGAATGTTCCTGTTGGCTTGAAGAAGGGGTAATACAGGACAGGAACAAACAATCTGGAACATGGCAGGATTGCTGCTTTTGGTGTCAACATACTTTTAGGCTGGGTTCCGGTTGTGATGGAACTTGATCTCAGCAATCCCCTAGACTTCTCCCACAGTGCTGAAGTTCATTCAGTAGCTATCACTGCGTTTAAATTGATCACAATGAGCAGCATCACTTCCTAGCATTCTTCCCCCCTCCCTCCATCCCTGTGCACCCAGTTAAAAATTATCAGCTGATTTTGAAAATGCTTTTCTTCCTATTGGTGCATGTCTGCAAGCAAACTGTTAAGTTTTTGTGCTGAGAGACACTATAACACCACAAAAAAAATCATGGCTTGCCCAAGTGTGCAAGTCGGAGGACTGTGCAGGCTGAGTGAGTGGATGAGTGTTAATATTGTATGCTCATCCTGGAATGCTTGCACTCTGTGTTCCTGGAGTTAAATTGATACTTGAGTCAATTGTCAAACCTTATTTTTTGCAATCTTTTTCTACCTCTGGACATAAACATTTTTGTCTTCTCAGCAAATTTAAGCCTAGTAGAAAAGCTTGTTCTTTTTCTAAGAATATTTTTTGTAGATCCTTGAGCATAGACTAGTCCACAGCTTCCAAGCTTTCTATAGAGTGTAAGGTGAAGGTACTGGCCTAGACCTGTTGACTGCACTTCTGCTTTTGCCAGGAAGGCTTGCTGATACTCTCAAGGCAGGCAGTGTGAAGTAGGAAAGAAATGTCAAGGGATGTTAGACATCTGGAGAACTGTAGCTTTCAGAACTGCAGCTTTCCTGTGACATGCCCGTCTCCTGAACTGTCAGTCTTGGGCAGCTTGACTCTTTGTGTAATTGGGATAAATCTTATACTGAACACTTGATCTTTAAAAGGCTCTGTGCAGATT
The DNA here is from genome assembly GCF_003343035.1 of Apteryx rowi. Taxonomy (NCBI): domain Eukaryota; kingdom Metazoa; phylum Chordata; class Aves; order Apterygiformes; family Apterygidae; genus Apteryx; species Apteryx rowi. The sequence goes on from NW_020450772.1 coordinate 3,122,283, forward strand.
CGGCCTATGTGAACTTGGATTTTCTTTACTAAAAATGTATTGGTAGAGAAGATAAACATGTATTTTTATTGAACAGTACTAAATGCGAAATGTAAAGGCTATTTAGTAAAGAAATTTAAACAGTCTCTGAGCAGCATTTATATGGCTTCTTAATATTAAACAGCAGAATATTAAATCTGCTTATTCACATGGAAAGGCTAGAAAACATTAATGAGTTGTGGAAGAGATGGCTGTGCGATTCCAATTAAAAGCAAATGTATTTCTAATTCATATTAGTTAATGCAGTTTGATTTTTGAATTTAGTGTTTGGTAAAAAAATTTTTCTTCTGGTTATAATGGTTATGATATAACCCCAGGAACTGGGCCTGGATCTCTGTGTGCTGAGAAAGCAAAATAAAGTGTCTTATTGAGGAAAGTCTACAGTTTAATAGTTGTACAGGTTTTTTTTCCAAGACTCCAATGGGAGTCTTAAGTTCGTTTTCTTGATTTTTTTATTTAGGTTTCTGCCCTCTAATTTCTTTTCTTTCAGAAACAATGACTATGAAAAATAAGTGACCTAAGAGACATAGATCATTTATGCTACATGACAGCATCGTATCATCTCAGAAATAATATTTATTAAAAAAAAGATGTTTTTAAAATCTGGAATTAGCTATGTGGGTTTTCAGTTATGTGAGCAAATGGTACATACAGCATTCATCAATTTAGAAAGTGTTATAATATTTTAAATCCCTTTATATAGAAGAATATCTACATTGGCTATGTTCTACAATAACCTTGTTTTAAAGAAAAGTTCTGCAAGAGCTGTAGCTTAACAAAAGTTCTGTTAAACACTGAGGTTAAAGCAACAATTGTTAGCACAATTTATTTTTTATTATCAGAAGTTTGTTTCTCCTTGCATGAAACATTTTCTAGCCTACCAAGCCTAGCCTCGAATAGAGGGGTTATGCATTCATCTTCCACATCAGACTGTGGCAAAGCTCGCGTATGCTAGACTTCGGAATCTTAAATGGAGCAGATGTTGGGAAACGGCAGTTTTGAATTCTGCCTTTATCCAGATGATGTCTCTGTCGGAATTTTACTTGATCAAAATAATTTAAAGTGGTGTTTTCTTTCACTGTTTCTGTAACTCAGTTATTGGGTGTTTGTGGGGTTTTTTTTGAAACTTCTCTGATTCACCAGTAAGTCTAGCTGAAATAATTCATAAATTGTCATAGTTCCTTGTGCTTGTCTTTAAATTCACAGTGAAAGAGACCCAAAGTCATATGCTTGCCCTGACTTTTACCACCCTAAAATCTGACGTTTTAAAAAGATTTGTGGGAGCAGAGTGGGCGGTGCAAACTGCCTTGCAGTTTGAAAATGCATTGGTTGGAGGTTTCATGTTTTCCCTGCTCTTGAGATGTTAATGATGAATGCAGGTTCCTTTGGGTGTGTTTTTTTTTTTTTTTTTTTTTTTTTAACCCCCACCGCGATCTACATTCTTTCGCTACACGAGGTTCTTCCTATCGAGGTTAGCCACCGCCAACACTTGCTACATAGTCAAAAAAGGCAGTGTATTGGTATGACTACCAGTGTGCTACGATTGAAGACTTTGGCACTGGGAGCAAGTGGTGGTGTCCAGGACTAGAAAATGGAAGTGCGTCCCTAGCCTTACTAGGGCCTGTCGCAAAGGCCTTGCTTGAATAAGTATTTTGTGCAACTCCATCAATAATGGGGAACATCGTTAATGTAAGAAGTATGGTTTGGGTTTCTCTGGCAGGATCCATAAGGGTCTTTTAGCAGCATTGTATGATTTAGTAAAGTTTGAACCTTCCTTTCCAATCCTGTTACCCTTGTGTAAGGGCGTCTCTTCATTAGCTGTGTCTGGGTATAGCAGCTGTAGGTATTAATTTGCAATTTTTCTATAAGCATACCTGCTAACTTAACTGTTTGCAACCTTTGGGTTTTGGTTTGGGGGGGAGGGGAGCAATAAACACTTTCATCTTGGATAAATCTTTGTATGTCTTCTACTATGTATTTTTATTGAAGGAGGATCAAGAACATTTGAAAAAAATCTTTTTTTGGATATTGCAAGGAAAATACTGCAGGCGCAATATGCTATACAGTGTTTATTTTGCAGTGTGCTTGTAACAGCGTTTAGAATCTTCTTTTCTTGCATTGGCTACATGAAGTATGTGAGTAACCTTGACCTGTGAAGAACACTATGGTACAGAGCCCCTGAACTCTCAAAGCCTCTGCTGTTGTGTGACTTAGCCAGCATATAGAAATGGGTGGAAATTGCTTTGAACATGAAAGTAGCCAATTATATAAAAACAAGTTCCATCCTTTTGAAAAGTGTCTGCTAAAGAATAAAATATTTTTGGAGAGAGAAGTAGAAAATACTTTTGAATGCTGTTAATAACTACTGAAAAACAACCGATCTTTAGCTTTTAATTGTGATTTTTTTTTTCTTGGTCTTTCATGTACTTCTTACTTCCCATATAAAGGCACCTTTTTCACATGATTACACATGATAGTGCTGTTTCCCTTCCTCTTACTCCCCCTTCTTGTCTTCGGTTTCTTAGTAATGGAAACTGAAGACACTACTCTTCTGCTTTTATTTGGCTGAGAAACTGGTATGGCTAACAGTGCAGCTTTGTCAAAAGAACAGCCCATGTAACACTACAGAAAAAAGAGCATTCTTTCAGTCACGTACTAAAGACTTTCTTAATTCTTTTATGATGCTTTCAACAATTTGCTTTTACATAAAACTTGCAAGAGTTATGAATATGTTTTTGTTAAGCATTCCATAGATAAAAGTTATGAAAGGTGAAGTTAAAGCTGTTACAAATTTTATCTGTTAATAACAGCTAAACTTACTAAAAAGGTTTTGGTATCTTCTTGTCAGTGTTAAAGTTCCAACTGTGAGTTGCTCAAAGTTGCTCAATTTTGATGTATTAAAATATGTATTTCTGTTTCATTGTGTGAACAGACTCAAGTTGTCTTTAAATTCTGTGATAGCCATGAACTTCTTGTTCTCTTTATCACGGCAGTTCTCAGTAGGTTGTTTCTGAATTTCAGATGGTGATTGTCCCGTTTCCCTACTGGGAGTTTTGTTCTGCAGACTGCAGAAGTCCTTCTAGTCATTTTTCCCTACACTGCTCATAAAGTTCCCTGAAGATTTCTTTTTGTTTCATGCCTTTGTTTTGTTTTCCTTCCTCTGCTGTTTGTGTGTTTGATAGTGAGGGCAACTGTGGAGTCGTCCCCTGTCAGGAGCCGAGTAGAGACAACCAAGCAGAATGGCAGTGTTTCTTCCATATGGCACCTAAATCATAATTTGTCTCTAGAATCCAGTAAACTTCCAGTTCAATCATGTGTGAGAGGAGAAGAAGAGATGATGACAGCCAGGGATGTTGGGATTTACATACAGTAAGCACTGTAGTCAGGAGGGATCTTGATACACTTGAGAAATGGGCCACCAGACCCCTTGTGAAGCTCAGCCAGGAGACAGTGTTTCAGCCAGTTAGGATGAATTGCAATTATTTTAGCAAGTCACACTTGTACTAAAAGACAGTCTGGGTTATAATCTAAATGAAGCTCTTGATGAATGTCAAGCAAGTGTCAAGTTGAAGGAACATGTAGGTAATTTAAAGAGAAAAAGATATTGTTTTTATTATTTTAAGTTAGTGACAAGATATTGCAAAAAATTTTGCTTTAACTTAAAGCAAAACTATCAGATCAATAACACTGAAATCATGGCAGCAGACCAAATTCTGTGCATCTTCTAATGGAGTTTTAAGCACAGCCTGGCAAACATCCTCATATTGCAGTTGGTTGCTTCCATGTTTGTTTTGAAGTGTGACCAAGAAACTTGCTGTACAAACACTCCTTTGCTTTCTGTGGGATGCAAAAAGGGAATGGTGCTAGGCCATTTTACCTACTTGTGGAAGCAGTTCTCTACTGTGGCCAGAGTGGTAAAGCAGGGCCTGTCTCTCGAGTCTTGTGCATTAAAGTATTTTGATTTTTTTTCTTTTTGATGATGTATATAAGTACCTGTCTCCTGTAAGTGATATGTCTGTTTTGGGGTGAGTTAGGGCCTTATTTTGAACATAAAGTGAGATATGCTTGTGGTAACTTGCCTGTCGGATTTTCATTTTGCATTCTGTTTCTTGATCAAGTATTTGTTTGTTGCTAGGAATGCAAAATTTGAAGAAAGGGCTTAAATGTAAGTGTATTTCATGTGCAGCTTAGGAGACTCAACTGTTTAAGGTTGTCCCCTGAGCTTTGTAACATGAGACTTTCAGTCTGGCTCTATTAAGTTTTTCCTTGATAACCTATCCTCCCTTTGGCTTTTAGATGTCTTTGTTTCAAATTTTCTGTATGTATGCTTTCTCTGCTGTTCCAGAGGTACTGGGCTTAGTGTGATTGTATGTGAAACCTCTAAGGTGAGGGTCGTCTTTTGACAGTTAAGTGGTGTCACTGCTTCTCTTGAAGAAAATAAAACTTTTGAATCCAAAAAGCTACATCAAAATAATCAAATTTTGCCAGGTCTTGCACACTGTACAGTGAAAATTGTTGTTTTCTGGATAGATATGTTAGAAATGTGAAGTATTTTGTCCTTTCAGATTCCATTATCGTTTCTGTGTGTGTGTTTGGGTTGCGTTTAAAAACACAAAGGTTTAAACTTCATGGGGAAACTGGGAACATGGAAGTACAGAACTGAAATTAAAGAGAAGGAATTCTGTTTTTGCATGTTCAGGTCTTTGGCCATGTCAGTGTAGTAGATTCAGGGCTGTGTGTGAAACAAAAATCACTGAAGTGTCTCCAGATAGGAAGAAGTTGTTGAGCCTTTTGGCCACAGTAGTTTATTTTGACTTGGCCACTGACTATTTTAAATAGCTATTTCCATATTTTTGATTAAAATGTAGCAGGCAGTGTTTTCATTTGACATTTCATATCAGAATAGAATGACAGGAATTGAGCAAGTTGTCAAACCTTTCCCCCCCCCCTACTTTACATGGTCAGAATTTCATACCTGTTTTGAGAAAGTTTTATTTGCAAATAAAACTACAATAGGGAATGATTACTAATGTATATTAAGAGTGCATTTAAAAGTTAGAGGTCTAGGGAAATGTCTGCTTATTGTAGAGAGCAATAACATTGCTTAAAAGCGGTCCTGTATAGTGGAGGTTGGTATTTTGGTCTCTAGTTTTGTAATTTGGTGTTTTCTATGGACCTCCAGTATATGTGGATAATTAAGGGGTCTACTCTCAGACAGTGAAAATGGTCTTATTTTTCTTAGGTTTAAACTCACTATGCTGGTGTCTGCATACCTTCTAGAAAACTTTCTGGGATCTGCAAATCAGCATATAGAAACTACATTCTGTTGCAGTGTCTTATTTAATTCTGTTGCAGTGGGGTTGAAGTTTTTAAATACTCAAAGGACAGGAATTTTATGCATTTTTTTTCTTCTGTTATAGTAAGCTTTTTGTCCTTTTTTTTTCTTTTTTTTTTTTTTATACAAAGCACATCAAATTTCATCGCCACAGGGCTGAGTTGGTCAACTTGCACTCCATTATTGTATCTTGCTTACTGATGCAAACATTCCTTATCACGGTGGTACGTGCTGTTTTTACCAAAAGTAAAATGAAGTTCCATTAAGCAATTCAAAGTCAAGACAGGTCACAGAGTGACTTTGAAGATGAGAATGTATTTTGCTGACTAGTTTTGAATTTCTTCTTAATATAACTATTATCTCACTTGTAACTGGTGGGAAACACATCATCCAGGTACAGAAATGAAAAGATACACAACATTCTTTCTGGACTGAATTTCTCTAGCTTTAGACATTTTACTCTTGACGAAGCAGCTTTATCTGTCCAAAATCTGTGACTTACAAAAACATTGTAGACTACTTCAATTGAATTCAGTGATGATTTTATTTAAGGTTCTCTAGTGCCTCACACACATATACAATTTTTAGACTTTAGTTGATCTTATTTTGTTTTGCAAATTGGTTTTAACCTTTTTCCAATACAAAAGGAAATTGAAGACCAAAGCTTTTCAAGGATTTGGTCAAATTAATACATTCTTCATTCTATCTGAGAGTCAGCATTACTTTCTTTTTCATGGTTTTTCAGAGCACAATTATTTTCTGTACTGTGAAGGAAACCATTATCAGACTTTTCCTTGGAGAAATGGTTACATCTGTGTAGAGCAGAAGCAGTTACCTCTGCTTTGAGAGTTTAATGCATAGGCAGACATAGAAATTAGTTTAAGCAGTTTTCAACTATATCTTCAGAAAATGTGTTGGAGCTTGCTGATGCTAATTCTGTTTTTTGCAGCATTTCTAGAAATACGGAACTCCAATATTAGTAATTATAAATCATATCTGCTTCATCAAGTGGAAAATGTTAAAACCATTGATTCAAAACTAATCTTTTGCTAAGGTTTATTTACTCTTTAAAGGAAGAATTGGGAATGTCTAATTCTGATAATTTAAAATATCAGGAAGACCACTTCCTAAAGATAACATGGTTTGCATAACTGAAGAACGTTTTTCTATGTAACCCCCACCTGGTGATTTCATGCTCCCAAGAAAGGCCTGGGAGTATAAGCAAGTCCTCCACTCYCTTCAGCCATTAACCCTGTTAAGGTTATACCTGTGTAAGATAAATAGTGGGTGTAAACATATATATTCTTCTGTTTCCTAAAGCATGAAAAAATAGTGCTGAATATGGCAGAAATAGCACATTTAAATCTGGAGTATATCCTACCATATAATTCTCTAATATTAGGAAGAAAAAAGGATTCCCAGATAAGGAAGAAATGTGGATGTTGAGATCTAGAAAGAATTTTCCCCAAAATAGTGTGAATATTTTAGGAAGGGGGAAAGCATGGAAGGGCATGGAGACCACTGGTTTCCAGAGCAGAGATGCACAGTCTTCCAAAGGACTGGGAGGGGCAGAAAAAAAGTTTGGAACCCAGTGTTGAAACTTAATAAAAGAGGGAAGGGAATAACATTAAATTGGACTTGGTCTCATTTTTCAGAACAAGTGTGTTGATCTAGGTGTACTTACAAACACCATAATATATAAGTTCTACGTGTTAGCCAAATGCAGAGGTGCATTTTTGGAGATGATTTACAATAGGATTTTTGAATTTAAAGAAATGCTACTAAAAAAGAAATTGAGCGGTAGCAATGCCTTCTACGTGTGAAGGTTATGTCGTTTGTCTTATCAAAGATAAGATGGTGTTACTGACGTATTGAACAGCCAATCGTTACGCTAACTTTGCCTTGTTATATTCTTTCCTTGTGCTTTCCCTGTGCCTCAGAGCTGAGGTTCTTAGCTCTAATAGTGTTTCTTGCATTGAAGGGCCTGATCCATATTTTGAATTCCTATGTGCTATTGCAATCCAAATAATTACTATTAATTTTCACTGTTTCTGTTACACTGTAATTTTTTTTGCTTTAAGGCTTTCACATACTTTAACTTTCTAATACAGATTTAAACAGTATACAGTTGCTCTCAGGAGTTTTTTATCACCTGTTTTGTGTCTTACAGTCGTTTCAAGGGATTGTGTCTTAAGCTGTAGCACGTTCTGTTGTAGTGGAGGGAGCAGGAAAGCATAGGTTTGGCTAAGTCAGTGGCTTCTTGTGCTTCCCTGGAGAATAGCCTTCTGTTTTACCATTTGGAAACATACTTTTCTTTTGATGTGTTCAGGTTATTACTCACTGTACTTCACCCAAGTTACTTTCAGTGAAAAGTAGCTCTTTATTAGATCAGCAAGCAAGTTTGAGTTACCAGTTGTTGCACTTTGTTAATGATAAACCTTACTTTTTCTATAAACCACATGAAAATGTGACGAGATTATGCATTAATTTTTTTCTTCTAGTATTAGAATATGTATAAGAACTGACTGATTTAAGGCATGATTTTTTTTTCTTCATAGTTTACTAAGCTAACCTAGTGTAAAAAAGTTGCTTTGGTGTTTTTATTCTGATTGATCAGCCTAATTTGTTCTATCCTGATTTAGTGAAGTTATCTGTGAATTGATTTGGTTCCATGATTTTAGATAGCATGGTTGAAATCTATTAATTGTCAAAACTGACTGCAAGATTCATCTTGGTATTTAAAAGCAAGTGATACCCAAATAAGATGGTAAAGTAACATTAATACTACAAAGTTAAATGCTCATATTATGCTCATAACCTTATTTGAGTACACAAACTACATGATAACTTTTTATAATGATCTCATACTGTGCAACTTTTCTAGTTTTAAAAAACAGACCTCAAAAATCCATCTGTCTCTTGACACTGTGCTGTGCCCCAGGTATAAGGTCCCCATCAGGTTTTTGATTTCAGATCTGTTGTACAGCCATGTCTATCTGAATACCTGATAGTATTAGTAAACTTGCCCTTCTTTATGGACTACTGTTAGGAGTGAATAAAAGGCATGCTTTGTTTCATGGGTATTTGTTGGTAGTTAGATACAGTGCTGAACATCTCAGGTTTTGTCATGAGCTCCGAGTTCTCTGTTTTGCACAGCTGCTTTTGCCCAGCTCTCTGATTCAATTATTTTTTTCTTTTTTTTCTCCTGTGCTCGACTTTTACTTGTGCCTATTTATCAGGCTTCTCATTCATTTTCTTTTGATTGACCTAGCTCTTTGACTATTTTTTTCTTATATAACTCCCACTTTTAATCTGTTTGTTCTGTTTTGTTTTTTGTTTTTTTGTCCATCTGTTCCTATTCCTGCCTTCAGTTTCATGCCAGATATGCCTCCATTTACTCCCCAAACTGATTGATTTTTTTTTTCCCAGTCTTTCTCTTGTCATATTAACTGAAAGGTAGGTCCAATTACTAATGTTTTGGTACTTCTGGACAGCCTTATCTTTGCCCAGTGAATTCATTATAGGCTTTCTTTATATATCCCCAACTCTGTGTAAACCCGTCAGGTTTGAAGGGGTGTTTGTGGGGCAAAAAATGGGCAAACGGACAGTCATCTCTCTGTAAAGTCATGTGTCTGCTCCGAAAGATGAGGACACCTAAATGAATGGCATATAAAAATTCATTCCATAGTTTAAAGTGTGATTAAAATTATAACAAACTAAAAGCATATGATAATTGGTAAAATTGCCACCTAGAACAATAAAACAAGACCTGTGCTATGCTCGGTCTTTGTGAAAATCCCTCTGTTGCTTCTAATGCTGTGCAATAAGGCAAAACGGAGTCTTCCTTTTATACCCTTGCTGATGGACTCTAAGTAAAAGAAGTTTGGTCTTTTGCTTAAAAAAAATTGGACATTACTACTCTGGATTATACACTTTCTTCTAATATTTGTTTACTTGTTTCTAGTTATTCTCCCAATATGACAGGACATTTAACTACAGATGTGGTGAGTTCAGACAGTTTTTAGGTGATATAAAAGAGCTAAAGGAGAGCGTGCTGAGGCATCGATTTGTCTCAGCAAAAGACTAGGTAGGATACTGAAAGTTAAATGTTAACCAGCTGGTCTATTTGAATGGAGAACATGTTCTTGGAAATAAATTTTCCAGGTTCATCTGATAAATAAAGGGGTTTCCTGGTGTACATTCAGTTCTAGAACCTCTTTGTTTAGAGACTTCTCTCCGTGTTTGTGCGTGCACAAAGTACACGGTGATGATTTGGGGATGAGGGTATTATATGGATAAAAGCATGGTATTTGAGGCGTTATTAGATGAAAATGAGCAGCTGGGTCATACAGAAATCTTTCTGCAGGCTTGTACTGAGTTTGTTACGGCAAGGAGGAAGCTTTTTGTAACAGAGGCGGTGATCTCAAAAGTTGGTGAAACAGCTCAGAGTGTAAAAAGAACAAAAATGTTTGTTTTTCTAGTCCTGTGTTATCTTCCCTGTATCTCTTTTTATTGTCAGGTCACAGTCAGGAGCTCAGAGGGAGAAGGGTGTGTAGTCAGTAAGAGGTGTAGTTAACATGTTTATGCCTTTTAAACTTGTAAACAGTAGTTGTTGCTGAGGATGACTGCATGTTAAGAGAATGTTATTAATACTGATCTAAGCTAGAGACCGCTTGCACTGATTTGGGGAATGTCCAGTCCGAATTGATCCATATAGCTGATCTTGTAGTTAGCTATATTTGTAATTGAGAGATGTTCTTCAGAAGACTTTTTTCTTCTGACAGATCTGAACAAATGGTGAAGCAACTTGTCGCTTTGGAGCATTCCTCTAAAAAGATTTTATGTAATGCCTTCTTGCAAATATGTCTAATCAAAATGTTTTTGGCAGTCCCAGATTATATTTTTGCCTGCGTACATGTCATTGGTTCTCGAAATCTATTTTTGCATTGCCTATAAAGAAGTACATATGTGGCTTTGAAAAGAAGTCTTTTTTTTTTCCCTCTCTAGTATAAAGTACTGGTAGGAATGGGAGCGTGTGTATCTTAGACCTGAGAGAGATTAGTCCTGGAAAAATTTGCATGTTTTTGAGTACTGCCTGAGCTTTAAAACTACATAAAAAGACTATTAAGAGTTGCATGTTTAATGGCAGTTTGCTCATTTAAGTAGAAGCTTCTGTCTCTTGATATAAAGCCATTACTGCCCTTTTAATTTTGCCTTTGAGAATGAACATTTGCAAAAGCTGACAGGACAGCTAGCTCTCTTCTGAAGAGCTGTAGGAGAGCCTGAGACAGCGTTGGGAGCGCTCGATGCGGGGAAGCTTTGGCGCCCGTCGCTTGTTTAATGCTGCCGTGACTGGTGCTACAGTGGTGCTCGTGGCAGTATTGCAGGTGGACCTGGTATCTTACTAGCCCGCTGGTACCGAGCAGCCTTCGGGCAAGGGAGCCTTTCAGGCAGCACGGGAAGGCACGTTCATTTGAAAGTTTTTTTTTTTTTCTTTTCCTTTTTTTAACATTAAAGTTATTTGTGTAGCTAATAGCCWGGTGTCGATGACAGTTTGTCTTACGGTGAACCTTCTGCAATGGGCTCGGTTAACGGTGGGAAGGAGCATGCGATTTCTTTCTATGTTTGCAAAGCCTGCGCACGTTAATCTCTTCCCCGCAACGACAAACTGTCTGGTGTTTGAAGGACAACCTGCCCCTTGCAATTATAAAGTAGCTTTTAAAAACAATCAAACTGTGCAGTACCTTTAAACCCTCTTTCTTGTTTAGTATTCTATCCTAGCTTTATCTTGATGTGAAAAAATGGAAACATTTTTCAGTTACTTGGATCAAAAAGGCAAGATAAAATTTTAAGTCTGGCAATTGAAATAACTTTCCAACTCTTTCAAATTGAGGACACTAGGAATTTAACTAGAGTATCTTTTTGCCTTTACAGGCAAATTCTTTCACCTGTCTTTTAAATTGTTCCAGTTTTATTTCTCTTCTGTTTAATAAATGTACCCTGACTCTGTGTAAAGACTTTAGCCGCTTACCATCTAACTTCAACCTTTATGCAGAGGAGGGATTGTCAGCCACCTTTTGACACCAGTGTCAATTTATTTTGGTGTAAATTTTTTTGCCAAATTACGGCTAGGGGGAAAAGTACAAGTTGAAAATTAAATTTGAACTTTCACTAGTTTGGAGTATGTCATGTGTCAGTGCTTAATCTGAAGTTAGTGTTTACTCTAAGAACAGTTTATATTGGAGTTTTTAAATGTGAGAATGTTGCCTTGATCTCATCACTTGAGGATTTTACGGACCTGAAAAACGAGTTTTTAAGCTCTGCCAGAAAAAAACTGATATTTTAAAATGGCAATATCTTTCACTGTTTGATAACCCTCCCCCACAGAAATATAATTTTTCTTAACATTCTCAGTGTATCTTGTGGGGAGGATTGTTGTTCAGTTACATTTATCAAATCATGAAGAGTATGTAATCTCTCTTAAAATATTATTTATTTACCGTTAACACAATAATAGAGTTACAGGTATACCTGAAGGCAGAACATGATCTGTACTGTGTTTGTTATAATTATGTAAAGGAAATGTAACTTTATTTTTAGATGCCAGAATAAGGTTTCAGGGCAGCCCTTAAATATTTTTTTTTCTTGATAATTGCATTTTTGAAAATGAGCTGGTGTGTTGGTGTAGGTGAGCTATGGTACTTAATTATGGCTTAATTTGCAAGTGATATGTATATGGTGTCTCTTATTGAATCTAAAATATCACGTTCTTTTGAAGGGGCTTAATGTTTCTTGCTTTTTCTTACACTATTCTTATTGAGGACATTTCTTTTTTTCCCCCAATGCAGTTTCAGTTTAGGGATGGTAATGCTAACTTTATAGTGATGTATTTGAAAGCAAAATTTCTCTTGCTACTGAACATAGTTAACCACTTCAGCTCAAGGATGGGTGAGAGGGGGAGAATAATAATTGTTCAGAAAAATTTGCAAATCTGACTTCGTAATGCACTGTTTATTTGGAAGCAGTTTCTTTTACTCTTGTAGACATAAGTTAATGGTGATATTAATATGGGCTTTTTATTATTATTACATAGTAACCTAGTGTTTAACTTCTTGCAGCCTTTCAGGAACAGGATAGCCATGGCCACAGAAATTGGCTCCCCACCCCGTTTTTTCCACATGCCGAGGTTCCAGCACCAGGCGCCTCGGCAGCTGTTCTACAAAAGACCCGATTTTGCACAGCAGCAAGCAATGCAACAGCTTACTTTCGATGGAAAGCGGATGAGAAAAGCCGTGAACCGAAAAACCATAGATTACAATCCCTCTGTAATTAAATATTTGGAGGTAAGATAACATTTTGTTTTTGTTTGAATAACTTTTCTCTCTCCTGAAATTTGGCATTCCCCTTTTCACACTTACACAGGGAAGTCTGGAATATTGGGAAATCTGCTATTGTGTTTCCAGAAAAGTGTCAAATGCTTGTAAATTGGGTCTAGTCTGGTATTTGGCACTTCCAGATAAAACTGTGTATACGCACAGCTGATTTTTTGCACTGCAAACACTGATTTTTACGTTAATGTCTGTCTGTCCTGGAATTCTGGCTTGTGTGGGCATTGGAGTGTCTTGTATGGATTCTGACTTCTGAGTGGACATAGAAACCCGATGTAAATAATGTAACTTTTCTTATTTTTGTTTTGTAATGGAAAACAACCAAAATGGGAAACAAACTATTCCCACTTCCCCTCCAGACCTAGGGCACCATAAAATCCGTTGTCTCATCCTTTTACTAAATAACACTGAAAATTGCACTGTGATCTCTGAAAATCCCTTTCTGCACAGTTAATAGCTAAAGAACAACTTTAATGAAGTTTTGTTGAAGAAATGTTTCTAGGTGAAAAGCTTATTTAGCTTTCTTGATTATATGGTGATATTAATTCCATAATGTAATTTTATGATCAAGATGCACTGTACAAGTGCTGGTTGTTAGCTCAGAAGTAGAATACAAATCTGCAAATACAGGAATTGTTGGAACCTCAACAGCAACACTGCAAAGGCATGATAAGCTGATTTAAATCTGCTGTGGCCAGTGCATGATTGTAGTTTGTAGATGTTAACCATTTAAATTTTTCTTTATTTTAAATTTAAAATGATCTTCTAGCATCTGTTTAAACACTAAATATTTAAAACATATTCTTGCATTTTAGGAATGCCCAAATAAGATTCTAGCAGCAGTAGACCTGCTTTAAAAATAATTTTAGTAGTTCAGGGCCTTTTTTTAGTTTGGCAGAAATAAGTAACCTCAAAACTGTGTTTACTTAAAAACAAACAAACAACCCCCCCCCAAAATAGCCCCCACCCCCCTGCCCCTAGATTTTGAACACTTGCAAAAAATTAAGATCCATCAGAAGTCAACTTCAGTCCCCGCTGCTATACCTTTGAGCTGATTTGATGTGGTCCTACAAAAATGAGAATAATGATTTACATGTTAGTCACTCTTGGCTTAAGAAATTCTGGCAAACTGAAGTACTGTGTGCCAGAAATGTTTCATCTAAAATTTCAGCTTACATTTCTGATATGAACAAAATACAAGTTGGTAAAATGTACAGCATGAAGTTAAAATAGATTTAGTGTGAAGCTAAGATAGATATCATCCTGAATTTAGACAAGCTACTATTCATGTCAAATGTTTTTTAAAAGGTGGTGTTTAACATTACAGAAAATTTAACATATTGGGGATATTTTTATCCCTTGGTTGTCTAAGTTTTATCAGTTTGAATGCATTGCTTTCTTTACTTGATGCTCCAACGACAGAGCTTTCTTTCTAGCTAATGTCAGCAGGTGGGATTTTTAGAGCTCATCAACACAGCTCCTAATGGGGTAAATGGCCTGAAAGTAAAGCTTTTGAAATGATTGAACATGCTTCTTGTATAGTACATGTTGGCCTTTGCAGCAAACTCCATCGTCTTTGCTATTGTAATGTGGCTTATTACATGGGACTGCTCCTTTCGTATTCTTATGCAGCAATTTTAAATTAGTGGTTTTGTTCTTATGAATTTGTCAAAGACTTTAAAAATTCTTCAGTCTGTTGTTTACGCCGTAGAAATTCTGCTGATTTCCTGAGACCTAAAGCTTTTAACTGAGTTTATTCTAAAATCTGTGGAGTGTATTTGAGATTTTCCAAACAGGCTGTCAATATGTTCCCATTTTCTGTTGTCTGAGAACAATGAAATATAGCCATGGTATGAACCAGGAGTTTTCTTCTTTCCAGAATAGAGTATGGCAGAGAGACCAGCGAGATATGCGAGCAATCCAGCCTGATGCAGGATATTATAATGATGTAAGTAAAACCTTTTTACTTCCAGATGAAGTTCTGTGGATAAAACTTTGTCCGGAAACGGGAAGGATTCTCCTGTCAGCTGAAGTTCTCTTTTTGTCCACAAGAGGTCTCAAAGATATGAAGAATGTCTTCGCCTTATGTTCTCTTGTTCTGTTGGAGTCTGTCCCTGAAAAGAGCCTGAAATGGGATAGGCTGTTAATTTTTGGACTTAAGAACTCTAATAATGCACTTAGCTTGCTAAATTTTAATAGGTTAGTTGCACTTGAAGGTGCTGGTTCTGGATGTTTGAGATGGTAAATCATGCAGGCTTTTGAACGCTTCTGTGGATTAATTCCTGGTAATATATCCCTGCAAATTAAAAACTTGCCTTTCCAGAAATGGGTGTTCAGAGGGTATGTTTTTCTTGCAGTTTCTGGTTAGAAATATCGCTACTAAACTTGTTGTTTCTTCTCTCGTAGTTGGTCCCGCCTATAGGAATGTTGAACAACCCCATGAATGCTGTAACAACAAAATTTGTTCGGACATCTACTAATAAAGTAAAATGCCCCGTATTTGTTGTCAGGGTGAGTATTGTATTGGTTTGCTTAGTTGCATTGTCTTAATTTAAATAAAATTATTGCTTAGTTGAAGAAAGAAACAAGATGATATCAGTAAAGGCTACTTCCAAATAAAAGTATCATGTGGAATGTGTAGACTCTCTGCCTTGTCTTTTTAGAAAGGGGTTTAGAAGAATTATAAGGTCTGAGTACAAAACAGTTGCATTTCCCACATTTTAATCAAAAACTTTCAGAATGTTTTTCTACTAATATATTTCGACTCACAGAAAAGAGGCTATTTGGTCTCTGTGCTGTTTGACTCTTGTAGCATCTCTAACTCTTCCGTGATGTCAACAGTATTGTGTTTAGTCTGGCTATTGTATGTTAGAAATGTACTGATGCCAATAAGATGTTTCTTCTAGGTGACTAGAATTTTTCATTGCTTTTTACAGTGGTCTTGCTTTGTCCCAGTGTTTCAAAAGTCCTCTGGCAAGGTTACGCTTTTTTTTCCCTCCATTTTACGTCCACTAGAAAATCATTTAATAAATATCTGTTCTGCAGATTCCTTGGAAAAAGCTTATGATTTACTTAGAGGATTATGAAGAAATATTTGGGTATTACCTTCTTGCAGTTTAATTAAATTTTTCTTTTGCAGTGGACTCCTGAAGGGAGGCGCTTGGTTACTGGGGCATCTAGTGGAGAGTTCACCTTGTGGAATGGACTGACTTTCAATTTTGAAACGATATTACAGGTAAATTCATCTAGCAAGGTTTCTGCTTATTTTCTTGCCGTCACAGAGCATGTTTTAGGCATACATCTTCATCTGCTCGTCATTGGTCTGTGGTCTAAGTGCAGTAATGGGAGCCTGAGAGGCTTTTTTATTTTTTCATCTGATCTGACCCTCTGTCATATTGTGGCTATAGGCAGTTCATTTAATGCTTCTCATTCATCTCCATATAGTATGCTAACTGTTTTCAAGGACATATTATGAATCTAAATTTAATAATAAAATACCATTTGGGAACTGAAGTGCAAATACTAGTCTTTTATTTAGAAGACAATTCTATACAGAGTAAGAAAATGGCTTTTTTCCACAAGAACTTCTCAAATCTAAGTAGATCATCATTGTATTCATTTCTTTGTTACAGCTGTTAAGTAGGAACTTTTCTGACTTTTGTGTTCGTGTGGGTCAGATAGTATTTGAACGTGTTTGCTAGAAGTTCTGTTTCTAACTTCACAGGCTCACGACAGCCCTGTAAGGGCTATGACTTGGTCACACAATGATATGTGGATGCTGACAGCAGACCACGGGGGATATGTGAAATACTGGCAGTCCAACATGAACAACGTCAAGATGTTCCAGGCACATAAGGAGGCGATTAGAGAGGCCAGGTTTATACACAATATACCATTTTCTGTAGTACCTATTGCCATGATTAGACTGTTCTCTAAGTGTATTCTGGGTGCAGAAATGCATGGGTTCTGTCAGATTCTGGGAAACTTCCTGCACCACATAAACACAGTATTTTCTTTTGTTTCCACATTCTCACCGTTTTGCTGGCACCTTTCTGAATTAGTATTGTCCCAGTATCCGCCTCTGCAATATGTTAGAGATGTATTTGTCTGCCGCATTTTGCACTGGTATTCTTTTCATTTTTATATGGTGACGATGTGTATCAGTTATTCCTTTTTATACGCACTGTGTAAGACGACAATTTCATTCCAAATAAAGAATTCAGTCTTTAATAATCTAACTGAATAAAATATAAAGCCTTCAGAAATAAAACACCTGCATAGTTCTCACAAAATAATGAAACGCTAAATAAAGTGAAGAACTGCTTGGCTTGGTGAAGCCAAGACTTCCAGTAATACTAAATACCCACGCAGATTGCCACATACAGAAGTCTAATGTTAATAATGAATGGGTTCTTCAAGCTTGAAACTGTAAGCAGACCATTGAAAAGAAGACTGTAGGACCTTCTCTTGGTTCAGTGTTTATGCCTCAGTTGTGCAAATGTCTATTTTATATTGAAAATGGAATCTAAAGTGATACTATCAGTAGTCTGTAAATGAAAGATGTTTCTAAAGCAAACTTGCACA
Source organism: Apteryx rowi (assembly GCF_003343035.1). NCBI lineage: Eukaryota > Metazoa > Chordata > Aves > Apterygiformes > Apterygidae > Apteryx > Apteryx rowi. The sequence goes on from NW_020450772.1 coordinate 3,139,629, forward strand.
TAATCTTTAGTAAGATACGGAAATAGAAGATATGTTTTTAAAGTAAGCCTGAAGAGAAGCTGCAGACCCAAAATAAAGCTAAAGCAGTGTTTCTTCGGGTTCAGGTGCTGGCCCTTGGTGGTAAAGGTTCACTGCCACAAAAACACTTTCCACTAAGGTCACCATTTTTCTTTGATAGGGTGCAGTATTTCCTGCCAGAGTTTGGTTATGTGAGAAGTGCTTACATTTGGATTCAGTTACTGTCCATCGTGCCCATACGCTGAATTCCTCTGCTGTTTTAAGCCCCTTCCTGATCATAAAGATCTAGGATTTCAAGGGATTCTCTCGTGGTCTTTCACTGCACCAGAAAGGAAGTGGGTGCCTGTCAGTTGCTGGAGATGTTCTGGCCCTAATCATGTGGCTAAATAACTCCTTGCTTTTCCAGTGACTTTCGTCAAGCGATACTGACTGTTCAGTCTGGAAGCTTCTTCTATGTCTGTAGAATTCTTTTCGTGGTGGTGATGGGTGGGTAATAGGGAATTTTTCTAAATTCCTTTACAATAAATGGTACACTTGTTTTATATACRGTTTTTTTCCAACAGTTAATCCAACTAGCCTTTCCCTATGAACAGCTTTCCCTTATTTTTGCTTCTCTGCTGCAAAGCACCTGTGGCTGAAGAGGAGTTTTTTCCTAAGAACTGTTCTCCTGTGCTTCTACACAGTGTCACTCTTATGGTATTACCAAACATGAAAAACTAGGGTGACAGTTACCAAGTCATATTGATGTTGCTTCTCATCCTGCAGAGAAGGCGCTACCGTGTGCAGTCTTAGGTAGGAGGGTGCTAAGAAAAAAATTCTGGATTTTTTTCCTCATTTGACTGGGGAGAACAATGCAATAGTAATCCTATGCTAAATTCATGTCTTGTGATGAAGTGTCAGTTGGCAGGCACAGTGTTCACTTAAGTCCCTATGTTCAAATGCCTCCTTCAGTGTATAACACCTTACAGTATAATTTTGCCCTGTCTGAGAAGCATAGATAATCTGTTAAATGCTGACTTCTTTCCCCTGCTGTGTGTCTTCATGTAACAGTTTCTCACCCACGGATAATAAATTTGCTACATGCTCTGACGACGGCACTGTTAGAATCTGGGACTTTCTACGTTGCCATGAGGAGAGAATTCTTCGAGGTATGTGTACCAAAAGTACTGATTGGGGTATTTCAAGAGGGGCTAAACTTTTTTTTTAAGAAACAAAAAACCTAGGTGTACACAATACAGAAGTATCAGCTTGTCTCCATTTTTGTAATACATCGCTGTCTTAAATCCTCCGAACAAGTTTTTGCTTGGCTGCTGTTACAGGTGCCTTCTGTTCAAGCTGCAGTTCACCATGGCATTAGTCTGTTTACTGTCCACTTAAACTCTAAATATCGGAGGTGGACATAAGGACATTTTCCTACTCCTAATGTTGGCGGAAACAGAACCTGTTTCTCGATCAGGAATACGTTTACTTTCTCCATAGCTTGATCTTTGTGACCACTTTTGCTTCAGAACACACGTCTTCATGCAGAGGATTTCATTCTTTTCATGGGAGTACCTTTCATTCTGCTGTAGTAAGAGGCAAGTTAGTTAACTGTTTCTCAGCTCTTAAGAGAAGCAGAGCATTTAGGTAGAGAAAACAACTGAATCTTGATCGCACCATGCATAGCGCATGCAAATTACCCTATCTTCAGTTCAGTAGTTTTCTGTCCAGCATCTGCGCCCTAACTTCTGGTGCCTTTCCACTGGCTTCTTAGGAGCTTTCTCCTTTTTCTGCAACTTTATCGAGTAATAACACTAGCTTTTGACAACTGTTCCTTTCTTGCAGATGATGTCAAAGGTATATGATTTAGTAGGAAGATATGCTAAAGGCTGCTGAGAGATTGGTGGGGGATGTAGGCTTGCAGATAAACTGCAACAAAGACATGCAATAAAAACGGCATTTCTTGTTTAGGCGTGCAAGCTCATTCAGTGCTTTCTCAAACCAAGGATTTTTTTTTTTTTTAAAGTTATGCTTCCAACTTGGACCTGCATTATGTATTTTATGAATTACAGCTCTCCCTGCTTCTCTTGACTCTTAAGCTCTCTTCTGGTTTTACTAATGCAGTACTTTCAAACACCACTGCTCTGAAAAGACACTGGGCTCCACTGGGCAATGATGATTTTTCTATCGGAAGCTGTTCATAGGCATTACTATAGAAATGTGTTCTTTGCAGGAGCTGGAAGCAAATTTCTAGGCTATGTCATTTATATCCATTATTCTGGAAGGACTCAAACAAGTTTGGGACTGGTTTGCTTGATGCTTTACAGAAGAAATACATTCTGCACTAAACATGTCATTTTCCCTCCTCCGTGTCTGTACTAACTACTCCGTTAAGTTAAGGGTTTGCCTCCATGCAGAGTTGAATCCAATGTCAAGATTGAACTCCTATTCTTCTATGTTCTTTTAACTTTTTGCATAAAGCAGAAGGAAAAAAGCATTTAATTTAGGCCACAGAGAATAGAACTTGCATTACATATCCTTCGGTTACCTTGTGTACATGAACATTGTGAATGTATCTCAAATAGAGTTATGTTTCAATTTCTTATAGTCTGTACTTCTCAAGCTACAATTTTATTTTGCACAATAGCCCTGTAAAGAATAATTTGGCTTCTGCTTGTATGGCGTACCCATGATGCACTTCAACTTTTAAGTTGGAAATAATGTCAAAACTTCACATCTCTATATAAAATTGAACAGAACAGGTTATTCCTAGTTTCTGCTGTCTGATAGCAGGGGGGAAGAAGAAGAAGAAAAAAAACCTTGCAAGTTTTGGGGGGGGAGGGGGAACATTTTTGCAAAACATTTTGAGTTGGGTTTTTACTTAGTTTTGAGTCACCAGCACTATTTAACTGATCAGAAGACTTGCTCAAGAGGGCTGCGTGGGTAATTTAAGTAGCTTCCTCAGTGGGAAAAACACAGGCTTTCATTTGTTGTTTGGAGTTTAGTGCTTGTGGCTTTAGGAGACTGATCTTCAGCTTTTCACTTCTGCGTGTGCATTCTGCTTTTACATATTTAGGAGTAACCTGTGACATCTTATTTAGTACAGCCTTAAAAATGGGTAAATTCTGCCATTGCCATTGAAAAGCTGCAGTGGTCTGTAAACTACAATTCTGGTGGAACTTAATTAAAAATATATTTCATTTTACACATAAAGTGTTAGATCAAATAACATGATAATGAATGATTTCTAGCTTCTGATTTTACAGACTGTGCCTCAGCCACTCTGGTTAATATTGATGCCATGAAGTTAAAGAGATTCTACAGTGTGGTTTAGATCCAAAACTTTACTTCATGCATCATAATAGTCTTCAGGCTTTGCACACTGAATTATGAAGTCAAATGAAACTATCAATTTACAGTCAGATGTGTTCATAAAATAGTTATGACTCTCAGGGATAAAACATCAATATTACATTATTCCTACTGAGTTTTCAGCAACAAATTAGGAATGTGATTTAAAAACAAGCCTGAGGACTTTAATGCTATAGACTGCTTTTAAAACAGTTTTTATAAAGAGCATTAAAGGTAGTGGGGATGAACTTTGCAGATAGGAAATGGATAAAATCCTATAGTCTTGTAGATGCTTTTCTTTGCACCGTAATGAACTAACATAATTTATTTCCGCTATATGATGAAATGTTTCCCTTTGCTTAGAACTGTTCCAAAAGAGCAGTTTTAGTCTTATCTTCCAGGGATGATTGGGAAAGCAAATTGGAAGGGATAATTTACATGGGATTTTTTTAAGGTTTTGCTGGAATTCTTTCAGCTGTCCACAATAGTAGTTTCAGTAGTTAAAGCCATGAATATGTGGGCTGCATGAGAAACACGCCGGCTCACCGTATTCTAACTTCTTTTTTCGCCGAAATGAACAAAATAGGACATCCAGTGTTGCTTTTTGTAATGCCAGAAGTTCGGGATCTTTTTTCTTTAACCTGGCTCAGAGTCCCTTGGCTGCCCAAGCTTTTCACTGATTTTTGTTTCTTTGCTGCTGTTTCTACTTCTGTGGTTTTCCAGGGCATGTTAGCAGGGTGTGCGTGTGCATTTTAATCCCTCCCTTTTTTACATTTCGGTGTTAAAGTACCTGCAAATCAATCAGGCCCTTTTTAACATCATAAAGAAGAAAGAAAGATGAAAATTTTTGTTTCTTAGGAAATCATCTTTAAGCGAGTTATCCTGGAAGGTTTTGAAGGTGAGGGAAAGAAAGCGGCATCAACTATCTAATAGATACTTATCCGTTCCCCCCTCAATGCAGTTGTTGGCATTCTTTTCTCTTGAAGCAAAGCTGCTGTCTTCAGAAGTCTGCACCGGTAGTTTCTGCCTGTGTTAATTTCTGTGGCGTTACCATCTTAAAAGGATGGAGATGAGTCGACTTTGGTGCATTTGCTAAAATGCACTATTAGGAATCAAACTGTTGTTAAAACATAAATGCTTCCATTAAAATAACTAGGCATGGAAAGCAGTCTATAGAATAGCAGTATGTTGTTTTCATTTCATTAATCTATGACTCAAAGGCATTTCTGATAGTTGCACTTAAAACAGTAGCAGGTCTTTAGTCTAAACAATTACAGTGAAGTTAATGTCAGGACTCGTGCAAACAGCCCCCATTTCTGTAAGAGGATTCATGTTAATGCTTTTAATAGCATTAGCTACATCTGAAATAGTTCTGCTAAAATATATGCAGTAAAAGTTTGGTGTCCCTTTATTTTTATTCAGAAATTAAGGCAATTGGTGATAAAGCTGGTGGCCTTGAATCTCTGGGTACTGGGTCTGGGTGAATGTATTACTCGGAATATTCTGAGAAGATTATTAGCAAACACATGATTTCTAAATTTTTCACAGCATGAAATCATTGCTCAGGATGTTACAAATATATTTTAAAGGTTGGCATTTCCACTTTTATTCCTTTTTCCTCTCAACAGTGTCTCTCCTCCCCCCCCTCCCCCCCACGAAGCAGTAAGGATGTGTCTTTGGGAGGACTGCAAGGTTCAAAGTCAAGGTTTTAAAGTCTAGATTAGCTGTATGTTCCCAGGACTTTGGAGACTGCCTGATTTAAATAGGTCTTTTGGGGAAAATGAGTCTTCCTGGCTTTCTTAAGGATGGTGGTGGAGGGCTTCTTTCTGCTTTCTGGTTGTAAAATAGAATAGCAAACTAAACTATCTTCCAGCCAACATGACACATGTGGCAATCACGATTTCTTTACGTTCTGTCTAGATTTAAGATTTGCAATTTATAGCAGCATGTAATTTCTTACCAATATATGATTTAGTCTAAGGAAAAATCTTTTTGCCTGTATCTTTAGTAACATTGTTTTGACTGGAATTTCCTAGTCAGGCGTGAGATCAGTCCAAAAACTCATCAGTTACACGTGATATTTTGTATGTGCATATGTACGATTTTTCATCTGCTCACAAGTTCTGAAGGACGTGCCTTAACAGCTAGTCTTACTGAAATAACTCTGAATTTTTTTCTTTTCTTTTTCTTCCTTCTACTCTGTTTCACAGTATTCATTAGGGAATAAAATATGAAGTGCTTTAGTTGTTTAGATTCTGTGGTTTGTATACCCTGAGCTTTTCACATGAAGGTGCAGGATCTCTTCAAAGTTTATTTGATGTCCACTTCCCTAGTCACCTAGCAGATTCTGTACTTTAATTTAGAGGAGATGCGATCACTGGTTAAAAGGAACCTGAGAACCAGGACGAAGTCATGTTCCTTGTTCCATGCTACAACACACTTAACACGGCAGAAGTCTAGTATGTGTATACTTCAGTTTGCTCCTCTGCTTTTAAATACACATTACTCTTAGCCTTTGAAACAATAGAAATTTAGCTTCTAAAACTGTTACCTTTTCCGGATGTGTAATTGAACTCCACATTGGATAATTTAAAAGAAAAAATTCTTGATGTTTGCTGTTTCCATCTTTTTTCCCTTTTTTTATTTGAGGTTTTTCTTTTGATTGTTTTCCTTGCTTTAGTAGGGGAAGAAGACCCTGCGAATTCAAGAAATGCATGTATGCCAATACTGTGTTTCTTGTAAGCAGGTGTAGGATTTAAATTTTTAGCTTTTTGTATGGGCATGTTTCTTTGTGCTGTTAGGATTTCAGGTATATTCGATGTCTTTTAGTCTTCTGACGCATCCCTACATGACTGAATATTAGAAGGACTTTTCCTCAAAGCAAAAGCCCAAGATGAGATGAGACCTGGCTGATGTTGGCTGGCACCAACCATGTCATTCTAGAGAAGGCAAGTCTTTGAATTTTTGAACTTAAAAAGACAAGCTGTTTTGAAATGGCTAGTATTTAATTGGTTAAATCCCCTTTTTGTTAATGGTTTTAGTATGCCAGCCTATGTTCCAGGACTTTGATCTTGGTGAATCTTCATTGCTAAAGCAAAGTTGGGGAGTGAGGGTAAATTACCGCTAAGGTTTTTGAAATACTATTGCACTCGAGATGGCTGTGCATCAAGCTTTTCATGTATTTTAGTCAGAAACAGTGTTAAGGAACTGACTGGGATGGTTATAGTGAATTTGTTGGCTTTTTCCCTTTACTTAGAGTTCAGATGACTCTTGCTCAGAAATTCATGTCAATCCGATTCACTTTTCCAGTGATGCAGGAGCCCTTTTGCATGCATGGTGCTAGCCTTGATACTCCCTTTTTGGGAGCTGCATGCAGTAGTGTTCTTAGCACAGTGCTAATTGTGCTGCTAGCATTCACTTTTTAATTTCATTAGGAAACCTCTCTGGTGACTTTATGAGATTGAGTTTGAAATCTTGTATATGATTTCCAGCTTCATCAGTGGAAGTTATCAAGCAAAATATATTTTCCCAGTGCCTTCCTCTATGCTTTTCTCAGATTCAAGTAGCACTAGGAACTTGGAATGTGAGTGTCTATACACATTCTTGAAATACAGAGTTCATAGCGCTTCAGTCATTCCGCTTCTTGTTAGAGTGGTGTGTATAATCCACACATCAGAGCGGGAGAATCTAGTCCCTTTCTGCATGAAGCTCCTAAAAAAGGTGCAGTGGTGGTCTAACATCTCAATTTTATTCCTGAACATGACTTTCAAGGCTGTAATATTTTGGTTTCCTCTGCATAGGAAATCTTACTTGAGATGGACTTTGTTAAAACCTGTAGTTCTGTTTGTGTTGAAACAGAAGAAAGTCCATCTAAAAGTTGAGGAACTTTCTTGCTATGTTGACTTCTATCAAGTTTTTGTTTGTGAAGTGTTCTGGACTGGCCAAAAAAACCCACTTATTTTGATCAACTACACAAGTTCCTTGGCTTCTGTGACTAAAAGATGGTGGTGAGGGAGGGTAGCTTCATGATATAATTGCAAAATGATTTTGCTCTGCTCCCTAAAACGGTGCCAGGAGATCAGAGGCTTTTGGGAATTGACTACCTCTGATATGTATTTTTAAAAGCCTTTGGTTTATATTGCAGTTTTATTCTGAGTTATATTCTGGTTTAAATACAATATCCTAAGTTTTATATAATTCTGATTCTCATCTAGAATCCCATGTTTAAAAAAATCCTGAAAAACTAATAACTAAGAATATATAGGATTCTCAAAGAATTAAGAGATCATGAGAGATAAGTCAAAGTACTGTGCTTTAAAAGAAGTTCTACCGGACATTTCTGTTAGTGTTTTCCATAAGACAAGAATGGAGAGGCACTGAGTGAGAATGAGATTATTTCAGTGGTTCAACTTAAATACTTTTTTCCTCCCTGAAAAATACTCTGAAGCTAACATTGACGTAATCTATCACATTGGAGTCCAAGGACAAACTTTACACACAGAAAAGCTAATATTTGCTAATAAATCTATTTTGCTAAGCTTGGAATGCTGAAAAGCCCCAGTGTTTCAAGGGAGAGCCAACTCGTAATGCTGCTGGATAGAAGATACTTCCTTCAGAAGTTGTGCCTTTTGCCTCGTTAGGGTATCTTGCATCTGCTTCCTTTTGTGTGTTTGATAATTGCAAGTGGTAGATACCCTTCTGTACAGTTTGTTAGCATAAATATTTCAGTGGTGAGAACTTCTGTCTGCTGTGGCTATGTACAGAAGCGACCTTACTATGTCACAACACTGGGCATAGTGTTCAAGATAATCAAGATCACACTTTCATCGAGAACCATTGATGCAGGAGTGAGCTTTGTCCTAAAGCCCTGCTCATCTTTGTTGAGAGAGGAGAAACATGATCTAAAGCAGGTTATATTGATCTTAATGAAGAAAAGTACTGTTAGTAAGATAATACCAGTCTTCCTTTTCCAGCGCGAGTAGCTGTAAAGGATGCAGATTATGTCCATAAATAATGGAAGCTTCTGTATATCCACTCACCAGTATTTGTTGTCTCAAAAGTTCTCAGCAGAAACAAAATACCTGTGACATAACATTTCTGGTCTGGAGTTAGGCTTGTGCAAATGATAATAACCTGTCGTCTTTCACAAAATCTTATGTGGATAAATACTCAGAATTGGGCACTTCATTTCATTATGGAATCTTCCAATCTTTCATCTGACATTCCAGTTCCTACTTGAGTGTAACTACAGAAATATGTTACTTCTGAATAAATTTTAGAAGTCTTTAAAAAAACAAAAAATGCAAATCCTTGGTGAACATAGATCCATGCCAGTGCCTCAAAGCATTCCATGCAGACTTCCTGACTGCAGTTTTCCTTTGTGTGGGGATTAAGAGGACTGCTTTCTGTGCATCTTCTAGTCACTGTATTCAAAGCTTTTGTGGATCTAAATAAGCATAGACTCTGCAATGCATTTGGTATTTCCTTTTGCACCATTTCAATTCTGCATGCTCAAATTATTTCCTGGAATAGGTATTTTTAGCTCTGAGTAATATTCTGGTTTAGTAGCAAGACACTTTATATCAAGTTTTACCACATGAATAGCTTTGCAGTTCTGATGCTTAAGGTTACAGGTTCATATGGACAGCCAGACACTAGGGGATAGGGAGATAGTGTGCAAATGTTTTGCCTAAATTAAAGTGGTATTTCTTTCTCTCTTCCATTGCTGCTTGTCCTTACTTTCTCATGAGAAAGATGGACCTACTCATCTCATGTGTTGCATTTGCAGGAAGACAGCAGAGTCAAAGAGTCAGAGAGAAACTGGGAACGTGGGGTTATGTAGAAGCCTGGGAGAAAGGGTTAAAAAGGAACCCTAAAAAAATGAGAGAAGGGTTGCTAGAATTGTGAAAGATAGCAAATAAGAAAATGGGGAGGCTGCATAAGTGTGAGAAAACTTAATAAAATAAGGACGGATGATGTAATGATTGAGGAAATACAGTGGCAATGAGAGAAAGGAGATGGGAATGAAGTGGCAGGAACTGGGAGAATTTACCCTGCTGACACTGGTGGGACAAACCAGGGCAAAGGGAATTGCTGGAGCAGCCAGAAGAGGCTGTGCTTGGGTGGTTGAATGAGACACTTGGGAGCTGCTGTGATCAGACGCGAGTGGACAGTATGTAGTGTATGAAAAGCATGTGTATGTGTGTGTGGAAAGCGTGTAATATGCATACCCATCTACATATACATACTTTTTCCCCTAATATCTTTTAAATTCTACATTCTAAATCTAAGTCATGACTTCTAGAGACTTACATATGAAGAGTTTGAGTACAGTTAGGAGCATGTTCTGTATTCGTTCGGAAAATGAGTGTGGAGTGCTATTTTAGTGAGCTAATGATGCCATCATTCTTTCTGTATCTAGGAGAAAGCACACTCTCAGCTTGCTTAAAAGCTTCTTGTCTCTTATCAGTCCCTAAGAAATGTTATGGATCTTCGTATTTGTTTTTATGTTTTGACACTGTCTACTTAACGCCTGTAAAACTAAAATATCTAATAGCTGCTCTTCAGACCTAGGGCTAGCTCTGGATAGTTTCAGTTCAGAGTATATTCAGTGCAGGCACATACATGCAAAATGTGCTTGATTAGATTAAGCATGCAAACACACAGTGGAAATTTATTTCAAGTAGAGTTCCCAAACTTTCCAAGCAACTGAATTTCATTTCACAATGAAAATACATTTTTATTTAATTTTGCCACTTACAGGTAAAGGCTTTTTTCTTGAAAAGAAAGCTCTTCTGAAGTGAAGACATTTTGATCTTTACTGTTGAAAAGGTGTGTATGTTGCAGGTAGAGTAACAGTCTTAGAATTTTTCTCATAGTGACTACTAATGCTATAGTTGAGTTATGGAAATTGTGTAAAGTGTTACAGACTTCCATTTTGGAAGTGTCAAACCACAGTTCGTATTTTATGGAGGAAATTTTTTAAACCTATCTTCTGAAAATTAAAAGATGCTGGGGCTGTTAAGTGCCTCAACTTTCAAAGAAGCRCAGCCTTAAGGATCAGATGTACAGCCACGTAAGATGAAACTGTAATGTTACAAAAAATATTTATCTTTAAAAGTTTCAGAGTAATGTTTCTTCCATCCTTGAGTGTTTGGATTACTGTTGGAAAGTAGTAATTCTTATCTCAGTGGAATCACCTGCTCTCTCGAGTTCTGCAGGACATTATTTTGATATGTTATGCACTCCTTCAAGTTCTGGCCTGTAAGTGACAATTTTAAAGCACAAACAGTTTAGCTGTGTGTTCTTTTTAAAATGTAATATTTTCTTAATATTAGCCATAGTGTGCATATATTGATTTCAGTCAAGATATGTAGATAGATCTGTTCCAGATGTAACTACAGCCACGTAAAGGTGTGGTTGTATCACTTCAGAACGATTTTCTGGACAAGGCCTTAGTCTGCAAGGATTGTAAGAATTTTGCATATTTTGTCTTTGAAGATAGAAAGTCATTGTAAATGCTGTTAAAGATCCTGTTTTGGCCACTTATTATTCATAGAAATTGGATGTGTATCTGCTCACCAAAATTAGTTTTTAAAGGTAGCGTATAATTACTATAAAAATAGCCTGGCCTGAGAAACTGGAAGTTAAGTATAAAAGGACTGGAGTAGGAGCAAGGTGCTCCAGCAAGTTCCCAAGATCTCAGAGACCAAATTTAAAATTTCCCTTCAAAAAAGCTCAGGGATGATGTGTGGTCTTGGCAGCTTAAAATTGGGAAAAATAGTATCTTTTTGTAAAAAGCAAATGCAGCTTTTTGGTGTGGCCTGACAGATGCATGTTTTCTACAACATGCAAAGTAGCTTTTTTCCTTGTCTTTTTATTTAAAATGATACAGCATAAAATATTTTAAACGTTATTAAAATCTCTTATGTTTTTAACTTCTGTCACTTAAAAAGTCTGCCCACAAAAACAAAGTGATTTGTAACACTTGATAAACTAGTGGTGTAACTGGAGCTATTCCAGACCTCAAAMAAAGGATCAGATGAATTGAGGGGGAAAAAAGTAGCTCAGTATTCAGTCTGGTTTTTGTTATTCCAAAAGATTTTAGGGAAAATCAAGTCTTCGTATTTATAAAATAATATTACATTTGAACTTCTCTTTCTGTCCTCTCCTGAATGATTCAGCTCTGTTTTATTTTTCTGTCTTAAGATAGTGTTTCTAATGCCTTTGGGTAGCATACCTTACTCTTGTGTCTAAGCAGCTGCAATTTAAGGAAGGCATAACTCTGATTACTATTTATTATTCTCATGTTGAGAATTTGCATACCAAGACTGCCTTAGCATCCTTGTTTAATACAAGGCCTACTACTCACTGAGAACTTTTTTTCATCAAAAGTTGAGGTTCTAGCTTTATAAATGATTAGTATACAGAAAGATTAAAAAATCTGGATATCTTTCAGCTCAATGAAGAACTGAAATTTTTTTGTCAGACTTTCCATGAGGAAAATTTTTGTCCAAGACTGGCAAAGAATTTCAAACAACAACATTTCCTTTGAAAACAGAAATTTCTTGAGTCCTTTTATACGTAGAGATACGTAGCACAAGTTGATATATAAATGATATTCACAGGTAAGTAATTTCCTGTTTAAGTCTTCTCAAAAGCTTGAGATCAGACTCTTGTTTGATGTTCCAGCTATGTTGCCATGATAAACCAAATATTATGGTGAACTTATAAGTTCTAATAAGAAAAAAAAATACAGTTAATCTCCTTCTGTAGTCCAGCAAAAAACATATTCAAGATGCCATTCTTACAGGGGAGGTGGAGGGTGTCATTTTCCATTTTTTTTTAGCCGTTTTAATGGTGCAATGGAACAGTGTGAGAGCTTTGCTTAATTTTAGATATTATGCACTCTTAGGCCTTGGAGGTTTTCAAAACCACACTGGATAAAGCCCTGAACAATCTGGTCTGACCTTATAACTGACTCTTGGAGCAGGAGGTTGGACTAGAGATCTCTGAGGTCCTTTCTAGCCTGAATTATCCTATGATGTTATGATATTGAATTCCCCTCTTTGGTCCCATGTTGTGGGATTATCATCTTTTGAATGTTAAGATCTTGATATTTGTCTATCTCAGGCTGGAGGGTTTTTGCTTTAGGAACAAAAAATTGTAGTGATTTAATTGTTAATTACCTTCAGCTGTACACCTGAATATATGACATAAGGAACTGATCTTCAGAAGACTTATCAAAAATTCATTATTTTTTAGTTTGGTTCTTTTTCTCCCTACTTTTAGCATGATTGGAGAAAATGCACACTATGGTTGGATTGGAAAGATTTGCTAATGTTTAGTGGAACTTCTTCCAAAGATGATAAATGTTTGATCGTTCCATAGAGATTGACTGTTTGCCTTGAACGTTACTGAAGTTGAAGTACTTGCTTAGAGTACTCCTGTAAACAATGAAAATTTGCAGTAAATAAGATGGAAGATGTGATAGAAAGCTGCCTGGATCTTTCACGCTCCATCTGATCATATATTAACAATGAGGTAAAAATATATATGTATTTATGTTTTGGGTTTTTTTTTTCCGGCCTCTGTGGGTATCCAGCCTTTATGATCATACCCGGCAGCACATTTTATTGGCTTAATACTAGTTTGCTGTTTCCTCGCCTGTTTCCAAATCACACAGGCCTGAAACATATTGTGCATGCAGTGTTATAAAGTCCTAAAGCATATGCACAGTTAAAATAATTGGTAATGTTTGCTTTAAAAGAAAAAAAGGAAGAAGTAACTTATACTACCTTACTCCTTAAACTGAACCTGCCTGGGCTTGCCCCCCTGCTTTGTCACTTCTGTTCTTGAATATGCATTTTTCTAGATTGTGTTTCTAAATTCTCCAGAAGAGCCGTAAGTAGGCTCAGCCTGTTTGCGAGCAGCATTCTTTATGTCTAGATGAAATGGATATTACAAAATACTTTTTCTTTAGAACAAAAGCTGGTCAACACAGGTGTGTACATGAACAGTTAAATACACTATCCCAGGTCCTGACTGGCCTTTATGTCTAAAATAAAATATTTGATGTTTTCATGTTCTGGAATAATAACAGAAGACTGCACAATATTAAATGTAGTTTTGAGACTGCAAGTTATCTTAAAGTTAACAGAAGAAAAAAAGTTACTTTGTCTTGAAATGTGCTACTTTAAGCACTCAAAAATCCAAGCCAGATTTGTTCTAGTGTTTCCATTTTTCTCTCAAAACTTCCATGGTTTTTGAAGGAGTAACAGAAATCCAAAGAAATTGAATTTGGAACTTTATCTGAATGAAGTGAAAGGATCCTTGTAGTCTTCTACAGATGAGTTCAGAAGGGAATAACAATTAATTTCAAATCTGTGGGCGTAATTCCCCTTTCTAAATCGTAATTAATGAGTACCAAGGAACAGTTAGGCATAGAAAATACTGCCTGAACACTTATCAGACATACTTGTATATAGCATAGCGGAAAGGCTAAAATTTTTAGCAAGATATCTGCACTTTGTTTTCTGAAGATTGACTAGATCTGCTGCTTGGTGTGTGTTGCGGTGTTGTTACTGCTTGCTATTTGTGCCTGGCAAGAAGAACTACATTTTCTTTAGGCCTGCCTTCTGCTCTTTCTTATTTATTGGGGAGTCATGGGGAGAATTGATGCTTTTAATTAGATCAGCTGATATATATTGAGGAAAAGGTCAAAAGAGCCACACCAGCCTGTCTTAAGGACTCAAAAACTTGCCTATTCTAGATCGGCTGATATAGGTGGATGATAAGATGTCATCTTTTCCCTATGGATGTTGCTCTATGCTCTCAAGCCATCACAGCTACAAAAACATATCGCTTCCTTAGCGGGAACTCCACCTACCTACTTAAAATAAATGTATAAGGTTCTCTCTCTGGCAATATGCACATTCTCAAAATCATTATTCTCTTGCCTAGTTTACTAAATCTAGCAATTAGGAACATTGATAATGTTGATGAATATGCATTTCTGTAGATCACAGTTCTCCATTTGGAAGTCCTCACTCTCCAGAGAGTCACAAGTAGGAATATGGTATTGAGGGTAGGAATGGAAACAGCAAACTCACTCAGCCTACTTTTACTTTCTTTTCTTTTTACATTAAATTGATTTGTGCTCTGCAGTTGTAGTCTGGAGATCTTTGGGCAAAGGTAGGTTCTTTAAGTCTTTCACACCATTCCCAGCTTATTGGGAATCTCCTTTGTTTCCAGACAAGGGAATGCAGAAAAAATGGTGATTCCTATCATCTACACAAGCATATGAGATTTGTTATTTCTGTAGTATATATTGGTTTTGCTCACAGTTTTGGACCAGGCTTTTATAAAAATGGATTTGGAAATTTTAATGCTAGTATTTAACTTAAATAACATGAACACAGAAATTCTTAAAGTATGGTGGAGGCTTTAAATAGCAGGTGCTTTCCTGCAGGCCGTTATTCTAGAGCTGTAACTACAACTTCCTTGTAAGAAAAAACCATCCTGCTTGCTCAGAGGCTTCTTCACATGAAATGTGCTTCTCCCACTTTGCCGTGCTTTTTCCTGTGCCAAGGAATTCTTCAAGGAATGTACTTTCTCCCTAAGAGCACTTGCTTTCTGTGTTTCAGTCTACACGTTCAGCATGAGGATTTCTATTCCTAACAAGTCTAGGTGAAAATTCTGGCAATTATTAAGTCTGTCTGTGTTCTGCACAATGGGTGAAGTCGCCTTAGCTGCGAAGTTCCTGCAGAGCTCTGTCCTTTCAAGTAGCATCACTGGAGCATCCAGCAAGCCCTAGCACTTGCTTGAAATTCAAAGAAGGTTCTAATAGTGGCATTTTCTTCCACAGAAATTATTTACTAGAAATACCAGAAGTTATTTTTAAAACCTTACAAAATATTTTATCGACCAAATTAATAGGTTTTGTTCCAATAGACTTTTGGTATTTGAGTTAGTTTTAAATTTTTTTGCAAGTTGTCAGGATGCAAGTAAAGAGTACGAATTAGACATGTTTTCCTGAAAAATGCCTGAAGTATTTGTTAGAGCAGCATATCTCACAAGAATGTAATGTAAATCATATAGTAGTGATATTTGAAAATGAGCAACTTTAGAAGTTTTAATTTTTATTAGAGGAATTTAATGTTATGGAAAGTACCGTATTGAAAACTTTAGAAATTAATGTTGCGTTTACTAGGCAAGGAGACTATTAGAAGCCATACAGGTTTTTTTTTTTTTCCCTTCCATATCTGCTCTTTGCAGCTCTTGTGCAGAAGGTGGGATGCAGCAGTGAAAAGAAAACTCATTTTTCAATTAATTGCAGTCCATGGCTCATTGATGCCAGTGGCTGTGAATTGGACATCTGCATAGTAGCAACCGCTTATCCTGCTGATTTAGGGAACATGTTCCACTTGCCAGATGTTGTATGAAGCAGTCTAAATAAATTATTTGATAGTGAAAAGGGGTAAATTTCACAGCCCTTCAGAAAATCCATCCCTCTCTGCAAGAGTTTCTCTTCATTCACTCAGCAGCAGCAGACTTTTCATAAAACAGTATGATAGATAAATCGAGCTTTCATTTAAAAATTACTAAAACTTTTTTATGAGCTTCTCTGTACGTGAAGGCAGGAATAATGTTTTTTACTGCTTAATTTGCTGTAGAATATGTGTCATGTATAGTGCATTTCCCTGTAGACATCACATAGTAGAACCTTAAACCCCTTGTGGTCTCTGCTCTGCAAAAGCTGTGTGGAGGTAGGGGCACAGTCAGCCTCTTCGATGGGCCACCGTGGGGAGATTAGGGTACTGCTGATGGAGTACAAATCATGAAAGCCCAGTCTCCAGTAGGTGAAGAATCTGCTATTCTTAAAAGCAAATATTTTTCAGCCTGCGGTACTGTTTTCTCCAATGTAGTGCTGGTGACGCAGCTGATCACATTCATGACACAAGTCATTAACACTTGTAACGCTGCATCTTCTAGCAGCAGGTAATTCACAGGGGAATATGTATTCCAAAGCGAGAGACTAGTCTAACGAAGGTGGTGTATTCTGTGTACCAAAGCAATAACTGTATTTTAACTTGCACTGAAAATAAAGTGTTGACATGGGATTATAACTTCTAAAGCTTCCTTTTTTTGTTAACTTTTTAAGGTTAAAAATGCTCTTTGATGCTCCCGAATACAGGGTTGCTGTATTAACAAAAATATTAAAAATTAAAATGTAAAATGTGGCAGAACTCTTATCTTGCATCATTTTGCCAACAAAGATCTTTTATGTTTCAGTTTCTTCAGTGGTTACTTCTGTAGCAAGGGCATGCTCTTATATAGCATTTTCTAAAGCAGAAGCAATGCCCTTTTCTGCAACGGTCATTTTTTTGGTCCCCACTTTTATTAGTGTTCGAGTGGGACCATGTATGGAGATTCATCTGCAGAAGTGGAGATGATACTTCACTGCCTCTCCCACAGTCCCTGCCTTTCTGAAGTCCAGTTTCCCAAAAGAGAAGTATAGCAATTTTCCCTTCCTCAACTTAGCTATTTCTGCACTTTATTTGAAGAGCACAGATCAGTGCCATTTGAGGGTCAGGATAGCAGCCTTTTATTCACGATAACCTTTCCCTCATTATTTATGTTCATAAGCTGCTTTGTTCTTCCTGTTAATCTGTGGGCATATGACATTTTTCCAAATGCACTTCCTTTTAGCGTCTGTCTTGGATCCTTTTTGGTAGCTGCTTATATGTACTGGTTTGTATACTGGTGAGACTGGAAGGGTATTTTACATTCCCTTCTACCTTTTTTTGTACAAGATAAAAAAACTTTAAAAATTGCTACAGAAAGGATCGAAAGAAATCTAAAGATTCCTTAGGAAAGAGCTTCTTTCTTATCACATCCATGCTGTTTTGCCTCATTTTTAAGTGGTTATGCTAGTTGGAATTTTCTGTTGGTGGTTTGAGCCCACATTTTTTACACAGCTGCTGTTGACTTTTGCATGATCAAGGATTAGCAGATATCTTGCTGTAGTGGTATATTATAACTTACTATTTCAAAACTCATAAAAAAATTATTGTGTCCCATAGGTAAGTTGTTTATATTTTCAACTTTTATTTCCAGAATAGGGTATAACTAAAATCTCTAATATTACGGCTTCTGTGCTGGTCTTTCAACTCATCTTCTCTTACAATACTACAGGCAAGGTCAATGTTTCAGAAAAATTGATTTTTTTTTCTTTTTTTTCCTCCTCAGCATTGCTGAGAAGGTAGTCTGAATTGTTTTTTCCCATATGGGATCTTTAATTCCCTCTTTTGTCCATGTCATATGACTTTATGCTGTAGGATTACTGTAGATCTAATTACAGTGCAATAGTAAGTATATTGCATTTCCTACCAGCTTTTTTATGATAATTCAAAACTTTCTAAAGTTCAAAAAGTATTTAAGATTAACCTTTTTTTTTTTTTCCTGAGAGCATATTCTGTTTGACTAACAATTTCTGAATATTCTTTAATTGGAAAATTGTCATTTTGAAAATTAGGCAGTTTCAGGTGCTTACATGGAGGAGTATGCAGTGACATCCAGATGTTTGCTCTAGGTTTAGATGTGGCATTTTAATTGAAAGCTTTTTCTGCTTCTAGGAAGAAAATTTTTCTGTTCTAATCAATCTTTTTTTTTTTTTTTTTAATCCGGGAAAGATGCGCTCAATTCTTGAGAATATGCACTTAATATAGAGGTATAGTTGCAATATGCTGTTACAATACTTCCTTGCAAACTCAACATCATTTTTTTGTGCTTATTTTGGAGTTTATAACCTGCTACTGCCCACGCGTACCCGTCTAAGTTCAAATATGGATTCAGTCATAGACTGCATCATGGAGGGAAACAACACACTTAAATGCTTGTTACAAAGTATGTATCTTTTCTGACATTTTTAATTCCTTTGAAGTCATAAGTAGAAAAGGTCTGACTTGCAGTCATTTCAAGAAGCATAGGATTCAAAGAAACATTCAGTTCATCTTTATTTAATATGGTATGATAGATTTTAATTCTTATATCCTCTATTCTAATCTTGGGGGTGAAGGACATTCCCTTAATATATTGTTGTGGGAAATCTGTTTCGCACCTAATTTTTGCCTGAAGAGC
Organism: Apteryx rowi; assembly: GCF_003343035.1. Taxonomy (NCBI): domain Eukaryota; kingdom Metazoa; phylum Chordata; class Aves; order Apterygiformes; family Apterygidae; genus Apteryx; species Apteryx rowi. The sequence continues at coordinate 3,158,118 of NW_020450772.1, forward strand.
AAATAGTATTTTCTTTTCTGTACTTTAAATCAAATACCACTTGTTTTGTTCACATTTATGTGTGACATTAGTAAATAACTTGAACAGCGTTTTCCACCAATTGTTGCTGGCCCTTTTTTTTGGAACCCTACTTACAATTGCTCGTAGACCGCTTGGCCTTTCTGCTTCTCATAACCACGTGTGCCATCTTTTACACGTTCTCCATTTTCCACCCTGATTTTGGTATATCTGAGTTATTTAAGTACTCTTTCGATTGTTTTATCCCATTTCTTCCTGTTGACATCTCTCCCTTTCTTTGTTAGGTTTTATCGCACAAAACCTGTGGTAAGTTTTCAACACTGTCTTTTTCCCAGCCCCTGTGTATGATCACGTGTAAAAAGTTTTACTCTGTGATCCATTCACGTGCCTGTGGTATTTCAAGTGATACATGGGGATGCATGGTATTTTAGAGAGCCTCTTAAATATTTATACAGCCACACGCTCCAAAACAGTTGCTTAATAAGGGACCTGTTTTTAGGATTAAAACCCAAATCCTTTTATTTATTTTCCTCTACTTAAATAGGGACTTCAGTATTACCTTTAAACCTGAAAGAGGGAGGCTTCAGAATTTGTAGGTGGCAGGAAAGAGTCCACAGACGATGTGGTGGTGATGTAGGAAAGGGCAGGAAAATAAGAGGACCCAGGAGCACTGATTGTGCAAGAATTTGAAATAAGGCTCTGTGCTAAAACATTCCTCATTTGCTTCTCTCCTGAACTGAGCTCTCCTTTGCTGCCTGATTGAAAATTGTGTGTAATGTATTATCTCTATCATGTTTCTGTAACACTGTTCAAACCATTATTTTGTTGCTGCACTTTATTACATTTTTGCACTGAGGAAAAAAAAGAAGTAATTTTTCATCTTACTGTCTTTGTTTCTTTCATCAGCCCAACTATCAGCACTGAATTAGTCACTTTTTTAAATCACTTTATGAAATTATATGACGTCTTTGTTCCGTTTTACATCTTGGTGCTCTGCCCTTTTGTGTTTTTCTGTCCCCTCTCTTAATTTACAGCCCTTTCATATTTTGGTGGTTTGAAAATGAGTCCCTAGCACCTGAAATGAAAATTCTCCAATCTGTTCAGCTTCATCTCGGTATAGAAAGAGTAGTGCTTTGTGGCCCGGGCCAGCGTTATGTGCTGTGCTTTCTGCCACCGAGTGAGAATGCTTTCTGCCGAGTTACTCAGTAGATGTGCTGCAGCTTAGTTTGCTCAGTGTTGCCGGTGGAGATGCAGAGAACAATCTCTACGGCATCTCTCTGAGCATCCCTTCTGGGGTCTGTTATACGTGCTAACTGTCTGGATTACTGCTGGACGCAAGCAAATCCTTTCCTAGGGGCTATACCTTTTTATTTCCCTGCTGCCCCTGGCCCAGCTGCTGTTCTCTTAACCACTGAGGGCAGGTGCTCGTGCAGCACTTGCCCTAAAACCACAGAAAATTGTTTTCCCGTCTTCTGTGTTCCTCTATTCATTGTTCCCTGGCTTAAAATGCTAATGGGCTCGTATTTATGGGATGTTCTGTATTGGTAAACTGGCTATCAAAAATAGCTTATATGGCTTTTTTGGTTGACAAAAGGGAATATAATTTTCCTGTAAATTTGTTGTCCATTCAAGTAAAAAACTAGTTGAAAAAGCATTCTTCTGTGACTGGCAAGATCAACGTGAGTGTCTTTAAAAGGAATTTACTTGTCTGATAGAGAAGAGAAGCTGATGGTACCTCTTCTCTCAAAGGGATTTGTAAAAGTAGGATCCTGTCTTGTAGTCTGAACCAGAAAATCACATTGAAACCTATTCTTCCAAGCAAGGAAGATCAAACTGACTGAAAGATCTTGATAGTCCTTCTGTGTTGGCTGTTTTTATTAAAAAAAAAAAAAAAAAAACCCACAAACAAACTGGGTTTATTTTGGAAGCAAAAGTATATCGTGTTATATAAAACACTTCCTGTAATTTCTTCATGTAATTTGTTTTGCTGTGGTCCAGAAAAAAAATTTCTTGGGTTTTAGCAGCTTGCTAAGTGGGATGTCTGCTCATGTGGCCAGACAATGGTTTGAAGCTTTGATTAACCTCTAAACTAGGTATTTAGACTGTGCTTTTTTCTTGCAACTGCCATAATCACCAGCAGAGCTTTAATGAACACCTAATGAGATGTTAAAGGAAAGAATAGTAATGAAAATGATGATGGATGGTTATTCTTAGCTTTTGTAGAAGTTCCCCCCCCCCAGATTTGGGAACTAAGTATTCTGACTCTACAGCTTATAATCTTGACCTGAGTGATAGCCAGAGCACAGAGCTTGAGGCAAGCTGGTACTAAATTCTTGAGTGTCCCCTGATTTCCTTCCTTTTTCCTTCCTTTTGCTAAATTGCCCTGCTAAATTTTAGGATGCACTGAGCTTTCTGTGGCAGCTTCAAGTTAAAAAGTTGCCTAAAACGATAGCCTATTTTTGACATTCCTTCTTTGCATTACTTATTTCAGTGTTCCCTGAAAATACCAGACTTGTGCCTGGCTTTGCGTAGTGGTGTGTTTGGCGTGGGTTAGGGCTAGCAGACAGAGGCTTGGCAGAAGGCTGCAGATGGAAGGGCTGGGGATTTTGGCAGCGTCATGGCACTAAGTGAACATCCCAGTCAGCATTTGCAAGAATTGATGGTTAAAACTAGTTTGTGAAGTACGTGTTTAAAAACCTCACTGAAGCTACTCTAGGATCAGTGCATCTTAAATCACATCACTTACTAGGAGCGTAACTTCAGGCACCAGTTTTTAAAACATTCCTTGTTTCATTCTAGTTTCATAAAATACAAGTGTGTGCTCTGACTGAACAACAGTCAAATATTGACTTTTGAGATAAACTCTCATTGTAAGGCTTCAAATTATTTGACCTTCTGCTCAGACCAGAGGTGTCTTAGGCTCCGAGCAGCCTCCAGAAGCGCTTGTTTAGTTCACATTGGGAAGGCTTGACTGGAGTCATTGCAATGCCAAAGCCGGCACTTTCTGGGATTTGGTTTTTGTTTTTACAAACAAGCATGCTGCCCAGCAAGCTGATTCTCTACCCAGATATAAAGCCACAAGTCTGTGGAAATTGCAGACTAATGGTTGACAAAATCACTGAATTTTTCATCTTACAAGCTTGCGCTTTTTCCTCCCGTGAGGACCTCCAGTTGCTCTGTTCCTGGACCAGTTATACTCTCCCCTTTTTTTATGCGGCAGTACATAATAATTACCGTGCCACGTTAGGCTAGCCATCTGTCTTGTCTGATGGCCTAGGACAGTGAACCCTCATTAGCTGCTGGTTCAGATCCAGTGGCTAGTACCAGATGCCTGAAAGAAAGGTGCCACAAGCCGAGCAATAGGAAACTGTGGAACAGTTTCTCTCTGAGGAGTGTTTTTTGGCTCCTATCAGCTGGTTATGTTATGAAGCATGAGAATTTTTCTTATAATTGTTGTTCATTTTTTAATGTTTCTTGTATAACATTAATTTTTAATATCATTAAATGTAAATACCATTGTAAATAAATACTTTCTGTCAATGAATAGCAAGTGTGTTGCTGCTTTCAAAGTAGGCTGGCTACATTTTGAACAGGAAAGCACATCTAGTCCCAGGTACTTTACAGATTAATCAACCAAAAAAGGATGTTTTTCTCCCTTTTGTGTTTTTAAAAGCCCTCTTAATTCTCTGGCCAGTACTTGCAAAGGCATTGTAAGAAATGGAGTGAGAAGTCTGAGAAGTTTGCCCAAGTACAAAGTAGAATCCAGCCTCCTTTTCGTAAATACTTTAACTCGAACATGAACAGTGGTGAAAACTTGACTCTGTCCTTGAAGTCAGCTGCCGTTGCTGCCAAGAACTAGCAGATACATTGAACGAGAAGGTGTTGGTCAGCCTTAATCTGCTGTGTCTTCCCCTTTTGCGCTCTCTCTGCCCTCCTTTTACTCTCATTTCTCTCAAGCTGGCTCTGAGCTTCCTGACTGCTTCCTAATTAAGATTCATAAGGACTTCTTTACTGGAAATAATGACTACTGTATTGCACTAAGCATCATGCTGCATTTTAAAGCATCATCGCGTAAGCGAACTCCCTATACTAGAGATGCGCTTTGTTATGCATAGATTTTTTTTGTTGTTGATTAAGTGTGCAAAAGTGACAGTGGTAAGCTAGAAAACTTGAACGCTGATTAATCAAAATTAGTGAAAATACTTATATATATAATATTTTTACATACTAAAATAACTTACTGTTGGCGCTAAATCATCCATGATCGGTCTACATACGACTTGACTCTCTCATGATCAGAAATGGTGAAACGTGTACCTCATTGGTTTGCATATAGTTCTCATTTCAAAGAAGATGTTAAAGAGCGCTTTGTGTGTTACAGATGCCATTGCCATTACTTACTAGTGCTGCTGCACAGCCTGCTGTCGAGTTTGTGTTGTCTCTGCACGTCTTGCAACACATACGGGCAATAGCCTGACTGGGCACAGGCAGTGGTAATACTCAAAAATACATTCAGGAGTTCAGAAAATCTATCTAAAATGCAAGGTGTCTCTATAATGTCTGTAGACTCTAGCATGAACATATTCAGTGATACCGGACTTGACAGCACAGACCTAAACCTGCAGACACTTTCAGTTATGTAATTTTTGTTTCTGTCCAAAGCAAAGTATTTCAACTTTGGAAGTTGCTCAGCAGTCTGCCGTCAATGCGCTGAAGAATTTACACATTCACCTAAGTTTAGCATGTGAGTAGTCCCATTATGATGAAAGAAATATTAAGTGCTTTGGATTGAGTCCAAAATGTTAAGTAATTTTGAAGGCTGAAGTCTGCATGACCCAGCTCCCACATATACAAGGACCCAGCTGGATTTTTTTCCCCCTCTCTGTAAACTCTTACAGGCAACATTGTCAGTGGCTTTCAGCAGATGTAAAGAATTCAGATACCTGCATGCCATTGCTGGTAATTACACGTAATAGCTCTAGATTTTTTTCATGATTCTTTGCCATTATACGAGCATGCAACTAGCATTAAGTTCAAACCTTCTTTGCTATAGTTTTAGATTTTTCTGGGCTTCAAACTGTTCACTGAGTGGTGAAAGTCCTGTTGTAAAATTGGGATTAGGACTAGGACAAAAATCTTAAACTCATTTATGGAAACACATTTTAGGGGCTGCTTTATTTCTCATATATGAGTCTGATTAGCTGTTCAGTTGGTTGGAATTGGGAAAACTTCTCTCTTGTCTACCTACACCTATTTCATGAGCATTTACTGCTTTTTTTTTTGTCTCCTGATTTCACAGTTGATAAACACAAAGAAAGATACCGTTCTAACAGCTTTTGTCTGCAAAGAAAATTTAGTATGATTATAGAGCTGTTAAATATGGGATTTGTAAACAAGGCTTCATTATGTCACACTGCTGCTTGTCTAAAAAAATAGCAATGGTGCAGGAGACATTCCCTGTAGGTAGATTAAAGCTCTAGCAGTCTCTCCGGATGCCGTATTTAATAATCCTCTAGCACAGAGCTAGAAAATGAATCTGTGAACAAACTAAGGAAAATAAAACAAAATTTAATTTTAGGAGACATAATTTGAAAGTGTTTGGGAGGCAGTGTTCTTAATCCACTGAAGACTAAAAGGAGCTTTTCCCATAATTTATTATTCATCAACCTCCCATACTATATTAAAAAGAAAAAGCATGCTGTGTATCTGTAGAAGGAGGGTTTCTGCAATGTTCGCTCCCAGAGTGGAGACTAGGAAGCCAAAGAGCTCGCAGGACAGCTTTCAAAAGCCATATAGTTCACGTAAAGTGGCAGGAGAAAGAACACTAGATCACGGGAATTAAAATTTATCCTTACCCTTATTGCTAACCTCATCAGTGTTATCAAAACTGTACCTAAGGGTCATATCCGTATTTCTGGTAGATAGGAGGTATTTAGCTCCTGAATAAGCTTTGTGTAGAAGCAGCGAATTGTTAGAGTAGTGGGTAAGCACCAGATAAAATTTTAAAAGCCTTCCACAAGAATAGACCTGGTGAAATAATCCAACATAACCAGCAATCTGGAAGCAACTAACAAAGCCTAAGGGAATTACGTAGAAAGCGTAGAACGTCTTTCTGTTAGCACGGCCGTCTTCCATCGTCCTTGATTTGCAGATGCTCTGTTTGCTTCTCCCTAGTGGGAGTGGAGAAGCCTCGGTTGAGTCGAAGCCTTGTGATGCCAGGCCTGATGTCCCCTTCGCAGGTCCCTCGGAAGCGGTCGCTCACCTACGAAGGGGCTGCTGCTCTGAGGGGTGCTTTTTTAATCGTTTGGGGGTACCGATTGCAGGAAGGTGAATGTTTCTGTGCGGCAATGAAAAGTCTTTGTTGACCACTCCAAAGGAAGTGGAGGACCTCGGTACCTATGTAAGTGGGGACTGCATGTCCCCGTTTAAAGTAGGATGAGAGAACTATGTGCCTTTAAAACCTAAGCAAACAGAGTTCTCTCGTAGGGAGGCAGAAAAAAGTGTTGTTGCATTTAAGTGTTTGTTCATTCTTTAGAATGCAGCTACATATATCCATTTGTTTTTGAATGCGGGTGTTATACAAAGTACAAGAAAATGCTCTTTGTTATGTGAAGTACAAGAGTGTGTCACCTCAGTATGTGTATATGCTAAAAAAAACAACTGAGCAGAAGTAGGGGAATGATCTAGAAATTGTACAATATCAGCTATAAAATGCTCTTTCCAATTTACGTGTCTTTGGAATAGGGCTCATTCCTAGAGCTTAGAATATAATAGAAAAATACTGGCTACAGCAAAAAAACTAATATATCTATAAGCAATAGTTTATGCACAATTGCATTATAAAATATATAGATATGTTATAAACAGTAATAAAAGGCAAACAATTTAATGCTTTATTAATAGGATAGATTACATTTATTAAGTCATATATGCAAAAATTACAGAATAAGAGAAAACAAGTCCTTAATTTATGTGTACTTTTTCATATTTGTGCCATGCTGGAGTTGATCAAACACTACTACACATAATCTTGTTATAGCTTGTTATACATTTCTTCAGCCAGAATTTCTCTGTGGTGTCTTTAAAGATCAACTCTTCAAATAGGTTGTATTTAACAAACAATATTTTATTAGTCAACTGGGTTGTGACTACAGTCACTCTGGTCAGAAATTTGTTACACATATGAAAAGTATTATTAGAGAAATACTTCTTATGTATCTGAACTTTTAAATTAATCTGCTTATGCTTATTTTTCATTGTATTCTTAATGCAGATTTTAAAAAGACAGCAAAACTGAGAAGTGTTAGTATATTGGTTTATGCTCAGGCCCTCATTCATCATGACTTTAAATGAGTTCAAATTATCAAAATTCTTCATCTTTGGTCTTTCTATCGTTTCAGTTTATTTCTAGGCCTTCCATTACCATGATTTCCAGACAATTCACACGCTTCAATTCATTTATTCTTACAGTGTCCCTTTTAGATAGAGAAATGATATAACAGCTATTCTTTTTATAGGTGGAGGATAAAAGGGCAGAAAGGTTAAGGCACTATTCGGATAGCAGCGTTCCCATCCTAACCTACTGGCTCCGGTCACAGAGAGATCTAGGCAACTTTTGAAATCAGATACTGAGCAAAAGCCGTTCAGAGTCAGCAAATAAGCAATGCGAACTACAGAGATTTGCATGAATTAAAGTTGTCCGAACATGGTGCTTGGTGACAGGGATCCTGTACCAGAGGAGAGTCCGATTCCCAAGTCTTAGCCTAGAACTGAGAATTAAAAACAAGCAGGCTTTTTTCCCCTCTGGAGCTTTATTTTAAATGCATTTTCTGTATCATCTGTGTCAATACAGACAGTGGTATATAGGTCTCCTTATCAGTAGAAAGAAGAAAAAKCAATATATGATGTTCCTTGCTGTTTTTTTTTGTTTGTTTGTTTGTTTTTTTAAATCTGGTAAGATAATACTGTTCAGTATTCTCATGTAATTCTTCTGAGTTAGGCTTTTCCTTAGCTTTTTCTGACACCCCTGCCCCCCCCTCAGTTCTTCCCTTAGGAATGATTTATTTAGAGCATGCTTGATGCAGCAGAGAGTTAATTTTCCTCCTTGCCTTCAAGAGAGCCTTGCTGTGATGGGCAGTTCATCTCTCCCCCCTGCTGGACTGTGCTGCGGGTGGGATAGATGACTGAGCAGCCAACAACAGAGGTTCCCAATTTTTCCCCACTTTTGCTGTAGTCCAGAGCACGCTGGCTGTAAGATTGCTCTCTGCAAGACTTCAGTTATCTGTCATGATGATGGTTTTGTTCCTCAGGTCAATTTTAAGATGCTGGTGGTAGTCAGAAGCCTGCTGATAAGTACTTAATCATCTAGCCGCTCTGATGAGAAGTTCTGGGTGTCCTAGCATCTTTGGGCTGGCTTTTAGCATTGTGGTTCACGCGTCTGGGGTTAATAGGTAGTAACTATCGAAACAGCCTTCTGAGAAGCATATTGGTCTTGTACTGTCAGTTCACCATCCCTCTCTTTATGAAGCTTTTTACAGGATGGCTGCTCCCATTGCTCCGTTACAGAGTACGGCTCTGAACCTGGACTAGATTGCCCAGGCTGAGCCTTTTTTCCCTCAAGGTACATATTTGGGTTGATTTAACTCAGGTTAGATCTCCACAGAAAAGCCTAAATCAGGTCTTGCACAAAGTGAGCTCTTATCCAGGGATTGTCTTTCACCAGCATGACTCGTTTGCAGGATGCGGTCCTGCTGCCCAACCAGAAAGTGGCCCTTGGAGCACTCTTGCATCACTGAGTCTCTTATTTAGGACCAAGAAGGTCAACATAATTCCCATCTGTGTGGGTAATTTTTAGGTTTTTGCTGGGTTTTGTTTTTTTCATATTTATGATAACATTTGTTTGAGTATGGTTCAACCAGTTATTACCTCTAATGGAACCTTTCTCTATATGGGCCTAATGTTGCCCTTGAATTAAAATCCTCTGTCTTTCCCTGGGGGCTGCAGGATAACAAGTACCTACAGAATATCATCAGTTGAAAATCTGCAAGCATGAAGCTGCCTTTCAGTATTGAGGTAGAGCACTTCTCTTTCTTACTACTGGCAGAATCGTTCCTCCCAAATAAACACTCAGAAACTAGACTTGCTTCGCCTTCAGCTGCCTGCTTTAGCTGAGACACGGGCTTAGAGCCAATCCAGTGCCTTTCAGTTCTTTCTGCATCAGAAGAACCAGAGAGAGAGAGGTGGGGGGGAAATGCATCTCAGAGGGCCCTGGTGTTGGTAGGACCACCGGATGGGTAACACGTGAGCAGGTTTAGAGTCTCAGTAACTTCCCGGCTCTTCCCTGAAATCCTGCATATTCTGAGGTCAGTTCTGCCTGCTATGAGTGAGGGAGGAGAATTGGGTTCCTTCACACGTAGTGTCAGTTAATGATTAAAGTTGCTCCCCATATACTCACCAAAGTTGTGGTCATTTCTTCTTGGGTCAGGAATCCCTCCCCTATCTGCCCAGCTATATGTATCAGAGAGGGAGAAAGTTGCACTCATTTGATGGAGGAGTGCTTTAAGTGTTTACATTTTGCTTTTATTGCTGGTCCTGATTTGATTTTTCTGCAGCCTCAGGAAAATTTCAACAATATTAATTTTTAATGTCTTGTTGAATTTAGGAATATATTAAGAATGCTTGTGCTGCTTGAAGTTAAATGCTCCACCTGAGAACAAAGTGGTTCCTGTAGGAACTGTCTGACCTTGATGGGAACTGTTTGGCTTTGATGGAACATCCCGCCATTCCTCCATACCATTTTATAACTTTAGTGCCTTTATGTTTTAGGCAGCCCTTCTTTTCTCATCTTTCTTTTTCTTTGGTTACTGCATGCTGTCTCATTTTCTGGCATTGACTGTTACTGTTGGCTTTCCATTGAAGTGGGCTGCTGTGGAGAGATACTGGAGAAAGAAATTATCATCCGTTATTTCTTCTCTAAATCCCTATATTCCAGCTCAGAAACCTCCCCGTTTTGTTTTGTAGCAGAAATAAGCATTACTTCTTGACTGATTTTTAGCTCATCTGAGCAGCACAGATTCTCTGTCAAGGTCAGTCAGTCAGTTTAAAACGAAGTGATATCCTGAGGGTTTTCTTCTCCTAACTCTTGACTGCTAGAAAAACCTGAGTCTGTTTGACCTAATGGTCAGTGACATCACATAAGATTTCTTCTCCTCATATGCTAATTTGATTTTGGGATTCATGATTTCATTTCTCTGCTTATTTTCTGACAAGACAGCAAAAGGGTAATACTTATAGGCTGGGAAAAAAATACACATTTGTCTTTTATTTCTAAAATACTTCATATAAAATGAAGTGTAATGGTGTATTTTCCCTTAATGCCTCAAGACAAATGCTTCTTCAGTGCGTGTTTAAAATATTGCGTAATAGCGTAGGGCCAAAGCCTAAAAAAGTACCAGTTTCAGCAGCAACATCTTAAAGAATATTTATTTAGGTGAAGTGAGTTTGGTCTATGAGGGTGAAATCTGAAGAGAAGATACTTCCAGTGATTAGTGGGAAGCAATGCAGTTTAAACAATTTGGGGGAGTTTTTATTTAGCTTGATTTTATGTTTTGTGCTCTGTGATGTTTTTCATCCAGTTTTGCATTACTGTTATAAGATATGCACACATTAATTGTCAGTGTCTTTTCAATTTCTATGAAATCTCCAAATGAACAATTTTTATGCTCTTACCAGGACACGGAGCAGATGTGAAGTGTGTTGACTGGCATCCAACGAAGGGATTGGTTGTGTCGGGAAGTAAAGATAGCCAACAGCCGATAAAGTTCTGGGATCCAAAGACCGGCCAGAGCCTTGCCACACTGTAAGTTCTTGTCCCAAGACTTTACTCTTCGCAAATATGAGATAACTTCATGACATCATTATTATTTTTTTTAATTCTCTTTCCAGCTTCTGCCTCACATCTTTTCAGCTCTACACAGTTGCCTCAAATAGAGAGCTAGTGCTTTAGCTGCGTCAGAAAATGTAGAGGTTACGTGAAGTCTGAACCTGGAAAATTGGGACTAATATTCATTGTTTAAGTTGACTTTGTCCTTGTTCATAGACTTCCTAGTCAAACAGTTCTCATTTGGAAAACAAAAATGAGATATGTGCTTAACTAGGCAGAAGAAATCTCTGATCAGCCAGAGGTCACTGCAGTAGAAACATGCACAGTACCTGAATACTGTCTCAGAGAGCACTACCAATTGGTCTTAAGTACAGAAGAACAATTTTAAAGCATAGGGTCTTTGGCGTAGAAAGCCCTAATATTCTAGTTTAGTAGTCTGAATTACTTTGTTGTTGACCTGAATATTTGGGACTGGTAAATTATCACATTTTGTGTCTGAGACGTTGGTATCTCGACAATGTCTTTTTTCTTTCTCTGCTTGCAGACATGCTCATAAAAACACAGTGATGGAGGTAAAATTGAACCTGAATGGAAACTGGCTTCTAACGGCTTCTCGTGACCACCTCTGCAAGCTCTTTGACATTCGTAATCTGAAAGAAGAACTTCAGGTCTTCAGGGGTCATAAGAAAGAGGCCACAGGTCAGAAGTTGTTGTATTTTGAAGATTTTTATTGGTAAATTTGGATTAAAAATGAAAAGTTTTGAGACCCTGATTTACATTTGTTACAAATCCCAACATTATGCTTCCTGACTATGAGTTATTTTGTATTTCAGCTGTTGCCTGGCATCCTGTTCATGAAGGGCTGTTTGCCAGTGGAGGGTCTGATGGCTCTTTGTTGTTCTGGCATGTTGGGTACGTGGCATTTTCACCAGCACGCTGGAGAGACGTTGGTTGGAAGTGTGAGCTGTTATACCAAACATAAAGTACACATTTCATCTTTGAATCTAGGCTTTAACATGCATGTTTATGGTATAGTTTTGCTCTGTTCCTGAGAATGTTTGTGAATGTGCTTTGTTTATGAAGATATTTTCCTGTGCAGATCTATTTGAAAGGAAACAATTGCACGTACTAAAATTTTCTAATATTCTAGTGTTTTCTAACAGTCTTTTGTTGAGAGGATGATGACTGATTGAAGCTCCTAGCTTGTTAGAGCTTCTTCTGAGATGTTGTAAATATTTTGCTTTTAAATTTACAGTTTAAAAAAAATTCCTACATTACTGAGTTTCCTATTAAGTTCAACTGGGAACAGTCTATTCACCCAAGAGAAAAATAACTGAAGCTTAAAACTTTAGGGGGTAGGAGAACAGGAACAACAGAACAGCGAAAGGTTTATATTGAATCTGTAGCAGATGTTCATCTGTGTGATGACTGATTTTTTTTTTGATGCATCAGGGTTGAGAAGGAGGTTGGTGGAATGGAAATGGCCCACGAGGGAATGATCTGGAGTCTGGCATGGCATCCCCTTGGACACATTCTCTGTTCAGGCTCAAATGATCACACCAGGTATTTTCAAGCATTAAAAGAAAGTATTTAGGGGAATGTATAGACATTTAGAAATTGGAAAGGAGTATGGCACAGGTGAACAGAGAACAGACTGGGATGATTCTGCTACACAACCCATTGGCAAAACAGGGAGACAAATTTGTCTGATGGGAAAGGCATTGACATTTTACATGAAAGGATGAAAGTGTTGTTGTTTTTCACTAAGGAAATATTACTTTTAATCTCCCCAGTCTTTTTTCCCATGGATCATCTGCTGGCCACGTGTTTGTTTTCACATTGCAAGCATGTTTAGAGGCATATAGTTTGTGCTTTGAATCTTTTGGGTTGAACACACTGTAAACATGGAGTATTTTATAAGTGCAGTGGAATTTATGTGTGTATTGACAAGGTTAATTGTGTGTTAAGAATATGTTTAAATTGAGTGAGAAATTCTTGGAAAGGACTGGAAATACCTGTCTGCTCAGGATCTGTATATCAGTGTGTTGCATTTCTTAAATCCATTGTGCCTTGAAGTATCTTCTGAATTGTATAATTCTATGTGGTGTATTTTTTTTTTTTCTTTTAAACTCACACCTGATCCCCAAATCCAGGGTTGAGCTTGATCAGTAAAGGTTTGAACCCTTATATAATCAAGACAGCACACTTAAATTTAGAGAAGCAAGAACAAAATTTGATTAACAGTAGTTAATACTTTTGTCCATTTATTGAAATCATATAACTTCCTTTTGACAGCAAGTTTTGGACTCGAAATCGGCCTGGAGATAAAATGCGAGATCGTTACAACTTGAATCTGCTGCCTGGCATGTCAGAGGACGGTGTGGAATATGGTAAGGCAACTGCCCCGAACGGGAAGGAGGAGGGTTGGGGGTCAGGAACAAGCCTAGGGAATATAGCAGAAATTAGACTGCAGCTTCTAGAGAAGAGGTAGCATTGGTGACCACCTAGATAAAAATAATGTTTACTAGCATAATTTTATTCTCTATGTTATCAAGGATCACGATTCTAACAGTGAATTTTCTTTTGTTCTGCAGCTCCAGGAGGTAAGACCTGCTCTGTCAATCACAGGAAGGAGGTTTGGTGCTCTCTCCAGCAATATCCCCAGTTTGATTTGCTTCTTGAAAACATCATGATTTCCCACAGTCATGAGCTACAGGGCATGGGAAAACCTTTCATATTGTTGAACTTGACTCAAATCTTAAAACTTTTAGCCTCTTCCAAGGATTTTTCTTGGTAATCTTGGGTTGCTCAGGGTTGCCCAGCACTACAGCATGCCTCAGTGACTTTTCTGTCCCCAGGATTGCATCTGTTTCTTTATTCAGGCTTTTCATTAACTGCTCTTTTGTGTTTGGGAATGTTAATTAAAATGTAACATTTCAATCTGATTTAAGTTTTAAGAAATACACATTTGTTATAACAAAAATGGGAATGGGTATGAGATAATATTTACTTTTCTGAGCCTCTGCCCTAGGTGTGACTTTCTTGGAAGGACATAATTTCTGGCCTTTTGGAGTGTTTTTATGAATCTGAACTTGCCATTCTTTTAATTTAATATCCTGTAATTCATGAGTGGGATAATAAGTGTCCCAGTAGTTGTGAAATATGTAATGAAGCCAACAAGAGAGGTAAAAGCATGTGGGAAACCAAAAGAACAAAATTATAATTTAAAGGAAAACTGTTCCAAGAATAAATATCTGTTGTTTTCCTCTAGATGATCTTGAACCCAACAGCCTAGCGGTTATTCCTGGGATGGGAATACCTGAGCAATTGAAAATAGCCATGGAGCAAGAGCAGATGGGTAAGAAATAGCTATGGGGAGGCATTTTCCTGAACCATCCAGATACTGTGTAACTTCTTTCATATCTTTCATGTATCTTGGTAGCACAGATGCTGTTTTCTGAAATTCTGTGTTGTGCATATTTCCCATGGGAAGAAGAAAGAGCTGAGAACTTCTTGTTCTCTTTTGTTAAATAAGCTGTAAGGAGAGTAACAAAGTTTCTCTGTAAACCTGTATTGTGCTGACTGTTTGTCTCCCTGGTGCTAAAGGAAAAGATGAGTCCAATGATATTGAAATGACAATCCCAGGATTGGACTGGGGAATGGAGGAAGTAATGCAAAAGGACCAAAAGAAGGTGCCACAGAAAAAAGTGCCCTATGCAAAACCAATACCAGCACAGTTTCAGCAGGTAAGTACCTGATAACACGGTGAACACCAGAACAAGTTGTTGTTGTCTCATTTTATATTATATCAAAATCATATTATCATATTATATCAAAATATATCATATATCAATATATCATCAATATATCATCAATATATCATTATATCAAAATCATATTATATCAAAAAGTGTCTAGCTGGTAACAGCATTTTGGATTTCTAGTATCAGCTCCTTTAGATCAACATCCAGTGCAAAATAATGTACCACGCTAGTTAGTTTAATGCCTATTTCTGCATTAAAAAATTGGTTAAATCCATTATATCCTGTACTGGTACCTTGAAAATAGGATGTTATGAGATATGCATGTTTTTTTAATCTAGTTTATAGCTTTTGAATATCAATATTACATAGCATTTCAAAAGACCTTTCCCAATGCAGCAATGTATCGTACACATGCTGTTCAGTGCGTAGTCCTCAGAATTCATCTTCTGTTCACTATTCTTTATAGGCATGGATGCAGAATAAAGTCCCTTTGCCTCCCCCACCTGAGCCATTAAATGATAGAAAGGAAGATATTAAACTGGAGGAGAAAAAGAAGACACAGGCGGAGATCGAACAGGAAATGGCAGCACTTCAGTATACAAACCCGCAACTCTTGGAGGTATGTATGTAAAGTTACTAGCAAATTTGTTTTAGTGCTCTAAGTGATACCATTGGACCTTAACACCGAACTGTGTAGCTTGCTTTTGTGGCACTGTTTTCATGTTTTTTCAAAAACCATCTAATTGAACAGTGCATGGACTTAGTGTGTTATAGTACGATACCTGCTGTGAGGCCCCTGCATTTCAGTTAGTTAATACTGATCTATGATTCCCTTTAGTTGTATTCCTGCTAAATAAGTGAAAAGCATTAAATCTTTCTAAGTACCCAAGAATGAGATAGTTGCTTCTGATTTTTAGTTGTTTCCTGTGCTTCTGTGCCTAGTTGATTTTCTGGGTCTTTTTATTTTATTTTTGGGACAGCAACTGAAGATTGAGAGACTCGCACAAAAGCAAGCTGAGCAAGTGCAGCCACCACCTCCAGGAGGCTCTCTTCACGGACCCCAGCCTTTTCCAGGGCAAGGCCCAATGTCACAGATGCCTCAAGGATTTCAGCAGCCCCTCCCACCTCAGCAGATGCCAATGAATATGCCTCAAATGGGACCTCCTGGTCCACAAGGACAGTTCAGACCTCCGGGACCCCAAGGACAAATGGGACCTCAAGGTCCTCCGTTACACCAAGGCGGTGCAGGTCCACAAGGGTTCATGGGACCACAAGGACCTCCAGGCCCCCAAGGACCTCCACAAGGAATGCCACGGCCTCAGGATTTACATGGGCATCAAGGAATGCAGAGACATCCTGGCCCTCATGGGCCAATGGGGCCTCCAGGTCCACAGGGTAGTGCTGGCCCACAAGGCCACTTAGGACCACAAGGCCTACCTGGATCTCAGACTCACTTAGGACCGCAGGGTCCACCTGGCCCACAAGGTCACTTGGGTCCTCAAGGTCCTCCGGGTGGTCAAGGAATGCAAGGGCCACCTGGTCCCCGAGGAATGCAAGGACCTCTTCCTCATGGCATGCAAGGAGCTCCAGGATCTCAAGGGATGCAAGGTCCTATATCTCAAGGGCCTTTGATGGGACTTAATCCAAGAGGGATGCAGGGTCCACCAGGGCCCAGAGATAACCAGGGACCTACTCCACAAGGGATGATGATGGGTCATCCGCAAGAAATGAGAGGTCCTCATATGCAGAGTGGTTTACTAGGACATGGTCCCCAAGAGATGAGGGGCCTACAGGGACCCCCGCCTCAAGGTACAATGTTAGGACCGCCACAAGAATTGCGTGGGCCACCAGGTCCACAAGGCCAGCAGGGACCTCCACAAGGCTCTTTAGTAGGGCCTCAAGGAAACATGCAAGGACCTCAGGGACAGCCAAACCCTTCAAGGGGGCCACATCCTTCCCAGGGCCCTCTACCTTTCCAGCAGCAGAAAACTCCTTTGCTGGGTGATGGGCCTCGTCCCCCATTTAATCAGGTACGTGTGGGTCTGTGTAACAAGGAGACTGTTAAGAATGCAGGAATGATAATGTCACGTGGTACAAATGCCGAGCAAGAGCTGAGAGTCCGGAGGTTGGGTGTATTTGCAGGATTGAGGCATCGGAAAAAACTAAATGGTGCTGAAGAGAGTCATGTGGCTTGGAAGCAACAAACATAAATGTAGAAATGGGATTACTGGAAATACAGATATGGAAATCAATGTCTGCCAAGAAAATATTTAACCTTAGCAGAAACTCCAGATTTTTAATTTAAAGACACTGAACTCTTTTAAATAGGGAATTTCATGGGGAGTTGGCAAGCACTAGAAGAAGTCAAATTTAAGCAAAATTAACATAAGAAGCCTCATTAATTAACGCAAGTTACTGCCAACTCTCAGTTGTCCCACAGAAGTTTATCCAGAGTATGGGATGAGTTTACCATGGGTGCTGACACGGCTGGAATTAGCTTGGGTCTGGTTGAGCTTACCGGTTCGGATGCAGTGCACAGCAGCACAGCTCTCGTGCTTCCAGTGTACGTCTAGAAATCGTTTTGGCTGCCTTTATACCTTCTGGGGCACCAGTTAAGAGATCCTGCCTGGCCGTGTACGTGGTTACTTGGCAAGAAGCCCGAGCGGGAGCGCAGGTATTGGCTCGCGCAGGACCAGCGCAAGTCCGACGGGGCGAGCTGGGACTGCTGAGCTCGGCCCGGATCCGTGCTGAGCACCTGCCCTGGCCCTCTGGGCCCAAGGAAGGGCGGCGAGCCCGGCGCTGCCCTGCGCTTGCGCTAAGCTGACCTGGAGCGCCCGAGAGCGTTGCTTACGGACACACCGGCTAATTTTGCGGGAACTGAGTCCGTTGTTGGTCAAGGCTGGTTGAGCGCCAGTCTTCTGGGGTGCGATCTGCTCTGCAGCTCTTCAGGATCTTTAATAGCCGGCTTGTTCCATCTTCTGGTCTGCCGCAGCTCGCGGAGAGCTTACTGTTTTCAGTGTTGTGAACGTATTTCTTATAAGCCCCTATTTTACTGACACTGGTTTTGTACTTAAAATTTCTCATGTTTGTATTCGGCTTTAAGATGCGTTTTGGAGGGAGAGTTTTTTGGGGAAGGAAAAAAACCTACTTCTCCAATTTTATGAAATGCATGATTTCTTTTAACAAGATTAACTTTTTTAGAGTTGCACTGAATAGCTTCTAGCTAAAGCTTTAGCTGATGCGGATATCCCCCTTGGTGCGTAGTCCCGTACCATTCACAGTAACGTGTGATGACAGTGACATGAGCTTCATTTAACAGATTCAACTTCAGACTGAGGCACAGCGACCTACAAACTGTGTATTTATTTGCTTTTTTTTTTTAAACACATAAGCAACGATGCCCTCCAGAAGTCTGTTAATGCAACACTATTGCTGAGATTTCAAAAGCATCAAAGCTGAGAGAATAAAATTTGGTTCCATAACTATCACTCATCTAATTCATACTAGCACAGTGTTTCTCATGGCTGTGCTAAGGAGACTAATATTTCTGCCTTGAGAATAAGTGCTGAGCTTGTGCGGGTGTGTATAAAAGTTTGCGTGCATTTACCTGCAGAACGTGTAGGACTGTCCTGGTCCGACACTGCTGTTAACGYGCCGAGGTCAGAATTCAGTGGTTGCTTTTGGCAGGTGGACAGTTATTCTTAATGAATACTACTATCTTAAAGTCTCATATAAATATTGAAAAGAAAGAAAAAAACAAGTATTTTTGACCCTTTTTCCTTCTTAGTGTAGCTTTAGTAGGATAATGCCTTAAAAAAAGAACAGATTTCAAAATTTATAATGTTCCTCTCAGTTTTTGCTCCTGTTTGCTTCTCTGTAATATGAATATAATAGTAGTTACCTAACTCATTTTTTTTAGCAGTACGCATTGGCTTTTTCTTTTTTTTTGTCCCAAATTTGACATTACTCTTCTGTAAACTTGTACAAATCACTTGACTTCCTCTTTTTCCCATCAGTAGCAGGAGGGTACAAATATTTGTCTGCTTCATCAAGGGCTTGTGAAATTAATACTGAATATTTATACAGGTTTGTAAAGGTAAAGCTCCATAAAAGAAGCCCGTTATTATCTGCACCCAGATAATACACTACATTGGAGAGCGCAGGTTTGCTGCCCGATGCTTGGGCTGATGTACCTCGCTTCCTCAGTCTGAGCTCTGCTACCTTCTGCAAATGTGAAACAGAACAGAAAACTAGCTATGGGAAGGAGATTTCCTGAGATATGATTGGTAAAATCTTTTTCTGGAGATAGGCGTGTTGATATTAAAATAGAGATGGGTAGATAGAATATTGCCACGTTAGCAGTGGTACTTTTGTGGCTCTTCCACTATTGCTGATTTAGAAGAATTGGTCTTAATCACATCTAATCTTTTTAGATAGATATGCTGAATTTCATCTCATTTGCTGCCTGTGCGAGGTGCGAATACTTCAGGACAAGTCTCCTTATTGTCCACGTGGAGGCAAACTTTAGGAGCTTGTGAAATGTTTAGGAGAAAGGCAAATTTTTCCTGTGGGTCAGTATGAAAAATTCTGCAAAAAGTAGAGGTGGCTGCTCTAAAACGGCTACGGTGCGGTTTGGCTGTGGTAGGTGAGCCGCTAGCCCAAGCATAGCTGCGGCGCGGTGCGGAGGAGGACACGGCTGTCGAAAGCTGCTGCCACGCGCTCTCCCCTCCCAGCTCTGCAAATTTAGTCCTGCGGTTGCAAGCTGGGGCCCATAACGCATTTTGGGATGAAACACATGAAAAAATGCAGTATTGCCGTCCTGTCTTCCTGCCTTGTCAGAGCTTTAATTACTTGGGGTAAGGTTTCTTGGCAAACCCTAAGGAAAGTCTTTTTGTGAACGTTAAAAACTGCTTTTTGTTTAAACAAAAACGGCCTGAATTTAAGAAGTTGAAGAAAGTTTATTGTAAGTAAGCATAGGTTAAATACATGAGAAATTACAAAACTCCAGCAAGGTTTTGGTCAAGAATGGCAGAAGCACTGTCCTAGGGTTTAGGTGGATCTTTCCTAGTCAGGGAATTTGTGTTCTGGATTCAACTCTCAGTCACYGGGCAGGCATTTTTTTTAATGGGTATCAGATCAAGCCTTTTATTTTGCTAATTTTCCCCCCAAAATCCTTACAAAAATAATCATTACAAATGTGCTGTTTGTGGTGCATACTTGTATGCTTTTCTTGTGTTTATCACAGATATTGCAATTCAATATAAGAGTTCAGTATATAATTTAAAATCCATATTTTAAGATACGAAGGGAAAAATGCACTAATTCACTTATTAATTCTCTTGAACTGAGGCAAAATAGTGGTGTTTTCAAAAAATAAGTACAGAACATGAAAATTACTTAATGTGGATTCATGTAGAGATTAATCAGTGTAATCATGAGTACAATTATGGAGTATAGTCTTTTAAGTATTTACAAACCATCTGCAGTCTGGAAGGTTTATTACAAGCCAGTATAGAGGCAAGTTCCAAATCTTATTCTTTAGAAATGTCTAGGAAAAAATGTTGAGGAAAAAATGTCTGGTTGTTTGGCAAGGGAGGGGGGCGGATTTATTTATTTTTTGGTGATGTCAACCTAAAAGGTTTTGTATAGCAACCTTGCAAAATTCACGGGGAGAGACAGACTAACAAAAGCCTTATTTATTCTTCATTTTTCCTTTGGGTTGGTGGAACTTCGGCAAACTCCTGCTCAGCCTGCTGTTTCTGCTTGGGAAGAGCAGGCTGCTGCAGCTCTGCCGTTAGCTCCGTCCTTGCATTAATGACTTAGTAACAACTTGTCCCTTTGTGCTTAGCCACGCGTCTTAAAGTTTTAAGTATTATCCCTTGAGCTTTGATTTAGAATTAGGGAAAACTTTGCCAGCATGGTAAAAACCAAGCTCATGTATTTCCATGTTAGCAGTTCATAAAGCAGGGTTTACAGGCGAGGTTCACTAGCACCACCCACAGCAGGTCCCCGTAGTTTCACCCCCCCGGCAGACGTTCTCCATATACCTATTTTTTTCATTGTCTCATTTTTTGTTCATTTCTGAAGGAAGTCTTTGGACTTGCAGGCTAGGCAGTTTTTTAACAGCCAGTTAAAGTCAGTACCTGATATTTTTCAAACAAATATACACAATTTCCTCATCTTCACTAACAGGCAGCTAAAATATGAGTTTTTATCATCGTTGGTTGTGATGGGTAAAATGTAGCTGGTGGGAATGAGTCCTTGAAATGGTAACTTTTCTATAAAATCATGTATACTTTCAGACAGTGACTGAAAAGTTATTAGAAATATGTGAATGTCTGAAAAACTAAGCTCAAATGATTGCAAAATCAGCTGTTTCTATGGTTTGAAGATCTGTGAAGATACATAGTCTTTGTTTATGTAAAGAAATGTATTTTGCCCTCTTACAAAATGCCTAAAAGCAAAAATTCTCATGCATGGTAATTCACGTAGCCTTTCCTGCTATATATTAATAGGACGGACAGAACCCAGGTCCTCCACCATTGATACCAGGACTGGGGCAGCAGGGAGGACAAGGTCGTCTCGGCCCTCACAGCCAAGGACCTGGCCTTAATAAAGGTAATTATATATCCTGTCTGTTCTTCTATGAGCAGCTCTCCAGAAGGAGACTGTTCCGGTGCAATGCCTCTAGGTAGAAAAGGCTATAGCAGAGCATGGGCTTTGGCTCAGAGAGGAGGTTCCATAGACTTTGGCAGGAATGTAGAGAAGCGTTTCCCCGAAGAATATTTAATATGAAATGTATAGCGTGTGCTTTGGAGAAATGTGCAAACTAGAGCATCCTAGAAATGTTTTTAGAAAACATTACAGAAATTTGCTATGATTTTTTCCTTCAAGGTGACTCCCGTGGTCCACCAAACCATCACATGGGCCCTCTCTCAGATAGAAGGCACGACCAGAACAGTGGTGGTCCTGATCATGGGCCTGAGAGAGGGTTGTTTCGAGGTGGCCAGGAGTGGGGTGATGGTAGAGACAGCAGGGGCATGCCAGATAGACGAGGACCTCACCCAGATTTCCATGATGACTTTGATCGACCAGATGACTTCCGTGACGACTTCCATCCGGATAAGAGATTTGGCCATCGATTACGGGAATTTGAGGGGAGAGGAGGCCCGCCATTACAAGATGAAAAATGGAGACGCGGTGGACCTGGGCCTCCCTTTCCTCCTGATCACAGGGAATTTGAAGGAGGGGGTTCAAACCGTGGGCCTCCTGGTGCTTGGGAAGGACGGAGACCGTCAGATGATAGATATCCACGGGATCCTGAGGATGCACGGTTCCGGGGAAGACGCGATGAGAGGTAAGAATAAATCTACTCATTGTTTTGGGGTAAAGGGTGAATGGAGGGAAGTCTTTCTTCCTGGTTTCCTTTTCATTAAGGAGTCTATCTGTTTCAGATTTATAAACTGGAAACCAATCAGGAAATGAAAACTCTAATATACCTGAGTATAGAGTCCATAAAATCATTCAGTAATAGAAGAAAACTTGAAAAATGGTCATTGTACACAGCAGCTTCCGTGTCTTTAAACAGTAAGTAAAGAGAAGGGAGGAAATTTGTAGAGAAGACCAAGTGACACAGGATGAAGATTTGAGATCGTTTTGATGAAAATTGAGAGGAAACTTGAAGGTTAAAGTGACAAACTTTTGAACACTAGAAATGGAATTTGAGACTTTGTCTCCAGTCACAAACTACAGCATGACTGTAGAGACTGTAGAATGAGATGTAATATACTTGTAAGGAGCAGGAACAGTGATCCTACTATCAAATATTAAGGGGCAGAGCTACTGCATCTGTTGGACTGTTGAGACTATTTTCTCATGTTTTTGCTTCTAGCAATTTTATTTCTTTCTGACTTATTTCTTAATGCCAAGCGAAGAACTCAAAAATAATCTAGTTTATAGCAATGTTCATGTCATTGCTTGCAGTTTCCAAATGAATCACAAAGGGACAAATTTGCTTCTAGTTATCAATGTAAATATGGAGGAATTACTCTAAGTCAGCAAGATTAACTGTCATTGAAAGTTGCTCCAGATTTATGCTATTTAACAGTAAAATTTGGCCTCCAAGGTCTAAGCCTCTCACTGACCACCAACTCCATATGTATAGAAACGTGTACTTGTACAAATATATTGTGGTCTCCACATAATGTGAATTTTGTGTGTTTTAGTTGCCTTTTTAATCATTTTCTTACATTCCTTTTACTTTACATCTATACAGCTCTTCTTTTAGCTATTTTCTACCTAGCTCTGTAAAGAGGTACCTTCCTTTTGTGTGAAGAGTATGAAAAGAAATGAGCAGTAACTAAAAGAAGGTAACAATTAAAGCCATTTTAAAAACGTAAGAGTAAAAATAGACAGCATCCAAGCTGAATGGTCTGCATTATAGAATTCTAAAAGACATGGCAGACAACGTTTTTAAAAGTGCAGTAGAGATTTTTGAATCTTACATTGGAAATGTTTAGGGACTGGGAAATATTTTATTATTATCCTGATTTTAAAAAGGTTTCAAGGAGTGTCCAAGAAACTTGTGACCTGTAAATCTGACTTCTGAACTAAGAAGAGTCTATTCGTCACAGTACGAGTATTTGTACAGATAATTTGGTTTAAAAGGAATGAGCACAGGGCTATAAAGGGCTTATTGTGCTGAGCAAACTTAATGAATTCCTTTGAGTGAAGGTGAATTAGATGCCGTTTACTGCAGATGCTGAGGTGAACCTAAGAATCCCAACCCACTCATTTAGCTGGCTTGATTTGGAATCGAGATTGTAACTGGCTTGATCAAGCATGAGAGGGATGTGTGTGTATGTGTGTGTTTCTCTCTAATTTCCCGTCCTTTTCATCCCTGTCCTGTTCTTACTCTACCTGTGCATATCAACATGATGCTTCTACTGCAGAGACCTGCCTCTTCCTGCCTGCTAGTCTGCACAGTGTGTAGTTCTGTACTTTAAGGTCCTAGACCTCAAGGAAGACGACCTGAGAGCAGTCAAACAGGAACTGAGCCCTATACAAGGCAGGGTTTCACATGTGACTGATATGCAAAAGTGAAAGAGGATATATATGGCACAATATTAGGCGCTGTGGCTATGTCAGGCATAGGTATGGTAGCTCTCAAAACTGAACTGTGGCCATAAGGTTGCCTGACAGCAAAGGGAAAGGCACTATTCCTGGTAGCCAGAGGACCTTGTGTTGCAAATCTTGATAATTTACAAGCTAAGCAGAATCACACCATGTCAGTATTAAAATGGGAGACCCTCTAAAGAACACCTAGAGGACTGTGCTGTTTCAAGGCTAAACAATATTGCTCTGTGGTTATTTGAACCATTTGTACCTGAAACTGTTCAGTTTGTTTTCCCAAATCATCCAAGTTAATGTAAAATGGTTCATTGTCCATACACAGCACTCCCTCCATCCACTGTTGTACCTATATAGGCACAGCAGCCTCCTCTCTGTATTGTGTTTGTTTTCTGGGAGGTGGAGACAGACCTATTGTTTTTAATTAAAAAAAAAATGTAAAAGTTTAAAAATATTGTATTGTGTTATGACTACTGTTAAAATATTTAAATTTGTAATTAAAAGGTTAATGTTGTTAAAATTCTAAATAAAAGTATCTAAAGTTTTGCTTGTAATAGGATGCACTGTGTCTTTAATGAGCTGGGGAAGGGGATGTTGCACAAAGCCAAGACTATCTGAATATTACTGTGGCTATGGTTTGGCCAGTGTGGAACTGGGATGAGAGGGGATGGGGGGCATCAGTGTGAACGGGCAAGGACAGTGCTCCACGTTATCAGAGGTCTCGCTGAGGGGTGGGCAGCAGTAGCGTGGGATTGCACCGTGAGGACTCCCGCACCAGTGTGCCTGCACCACCTAAACGTCTCGTCTGTGCTTGCACAGAGGTGGTGGGACCTGGGCTGTAAACTGAGACAGTCGTAGCAAGCGGTGCTCATGCATACGTTTGGAGTTGCAATGATACACAGAACATGGTTGCACTTTTACAAGCACTCCAAGTGTTTATACGCTGGTACTGTAAAAACCCAAATTGCTAGTGTTCATGCAGCCATCTAGAGGCTTACCTGAAACGGCATTTGACAGTTCAGTAAGAACCGTTCTTCTCTCTGAAGATCTCAGTTAAAACCCCAGTACAATACTGGAGGAACTATACTTGTTTAAGAAAAGATACAGAACCCAATCAAATCAAATTACTGAAGGTGTCGTGGTACTTACTAGAAGGAAATAACCAACTTCAGTGTCATGATAGCTACATTTCGCAAAACAGAATTATTCATTATTGCAGTTGGATAAACTGCTCTCTGGGCTGTAGGATGCCACTGTGCACTGTTCAGCAACCATCATCACTACAGAGCCAAGTACAGTCGAGGATCTTTTGCTAAAATTATCAACTTAGATCCTTAAGAATTGAATGCATAAGAGAATATTATAGCAAAAGAATCCAAAATGAATAGAATTTAGATGCTGAAATGTTTCGCTATAGCCATGACTCTCGCTAACTGCCTGTATCTTTCAGTTTGTTTTTATCACTAAAATGGAAGGGAAAAAAGGGAAGGGAAAATAAGACCACAACAGCTAGGGAAATTCACTTGTCCTTTTCTTTACCTTACCTTATATCTAACATCACTCACTTATTTTTCCCTTTTCATTAAATGAATGCAGTATATTTGACAATATTTTTCTTGTATGAAAAACACAAACAACAAAAGAAAGTAAGAGGGAAAACTATAAAAATGAATAAATGAAGTGCTCAGAGGTAGAGAGTGAGCACTTTTTTTGCCCACAAATCCTGTTGTAGTAATTGTATGTGCTACAATATTAAGTAAAACAGTTCAGAAACAAGTTGATTATTAAAGTGAAGATGACTCAAGTTTATCAATGTAAATTCTGCCTAAAAACCACATTTGTACCATGTTCTTTCTTGTAGCTTCAGAAGAGGAGGACCCTCAAGACACGAGGGCCGGGGACCCAGGGGGAGAGATGGCTTTCCTGGTCCTGAAGATTTTGGGCCAGATGACACTTTTGACTCTCCAGATGAAAACGCAAGAGGAAGGGACCATGGTGTTCGGGGGCGAGGTCGCGGTACTCTTAGAGGTGAGGGAACATTCTTCTATGCTGAAATGCAAAGTTGAGGAAGCAAAGACATTTCTTGGGCAAATTACAATAGTTTCATGAATACAATGTCTCTTCTCACTCCCATCCGCTGCATCCCTTGCTGCTCAGGAGCCCGGAAGGGTCTGCTTCCTACTCCAGATGAATTTCCACGCTTTGAAGGAGGGCGGAAACCAGAATCCTGGGATGGAAACAGAGAACCAGGTAAAAAATCTGGTGAGGCTTGCATTAATAATAGACTTCTTTTAACATAACCATTCTTTTAGATATTTAATTTTTAAAAGTACACTTTTTAATTCTGTATCTCACATGCTTGCTATCGCTCTCTGTACTACCAGAAAAGCAATACTTTGTTCTTTGGGACTTTCTAAATTTAGAAAGAACTTAATTGGCCAGAATGTGACTGGCTCTAAATGCAGCTGTATCACTGAACAAAAAAATGATTGTGACCCTAAAGTCTTGATTTTAACTTCAGCTCATATACAGTTCAGAACTGTCTGTTGTTGCCACCTGCGGATGA
Organism: Apteryx rowi; assembly: GCF_003343035.1. NCBI lineage: Eukaryota > Metazoa > Chordata > Aves > Apterygiformes > Apterygidae > Apteryx > Apteryx rowi. The sequence goes on from NW_020450772.1 coordinate 3,184,477, forward strand.
CTGAAGCATATCTTTGTCAGATCATGTGGTTTTGAGACATATATTAATAGCATAGTAATCCTTCTCTTTTATGATGGCAACTTCACTATTGTTTAAAAAAAATTTTTTTTTCAAGTTTTCGGCTACAATGAGTGACGGCTTATCGATATTATTTTGTGTTACTAACAGTACTAATTATGAATGGGAACCCCTTTTATAGGGTTAAAACTGAGGTTTTGGAGTGTCATGAAAAAAATGAGTATAAATGACACATGAAAAAGGAAAGATGAATATGTGATTCTCTCTTTTCTAAAATACATGAAAATATTTTATCCTAAAAAGAATGTTTTAGATCTATCATTTTCTCCTTTCCCATCTTCTTTTAAACTTTATTTGAAACCTATCTTCATCATCTTACCTTTACTTTCTTACAATTTATTCATCTGTTTGCTTGTTTGCCTGTTTAGAAAAMCCCCCCATAATTTTAAGTTACAAAATTGAGGACCAAATAATGTAGAAAGTATGTAAATTTATGTGGTTAATTCCAAAATTAGGAATAATGATCAGATGAACATTACTTATGATCCTGTTTCTTCTTGTCACAATCAGGTCCTCGTCCAGATCACCCTCCTCATGACGGACACTCTCCAGCTAACCGAGAACGTTCTTCTTCGCTCCAGGGCATGGACATGGCCTCACTACCACCACGCAAACGGCCCTGGCATGATGGACCAGGGACCTCTGACCACAGAGAAATGGATGCTCCAGGTGGACCTCCAGAGGAGAGAGGGAAAGGTAAAAAGCCTCTGTATTGAAAACCTTGTGCAACACTGGCACATTTTTCAACAGTAAGCTTATTGAGCTTATATTCAGAGGGGGGTAAGGCTGAATTGAATTTTATAGTAAATATTTAATCTTACCGACTGTGAAGCTGAAGACCAATCTTATAGGAACTGTGAGTAGAAGGGATTTTCCAAATCCAGATCCTGTTACTCTTTTGGGCATCAGATAATCCTCTTCTTAAATGTCCTGTGCTCCTGTTCAAAAGTAGTAAGTTTTTGGCTCCCTGTTACTCCAGTTGGAAAACTCTTGCTAAGAGCTTTTTTCCTGATTTTCAGATTAGTTTTTTGTAATTTGTAGTCATTTAATATTCTTTTTTTTTTTGTGCTTTAAGTTAAACAGGGTTTTTTCCTTACTAACATTTAACTTAACTAATGCACAACATTCACTGACAGACCTAACTGCAGTGGAGACTGCACTTAAAAAGGGGAACGTCGAGGGGGAATGATTCTCTTTTGCTTTAAGCCTGTCAGTCACCAATTCCATTCGATGATGTCTAGGGTTTTTACTGGAAGAAATAGTGGAAAGTCGATCCCTCTTATTTCTGAGTGCCACCTGCAATTGCATTGAATTGTATCACGTCCATCCTGAACTAGCTCTTCTCTAGGTTAGAGTTCTGATCTGTTCAGCTATTCCATCTGGGAAGCTGTTCTGTACCTTTTCCTATCCTTATTTAACCTGTCTATACCCTTTCCAGTTTTAATTTATCCTTTTGTAAATTAAATGGGATAACTAGGAATTGCACACACTATTTAAGATGTGGTTTAACTATGGACTTCTACAGTTGGCTTGGTTGTGTTCTATTATCTCCATTCTTTCCTAATAGCTCCTAGTGTCATATTTGCCTTTTTTGACCACTAGTGAACATTAACATGACGTAGAACTAGCTACTGTAACTCACAAACTATCTTCTTTTGGAGTCTAATAGCTAGTTCAGAGCCTATTACTGTGTGTGCAAAGTTCGCACGATCACCCTGCTAGCCCCGCACCACTTCTTGTTCCTTTTTCCTCTTAAAAATCCGAGGCTTGCTGTTGTCTGTTTTAACGCTGTGACCAGTGACTGAGATCCTTCTCAGTTGGTTCCAAATGCTGAGCTCAGTCTGTAGTTGAGGCTGTTGTTAGTCCTCAGCTACACGGCTTGGCCTTTGATGCCACTGAATTTCATGTCCTCAAGCTCAGTTAGTGTTGAGTGACAGGCCAGTCCTCCTCTGTGTGCACAGTACTTCCAGTGTATCATCAGGAGGCTTCGCCATTCATTTATAGATTTATTTATCTTTTAATAAAATTCCATTGTTAGACTCCTCTGTTTCAGTACTTTTCCTTTCAAAACTGTCTGTTGTTCCCATTTAGCTAGCTCCTTATCAAATCTCTAGGATTCCTTCTCCAGCTTCACTACTAATTTGTCAACCCTATCGGATGCTTTACTGAATTCAAAACAAGTGTTATCTACTACACTTCCTGTGCCTAGACAATTCATTACCGAACCAAAGAAAGTTTAGAACAGTGGCAGAAAGCTTGATGAACAAAACATGAGCAATACTTTTTCAAATAAGGACTCTGTCACCTTCAGTTGTACTGCTAAAGTCTTTTGGGGATATAAACTTTATGGACTATAAACTCTGTGGAACAACCTGGTCTCTTATTTTGCACAGAACAAGCACAGTCAACAAAAAATAACTTTTGCTAAAATGGAGCATAAATATCCTAATTTGGCTGTAGCAAATTTATCCATAAAGCACTTCCCATTATTTTCTTCAAAATATGACTTCCGTTAATTTGAGCTAACAACTTGGGTTTTTTTTTCTTTTAATTTATTTATCAGTACCAAAAAGATCAGTGAGAAGCAGAAAATCCTCATGTTCCTGGCAATGAGAACTGATAAAGTTTGTTTTCATGCTTAGTAGTAAAACAGCATTTTTCCATTACTTCTAGCAAAAAACAGAATCAACCAGTAGTGACTCATTATCTTCATCACTAGCCTCAAATGATCAATGAGTGCAATATCTGTGTTTAGGAAAAAGATTATTATGAATAGCATGCCAAATAGTTTAAATAAAAAATATACAAAAAAACACAGATGATGTTAAGGGATGAGAATAGGTAGGGATATTGGGGAGTTTTGAGGAGACCATGATTATTGTTGTTCTGCCTTATTTCATTTAAGTCCTTGCTGCATAATCTCCTTTAATTCCCATTTGAATTTGACTGCTGTCCATCCTCTGGCCTGTCATGCAGATACTGAATCTATATATAAAGAAAAATAGTGTAGTGGGAGGAGGCATAAAATTACAAGTCTCAACTATATTCATCTTGCGAATGATTATACCACATAAGAACTAGTTAAATATATGGTATGTCTGAGCAGAGACATGGCTTAAACTACAACATCAGTAACTGATTGTGCTTCATTTTTAGGACGAGGAAGTTCGGGACCTTCACAGAGAGTGCCAAAATCTGGGAGGTCTAGTTCTTTAGATGGAGACCATCACGATGGATTCCACAGGGATGAAGCTTTCGGTGGAGGCCCTACAGGAGGCAATAACCCCTCTAGAGGAGGAAGGAGTGGGAGTAATTGGGGAAGAGGAAGTAACATGAACTCTGGTCAATCAAGAAGAGGAGCATCTAGGGGTGGTGGAAGAGGACGATAGAAGAGGCTTTGACTGGGTCACACCCAGTCCTTGCTGGACAATATTTAAATGAACTGCTACTCTGGACTCAAAGAGAAAGTAAACCCGCACCACCACAAACCTGGATTCTTAACTGGGATAACTGAATGTGCTTTAGTTCCTAACAAGGGTCTTTTCCTAGATCAATCAACTGCTACTAGCTGCAATATTGTAGCTGGGTTTCCATTTTGTCCTCTCCATCCCCATTTTCCTCACCTTCTTTTACCTACTTTGTTTTGTGAAGAGCTGGAATTTTTTTTAGTGTTGTAAGACATGGAGCACCTCCACAGATTTCAGTTCACCTCCAGACAGAAACTTGTTTCTATATGTACAGTTTGTCAGAAAAGTTACGTTGTTTTTGTATGAATACAGAATGTAATTTGCGCAAAAATTAACAAAAAAATCCATGCAGTGTGTGATTCTTTACTCACCTAGAACTATAAAAAGCGTCATCTTTAAGCAAATCTGCTTAATCAGATGGAGCAACAGAACTACCTCCTGAATTTTCTACAGTACAAAATGCTAATGCTTTGTTCCTAATTTGGGGGTTTATCATGCGTAGAGAACTTTCTCTTTCACCTTTAGCCACAGCTGTCTATAGATAGTAAGTGGTGCTGCCGTTAAAATTCCAAAACACAGGAAATCACCGCTGCTTGCTATTCTACCATCCTGAAAGAGAAAAACGGGGAACACCATTTAGAAAGTTGTCACAGACTGTATGAGCTATAACCTAGCAAAATAGACAGCATGACAAACATTGTCATTCTATTACTTCACTTGGAGTCAAATATTCCTGTTTGCAATAGCATCAGTTTATATAAATCAGGGAAGAAAGGACAGAAGTTTAGCAGCTTGATGAATATGGATGCATATGCTTTACAGTTACTGTAGCACACATTGCTTAAAGATACGGGTTCTCAGTACAAGCTGGTGTACTCAAATACTGAAGTGCAAACCTCGTTACTTGGTCATTTTCTTAACATTTTTAAGCATCTTTTTCTCTAGGGTATTTTTTCCTAGTTTTATTTCTTTGCAATATTGATTGTTTTTAATTGGGGCAGGGGTTATTCCTATTTTTGACTGCTTACCAACCACACGTTTCAGTTTTTCCCCATAAAAGCTAGGCTATCAAAAGGTATTTCTAAACATAGCTCCTTTTGTATCTAAAGCCTCACTGAGAAGTGTATCATGTAAATACATATCCTAAAGCCAGCTCTCAAGAAGAGAGCATGATATGGTAATGTAGTTATGAAGCTGACAAAGATACTGCAGCAAAGGAGCAATACACAGCAGATATTTTACCTAAAGACTTGTCATTCTGTCAAGTTAATTGGAAAGACTGGCCTAAGTCCTGATCTTACTGAAACAGAGCGCAGCGAAGATACCCTACTGCTGTTCTCTTGGTTCAGTCAGAGGTAGGTTTTTCTCCTAGTTTTTAATTTTAGTGTGCAAAAGGGCTTGTGAAAATTACAGTGAAGAACTTTTAGCCTGTAAAATTCTTGTCACAGGGCTCTAGTGACACAGAATGCTATTAAAGGAACTAGCTGGGAAACAGCTGGGATGCACCTGGTATGATACGATTTCTCTTTTGAGGGGGGGAAAAAATAATTAGTTTTACCTCTACCTGCAGAAGAAGGTACCTCAAGATAGATCCTAACTCTGTGAAATTTTATTGCTAAACACCAGTGATTTAATTATTAGGAAAGGGAAAAGCTTGTTTTTTTTGTTTTTGTTTTTGTTTTCCAAAGTCATATATTTTTCTTAAGGGGCTGAAAGCGACTTTTGTAAATTAGAGTACCCAATTTAGACAATGAGCTTTTCAGCCCCTAACTAAACCATGGTCCTCTACCAAAACAAGTTAAAGCGCACCTAATTATAGAAAACCCAGCTTTCTCTATGTGGACCAAAGGGCATAGGCTTGTTTCTCCTGTGACAGTTAACTTCCTACAACCACTGCTTAGGGTAGTTGTTAAGTAATGTATGTTCTTCATGTGAGAATTGCAGCTTTTTAAATTAAGATTTGAAATAGGCCATGATCATGGAATATGCAGAGAAAGTCCTGAGAAATCCGTATAATTAAGCATACTACTAGCTTTCATATAAAATCTTGAAGGCCACAGCATAGCAGAAGAGACAGGAGCAGTAGCTTCCCAGGCTGTGACACCATAACCCACTATTGCTGGAAAAGGGCTAAAAGTATTTAATGGAAGTATGCTTCTGTCCTCTTTGGTTTAAGCTCAGTTCAGTTCAAGTTCCTGTTCAGTTTAAGCTGGTAAAAAACAGCACTGTATGTAGAATCCTTATGCTCTAGATGGTAGCTTAGAGCTTCACCTGTCTAAGGTTTAACTTGATATTGCTGCTAGAAATAAGATTTTATATACTGAGGCTTAGAAGTTATGAAAGTGAGAGAACTAATTTCCTGCTGTTCCAGATAGTGCTGACTTGCACTTTTAAGGAAAAAAGTGACCCTTAGTGGAACGTCTATACTGACATTTGGTATACAAATAGTTTTATTAAAGCAATTTATGTACATTTAAGCCCCCTCCCATTTTACAATTTCAGTTTATTTCAGAGTAAATACTATGCGAATAGGTTAAACCCTAAGCAGTGATGCAGACGAATACTGCCGTGTTTGGCTTTATGTTATATATGACTGATATGTCATCATATATATGATGATATATATGTGATGACCCAGTGGGAGGGTGAGGCACTCGCTCTGGCTCTGCGCGGGCCGGGCCTGGCTATCGCGTTTACCTGCAGCGGTGCAGCACGCAGCTGCAGCACCAACCTCGCAGGGCCTGTCAGCCCGGGTCCAGCACCGCGCTAAAAGCTGGTTAGCTTCTGCGTTTTAACAGAGCTGTACTAGCTGAAACAGGCTTTAACTAATTACGAGCAGATTTATTTTTGAAGGTCACGCTGTGACACTGAGCAGTTCCTGCCCAGTTTAAGGTCAAAAATACAGAAACCAAAAGCAAGTGGGAAGAGCTGAAGCTATGCCTTTGGAGCCCAGGTACCTACTACCGCCTTGCAGCAGCAAGAGCTGCAAAGGCCCGGAGCCTTAAATACGATTAGCACCTTTCATTCTAGCATCCTATTCAGGAAGATCACCCTTACGGTTAAGGATACTGTCTTCGTGGCCCACAGCCCCAGGAATGTTGCATTTATTGGACGGAATTTTAAAGCTTTTTTTTTTTTTTTAAGAGGGCTGCAGCTCAGTGGCAATAGGATTCCCGTTCACCGGCCATGGCAAGCGCGCGTCAGACCGGAGGGTCAGCACAAAACCGGCATCAGCAGCCGTTAACCGCTGTTGACCCCCGCGCCCCGCCCCGCCCGCGCAGGTTTTGCCCGTCGTCTCCGTTTCAAGCGTCTTGCAGTCAGCCAGTCAGTCAGTCAGTCCCGCGCGAAGCGCTGCCTCGGCGCAGGCGGCAGCGGCGCTCGCCCGCGCCGCCTCACTCACG